>NW_022158701.1:614868-916367 GCF_000260195.1 Fusarium odoratissimum NRRL 54006 | reverse complement strand
ATACATACATACATACATACATACATCCCTGCAATAACGGCAGGGCCGACATGGGATCCTACGATCTAGAGGGTGTCTTTATTTCCTCCATTGTTATTGTTATATAGGAACATTTATTCTGCTTTCTAGCAAGGCAGCGCATTCCCTTTTCTTTTTATCTGCCTTAGATCTTAGTGTCGTGTGATTTTACAGTCCAGGGCGATTGCTATCAACGCGGTAGGGGGTCGGAACATATATTAGCTCCACCATAGTTGGCCAATTTGATTTCAGAATAACCGTTGTAAGATAAGCGTGGTATTATAAATGCTCCGTTATAAACGCTCCAGTAGGTGCACTTGGAATCTGGTATTCTCAAGACTTCCTGGAAATCTCAGTCCTGTAGGTAACTTACACTCCTTTTCATGGCCACCTTATATAAGTTTCGCCCATGCTGGTTGTTCCTCCTCCTCTGAATTTGTGCTACTGCTCTTAGGCGGTAGCAGAGCTTGGTAAAGCAACCACTTAAGTGGGTATTTCTTTTCTTGTCCTTTGTTGCTACTATCAGATAGCACGACATCAGCTCCAGGGCTATCTACAACAAGCAATAGACTTCCTTTAGGAGCTGTCTCAGTCAGTCTCAATAAGAAAGCTGTGGTTTTCGATATTGAGATTGAGTAGAATTCGTGGAGTGTAAAGAAGAGAGTAATTAGTGCCGGATTGGGCCCAATCATCGCACGTAGAGTTGTACTGTCGCTTTCGAGGACGTCGAGGTGGTTGACTGATAGATTTAAGACGTGAGATGGGATAGCGGAGATATTTGAAGCGTGCGCCTTGGCTGTGGCATATTTAGAAAGAGGAGGAGAATGTGTGAGAGTATGCTGTAGTTTTGTGACAATCCCTGACCAATCGTGCTGATCAATGAGGTTGAGATCAACCATAGCACTGTCGTTGCAATCAGGAGAGGATGACTCTAGCCGGGGGATTTCGTCGAGTTTGCTTTCATGAGAGTGCTTTAGCAATGCCACGCACGCTAACAAGTCAGATCCTCCTCGCCCAAAGCATACGATCTTGGATGGCTTCTGCTGCCCTTCATTGTGAAGGAACTTTTGAACCCATGCAGCCTCGGTCATCTCACTGCAAATCCAAGCCAGCACATTTGCACTTGTCAGAGATCTACTAGGGCTCCAACGGATTGTATATGCCTCCAAGAACTCTTGGGTCCCAAATGCTTTGCAGTAGTCCTTTTGCTCAAGGGCTTCCCTGACCTCGCGTAACACTGGTATCAATGCATTGAATTCGTCGACGGCAGGAAATGTAGTTCTGATTGTGTCAAGAATGAGTTGTGAATGTTTAACAGATAGACTTTGGATCTGTTCTGTCGAGCTAGTATTCTTCACTGCTGCAGGCGTCTTTTTGGTGGGTTTGTGTATATAGCTTGGTCCAGTCCATCCCGGACGGCGAACTGGTGGTGCAACTGGTGCCTTGGATGCACCGCTGGCCGTCGGTTTCCCATGCTTTGGTTGCGATTGTGCATTGCGCTTGAATTTGGTCATGGTAAATCCTTATAGCATGAGATATTTTGACTATTTTTAGGTGATTGGGCACAAGCTTGGGTGAAAGACACAGGGTTGTTGCTAAGCAAAACATTTACGAAAAAGTAAAAAATTACAACCTCATTAACGGCAAAAGTATTTTCCGACAGCTAGCTAAAGCTATTCTAGTGGCAGCGGAGACCCACAGCCCCACGCCTCGAGGAGCTCGGTTTCCTGGGTTTCGTTGCAGACTGACTACCTTTATAGTCCTGTTCTATCAGCATACCATAAGCAAATAAGCAGAGGTTTGACAGAAATGCACGCCAAAAGTGATAGAACCTTGATTCAATAATTAGGGGTTCCAGGTTAAATTACATAGCTTAATATTGACCTTCAACAGTCATGGTGCCTGTCTTGGTGATCAAGAACTCATCAATCGCGACATCCTTGCCACTCTCTTTTCCATGTCCACTGTCCTTGATTCCTCCAAAGGGCGCTTCGGCCGATGAACTATTACCTGCGTTCTACCCCATGAGTTAGCTTCTCCTTTCCAGCAATATAGGGGAGATCGACTTACCAGTCCAATCATTCCAGCATCGAGGCTCTCAAACATTCTCCATAGCCTATCCACATTCTTGGTAAATACATAGCTTGCTAAGCCATACGGGGTGTCGTTGGCTCTTTGAACAACCTCTTCTTCTGACCCAAAGCGGTAGACGCCAAGGAGGGGAGCAAAGATCTCCTCGTGTGTCATGAGCATTTCGTCATTCATATCGGTCAAGATCGTTGGCTCCATGAAATATCCCTCCCCGTCGTAGCGTTTCCCTGTTCCAAGGACAGCCTTTGCCCCCTTGCTGACAGCATCTTCATACAACTCCTCTGCCTTGTCGAGGCCCCGTGTAGTTGTCAACGCGCCCAACGTGGCCCCTTCCATCATACCATGACCCATCTTCAGCTTCCGAGTTTCAGATACAAGTTTCTCAACAAAAGAATCGTAGATATTGTTCTGAACGAATACTCTGTTGGATGTGACACAGGCCTGACCTGCATGCCTCCATTTCAGAGCCATGAGCTGGTTCATGGCCTGATCAACGTTGGCGTCATCAAACACGATGAAGGGACAATTCCCGCCGAGCTCAAACGTCGTCTTCTTGAGATTCTGGGCACATAGACTAGCAATGATCTTGCCGACCCTCGTGCTGCCAGTGAAGCTCACCTTCTTCACAAGCGGGTTGAGACAAAGAGCTTCAGCGACAGCTGGTGTATTCTCGAGAGATGTGGTCACCACGTTGAGGGCGCCGGGCGGAAAGCCTGCTTTCAACGCTAGATAAGCGACTGAAACTGCTGTGAGGGGTGTCTCGGGCGATGGTTTGATGACCATTGTGCACCCCGTAGCAAGAGCGGCAGCTGCTTTGCGCAATGCTAGAGCAATAGGGAAATTCCAGGGAACAAGAGCAGCCGCAACGCCGATGGGTTGCTTGATAGTCATGGCGCGCCGACCAGGAATAGCGCAGGTAATCGACGATCCATGCGCTCTATCCGCTTCACCAGAGAACCACCAGACGAACGTAAGAGCATAGTCGATTTCGCCGCGGGCCTCTTCTAAGGGCTTGCCAGTTTCATGGACAAGAATATGAGCTAGGTCTTCTCGTGCAGAGACCATCAGATTGTACCATTTCATGATCGTCTGAGCACGGAAGCGTGGTGTTGTCTTGGAGTAGCTCTTGAATGCTTCATAGGATGACTTCACTGCTGCATCGACGTCGGATGCTGTGCAGTCTGGGCATGATGTCCATGTCATGCCGGTTCCTGGATCGATGACGTTGAAGGTCTTGCCTTCTTTTGAGGGGACGAATTCTCCATTGATGAGAGAGTTGGGACGAAACAGGGACTCGTCTGATAGTTTGAAGGGGAGATGGTGTGAGCTTCCCATGATGTCTGTTCGTGGGATGGAGGGAAAAGAATTGGAGTCTGAGGATAGAGGAGAGATATCCGATTGTCTCAAGAAAATGAGTGAAGGGTAGGTCTATGATGGTATGGTGCGTGCCTGATATGATAGATTGTCAGGCTTGGTTTGGTAGTCCGTCAATCGGCCGATGATATCCCTCCGGTTCAGGTCCCGACCGACCCGTCACAGGAACCATGGCAAGGTCCGCTTTTACCCCGCGCTGAAGCATCACAGGAACATTTGACACTAATGCCCAATTAGGAAGGGGATCTAACTCGAGATGCGTGCGGCTTGAGCTAACAATCGCGGAGTTAGTTATTCTCGAAATCGCTGCTGCCACGGAGTATGAACAACCAGCCAGCAAATCACTGAATATGGCTTCAGAAGTGCCATTCGATGGGAACCTAATCAAGAGCGCGAAAATCCTTCAAGACGATGAGAAATACAATTGATAATACTTTTTTTTTAATTTTATTACTACCAGTAAAATAGTGATAGACTGCCTTGTCCCTGTTCCTAAGCTTATACGCAACGGCCTCCATCAACCTACAATATTCATGTTAGCATCAGTGTATCGTATTCCATAAATAGTGGTCATACCTCCAAATCGACACCAGTAATGAAAGAGGCTTCATCACTAGCCAAGTAGCAACAAGCATTGGCGATGTCGCTGGGTGTCGAAGGTCTGCCCATTGGGATCGTTGAGACGAAGCCCTTTCTGTTCTCCTCGGTATCCGGCTTGCCAATAAACAGATGTGTCCTTTAAGGTCAGCCAGGGTCTCGAAACGATTTTTAAGTGCAGACTCACATTCCGGTGCTTCCAACAACCGGAGAAACAGAGTTGAACCGAATCTGCTTGGGTCCATACTCAACAGCCATCGTCTTGGTAGCATTGATAACAGCTGCTTTCGAGGCATTATACCACGTCAACTCAGGCCTAGGCCTAATACCCGCCGTACTCGCAACCTGAATAAAACACCCCGGCCTCCCCTCCTTCAAAAAGTACGGCACCAGGACATTAGTAGAGAAATAAACGCTCTTGACATTGACATTCATAACAAGATCAAAATCCTTTGGCGTGACCTCCTCAGTTGGCTTCTTGGAGTACGCTGCGCCCGCATTGTTGACGACGATGTCGAGCTGTTTGTACTTCTCAATAGCAAACTCGAGAACGCGACGCCAGTCATCGGGGTTGGTGACGTCGGCGCGGGTGAAAGCGCAGGATAGCTCTTGGGCGACGGCTTGGCCTTGTTGTTCGTTGAGGTCGGTGATTATGACGTTGGCGCCTTCGGAGATGAATTTTGTGGCGATGCCTTTGCCGAAGCCTGATGCGCCGCCTGTGACGATTGCGGTCTTTCCTTGGAGACGGCCTGACATGTTGATGAATATGAGATTTCGATAAGAGTTGAGTGTGTAGATTGAGTGAGAAGGAGAGTGTTTTCTCGCTTGGTCTGTATTTTATGTGGTTTGGTTCGTCTTCCCCACGTTTTAGTGACTTGGGTGGTAGACTCCGTTTCACTCCCTTCCAGAAGAGGAAACCAATGAATACGGGGCCCAGAACTAGTGGGAGTGCGGGGTAATTTAGCAGTCACAGGAATAAAAAAGTCTTGGCTGCATCCATCATCACATTCAGCATCGGCATTAACCACCAACGGGCATAATCTGTGTTCCGAGATCGGCAGAGCAAATACTAGACTGATTTCCATTATCTTGTAGACTCCAGTCCTCTTCTGAACCTCTCACTATCTCACCATTCACTCATCACGCTAACCTCCATTATGTCGGAAAACAAAGTATTTCGCGTCCTCATTCTGCCCGGCGACCATGTCGGTCCTGAAATTATGGCTGAGGCCCTCAAAGTTCTGGATATAATCGAAGCAAGCCGCCCAGATATCCGCTTCGAGCGAGACACAGACATCGTCGGCGGATGCAGTATCGACAAGCACGGCACTCCCGTCACAGACGCTGTCCTCGAAAAAGCCCTAGCCAGCGACGCCGTTCTCTTCGGCAGCATCGGTGGTCCAGAATGGGCAGGCGCCGAACCAACTCCCGAGTCAGGACTCTTGAAGCTGCGTCAACGCCTCGATGCGTTTGCCAACTTGCGTCCCTGTGAGATTCTCGTTCCATCGCTAGTCAGCGCATCACCTATCAAGGCTGAGCTTGTAGCCGGGACAAAATTCATCGTTGTTCGAGAGAATTGCGGCGGTGCTTACTTTGGCAAGAAGGAAGAGAGTGAAGATGAAGCTTCTGATCTTTGGGTCTATTCACGACCTGAGGTTGAGAGATTGGCTCGTGTGAGTGCAGCTGTTGCGAGGATCTTGCACGCGAGCAGTGAGAAGGCGAATGATGGGAGCAAACCTGTTGTTTGGAGCGCAGACAAAGCCAATGTCCTTGCAAGTGGTCGTCTCTGGAGGCGTGCAACTACAGATATTTTCAACAAGGAACTCACCGACATTGACCTCCGCCATCAACTCGCTGATAGTCTCGCCATGTTGATGGTTCTGGATCCCAAGCGCTTCAACAACAGCGTAATCCATACCGACAACACGTTCGGCGACGTGCTCTCCGACATCTCCGGTGGCATCACAGGCACTCTCGGTGTTCTTCCCAGCGCAAGTCTCGCTGGCGTTCCAGGTGAAGGATCCTGCAAGGGGATCTATGAACCCGTTCATGGCAGTGCGCCTGATATCTCGGGCAAGAATCTCGCCAATCCGGTGGCGCAAATCTTGAGTTTGGCGATGATGTTGCGATACTCATTTTTGCTGGAGAAAGAGGCCGATGCGATTGAGCAGTCGGTTGCAAAGGTCCTGGATACAGAGGAGGGTGGTGGGTTGGAGATTAGGACGAAAGATCTTGGGGGAAGTGCGAAGTGTAGTGAGGTTGGAGATGCGGTTTGTGAGGTCCTGAAGAATTTGTTGAAGAATTAGCACGAGTTTTAACAGGACAACCACGAAACCATTGGAGACTTTAGAACAGCTACGTTATCAAATAAATAAGCGTAAACCTGAACCCGAATAATTGTGACTCGTACTAGGCACATCAGATCAAATGCCGAGGCACGGACCACGGTCCCATGATACTTACCAACAATTTTGGGGCCAGTACACCCAACTCAATTCTGGGCATTCAAATTCAAAGATCAGAATTGTTACTAAGCCCCGCTGACAGAAATTCTCAAGCTGCCAATAACTTCGATGGCTGGATCAAAGCTGCCTCAACAGGAGGCAGAACAAACGGGTGATGCTGCGAGACCAAAGCGACGCCGGATTGACCGCCAAAGACCTGACGTAACATACTCCCGCAAGCGGGCCATCGCAGCGTGTCGAATATGTCGCGTAAAGAAGGTCAAGTGCAACAATGTTAGACCTGTTTGTGGATCATGCATCGCATCGCAGTCAACTTGTGTCTATGAGGGGTCTGAAGGGGATCATTCATCGTGCGTAGCCCGTGGCTGCTCGTATTCCGCTGACTGACAGTTGCAGATTTGACCCTGCTAGTATTGCCATCCTGGAACGTCTCAACCAAATCCTGGAGAGCGTTGAAGATATTCCAGGCCTAATCAAGACGAGTGTTGAGACAGCCGTCAAAAATACCGCGTTGCCGCCAGGCCCGGTCTCACGCATTGCAGAAGGTTTTGACGCCTTCTCAGATGGCCGGGAATTGAGCTCTGACGATCTCACCGCCCCTACCGCAATATTGAGTGTCGAATCTGTCCTATCCTGGCCTATTCTGGTAGGAAGCGTCGCGCCAACCCATATTCTCGACGCTCTTCCAGATACGAAAGCCAATGGTGGCCATGCCTTTATGAATAATGGAACAGGTAGTCCCTCGGTGTCCAATGCTAGATTGAGGCGCATCACAGTTGATGAAAAGGACATACCGAGACTGGTCCGTCAGTTCCTACAACACGTTCACCCTATGAATCCGATTCTTGACGTCGATACCATTAACTCTGATAGTTTGCGCATTTCAGAAACTGGTCTCACATGGGATGGAGAGTCTTGTATCGTGGTACGCTAGATGCACATTACTTGGGCCACTGACTTTATACTTACGCAAGTCCCAGTTGATAGCATGTGCCTTGGGTTGCATAGCTAAACCTTACGATGTCATGGTGACTTCGCCGTCAGAGACATCAACAGTATCCTCACTCGAATCGCAGAGTGAGGAGTTGGAAACAGCAAGGGCATACTTCGAGCTCGCCAGACAGAGACTAGGCCTACTTGATCAAAGTCTTCTGGCTGCTCAGTGTCACTTCTTCGCCGGAGTATACTACATGTTCACTCTCGCGCCTCTACGCGCATGGTCTCAATTCGAACATGCTGCCAACATTTTTTTCATCTACTGGAAGTACCAGCCGCGCGAGAACTCATTACAACTACGGCGGCTAGCTCAAAGCTTTTACTGGAGCTGTCTCAAATCTCAGGTCGAGCTTGGTCTTGACCTCCATCTCCCTCAAAGCCGTCTGAAAGATCTCTATGATGCTGGCTCCGAGTTGCCCATGCCTCCCGAGATAGACGCTTGTCCCCCTCGGCAAACAACAACGATATTTCCACCGCCAGGAGATAGTCCTGAGGATGATCTTGGTCGTGTTCAAGAGGAGAGTTGGTACTATTACCTTACTGAAATAACGCTCCGGAGGTTTAATAACCGTGCGTTCAATTTGCTGTATCGCGACGGAAAAGGCTGGGGGACTTCAAGATCTCTCAGCATATCATCACTTATCTCAGCTGTGTCACAGATCGAAGATCAGTTAGACAACTGGTGGGCCTCCCTCATTTCTGTCCATCATATTTCGGTGCTATATTCTGACAATAACATGCATTAGGGCCCAAACGATGCCTCTCATGGCTCAAATCACCATGGGTGCACTACCAACCAACAAACTAGCTCTCCTACTCTACGCTCGAATCTTGGAACTTAAATGTCTCATTTATCGGCCATTTCTATACCATGCCGCTCATTCCACCATGAGTGAAAGAGAGCAGGATGAGATCAGTCCCCTCGTTGAGAAAGGCCTTTCTTGTCATTTTCTCGCCATTACAGTTGGATACCTGCACTATCGAAACCATATAACGTATTATCATTTCAGGGCATCAACAACATCCGCTCTCTGTATCATGGCAATAGTCAAGTCTGGGAGAGTGCATGCTGTTCATGATATGGATTGGCGTGGCGGTGTTAAGGGATTGGTTAAGAAGATTCGGTACTGGGAGGACGAGGCGGCTACGGCTGGGCGTTGTGCGGATGTCTTGGAAGCGGTAATGTCGTCTGTTGAACACTCATTCTTGTAAGAGCTGCAATTTATCGGACGGAATCTATATGAAGGAACAGGGCACATGCAGCACTTGAGATAGGTGAAACTATTATGGACAGACTACACAATGACACCAGTTGGACGACAAGATATTCAGTTATCAGAGAGGGAAGCGCTCAACCTTGTTATCAAGAACCGCCTTGCTCTTCCCCATCCAAGACCCAACATACGAAATAACCTCCAGATTAGCCCACGGAGTCGATGTAAATCCTTTGTTAAACTTGAGACTTCCCTCTCCACTCCACCTCTCACTAAAGTCAAACTGCATATCAACAGCCACAAACTCACTCGACGCAGGTGTAGCTGGGTCTGTACTCGGGATAACGCGCAGATTCAACACCTTGGGAGGAATCGCTTCTCCTGGTGACATATCAAGAGGCGCTTTTGGCGCAAACTCAAACTCGACGAGCGACCTTCCTGCAGGACGCTCCACATTTCCCATGGTGACTCTCGACCCAGCTGATGGGTGAAAATTAACCCTTCCAAAGATCTTGGGATATCCGAAGATTTCCCTTCCAGCGAAAATGGCGCTGTCATTGTCGAGAACGAGAACTATGGAATAGTCGTATGTCTCGTTGTTGTACTTGACTCGCACGGTGTGGACGTATTCGTTGTATTCACCTGCGGTAGAAGTGCCATAGTGAATAAACAAGGAAGTCATGATTGGTTGGTCTTCTAGTTCGAGTTCCTGGGGCACAAGGTGTTGGATCTGTGAGGCTTGAACGCGATACGAGATGGCGATAATAGTCATGCCGCTAAAGAAGAATGGTTCTTGGGAGACGTATGGTGGTGCGAACACAGGAATGGCCTTGTCGTCCTGCACGGAGAGTGATCCGAAAACCATGATGGACGATTAGAGTTGAAGGGATTGAGTAATGGGGTTTGCTTATTGATCTTCTTTTGAATACATTGGGCAAATTGGCCATTTTATATCATGCTCCTGATTAATTACAGTCTCACATCAAATCTGTATGCGGCATCGTGCTCGGGTTGGTATGTGACTCCGAGTCCGGGCCCGTGCAAATGCCGTGTTTCGTATGTCCGGTACTCCCCGGAAGTTGATGCTCCACAGTAGTCGGTCTCCAAGCTGCAGACATGTCCGGTACTCCGCGGATCGCCAATTCACCAGCTTGGGACCAATCAGATGTAAGAAAACTAGCCCTCACATACTACGCACGATGTCTTGAAAAGAGATCTGTGTCAGAGACAGATTCTGCACTGATCATTATTTAAAGTCCCCTTTATGTCGAGTTACCTGACGAACCATACACTTTCAACCTGTTTCATTCAGTACTCTTGATCATGAAAGCCTTTTCCTACGAGAATCTCACCGACAGTCTTCAACTGAAAGACCTGCCCGTCCAAGAGCCGGATGATGATAGCGTTCTCATTGAGGTCAAGGCTGCAGGAATCTGCCACTCAGATTGCCACATCGTCAGCGGCCATGGAGACGACTACATCGCCAAGAAGCCAATTGTGCTCGGCCACGAAGTCGCGGGGATGATTAAGAACCTCGGTCGAAATGTTTCTGGCTTTCAGATCGGAGACGCTGTCACCCTCGCGCTCCTAATGCATCCTGTCTCTGAACGCGTCAGCGGCGCCTACGTCGGGTTGAGTTTCGATGGCGGCTATGGCCAATATGTCGTCGCGCCACAGAAGATTCTCGTTAAAATCCCTGAGGGTATTTCTTTCGCACAAGCTGCCGTTGCGACAGATGCGTTGGCGACTTCTTATCACGCTGTCGTGGGAGAGGGCAGCGCTCGGCCTGGATTGACGGTGGGCGTCGTTGGACTCGGTGGACTGGGCATGCATGGACTTCAATTTGCCCGTCTAAAACGATCTATCGTGTATGGCTTCGATGTTAATGAGTCCAAGTTTGATCAAGCAAAGAGCTACGGGGCGAAGGATTGTTTCACGTCGCTTGATGATGCAACCAATGCTGATTTAGCATTTGATGTTATTGTTGACTTTGTTGGCCACTCTACAACCACTTCAACTGCGATCAAGGCTGTGAAACCAGGTGGCAAAGTCGTCACTGTTGGCCTTGCGTCGTCAGACGTCACGATTCCATCCAATACGGGTTCGGGGTATATCCTCAAGGGCGTAACTATCGTTGGGTCCATCGGCGCGTCAATGCAGGACTTGAAGGACGTTCTGACACTTCTGGCCGAGGGTGCTATTAAGCCTGAGCTTACAGAGGTTGCTTTTGAGGAAATACCAGAGACTATCAAGCGGCTGGCAGAGGGAACTGTGACAGGTCGAGTTTGGACGGACCCAAGCAAGGCTATAAGTTGATTGTGAAGGTTGGCATGATTGACTAGTCTCTATATCATCCGAAATAAACGACTCTTTATGGAAAACAGTATAGACAAGCTGAGGAGATTAAAAGTTCCCTTGACCACCTGCAACCATGGGAATGAGCTTTGTGGAACAAGTATGATTGGGGGGTTGATTGCAGAAATCTCTGGGCTGTAGTAGTGGTAACAGCGAGCCCAGTAGTCGGGCCATTGACCGCCGCGGTACCTTAGGCTCCGCAATTGTCGTGGTGCTATAAGTCGGTTGTGTCAATGTGCCGAGATGAGGTAGTAGTCTCAATAGCGACAAATGCCTCGGTGATACTTCCCAACTCTGTTAACGCTGACAGCACATTGTTTGGGCTCAGCTGCGCCACTATTCAATAGTCACACAAGTGAAATTGGACAGTCCCACAGATTGAGTTTAGTGGCCAAGCTACACTAACCGTCTACAAGGGCGAAAAATTCAGTTGTCACGAAGGGAATACCAAGATTAAAGCATGCAAAATGAAGGTCTCATTAATAGCTCGACTAGAAGGTCATTATTCTAAAAGGCTCCAGAAAGAAGAAGAGGAGATGCTAGCATCTAGAGAAGGGCCGCAAAGAGAGCAGCGAAGAGGGTAGCAGCACCAACGGCCTGCTTGCCGGCACCGTTGATGACAACGGGGACAGTGGTGGGCTTGGGGCCGCTGCCGGTGGCACCGTGGCAGTCAGCACCGTTGCAGTTAGAGCCACTGCCCTGAGAACCAGTGGCCTGGGCGCCTGGGCAGTTAGGTCCGCTGCAGTGAGGGACAACCTTGGAGCCGGGGCAGTTGGGGCCGGAGCAGTGAGGGGCACCACCGTGAGAGGTAGTGTTGGTGTAGGTGCCGTTGTAAACAGGGTGATTGTAACCGTGAGTAGGAACCTTGATAGCAGGGCACTTGGCACCGTTGCAGACAGGAACCATCTCAGCCTTGCAGTTATCAGGGGTACCCCAAGAGTTCTCCCAAGGCTTGTACATAACCTCTCCCTTCTTGCAGACCTCGCAATCAGCAGCGACATAGAAAGTCTCGTGGTTCCACCAGTCGTGGCACTCCTGTGTCTTATAAACCTTCTCGCCGGCACAGCTTCCACCGGAGCAGAACTTGGGGACGTATTGGAGACCGCCCTGGCAAGAGCACTCCTCGGTGATGAAAACCCACTCGTTGTCACAGTCGCTGCCGTTGACCTCGATGAAGATGAAGACGGTGCGGTCAGAGGTCTGGGTATAGCACTTTCCGTTGAAGCAGACCTGGACGGCGGTGACGGTCTCGGTGGTGGTGGTCTGAGGGCCGGCGACAGCGGTGGTGAAGGTGGTGACGAGAGTGGTCTGGTCGGTAACGGTCTCGGTAACAGAGTCAGTGACAGTGGCACCGGCACCGATAGCAGAGACGTAGACGGTCAGAAGACGGCCAGCGGCAACAGCTTGACGGGCCTGGAGACGGTTGCGGCGGGTGTCACCACCACAGAAGTTGTCACGGTCGCCAGGGCACTGGATATCACACTGGTCAATATCAACACGGCTGGTGTTGTCGGCATCAACCTCATCACCACAGTAGCAAGCACTAGAGAGGTTAGTATGGTGTATAGTAACAGGTGGGACGGAATGAGACTCACGTATCGTAGACACCAAAGTAGGCACGGCCAGTGCAGAGAGAAGCACAGCGCTCAAGATCCATCTGAGCGTTGGTCTCAGCAAGCTCGAAAGTAGGGAAACCAGCAGAAGAACCGACACAGCCGAAGAGGGTGAAGACACCAACGGAACCGGGGAAGCCAGCGGGGGAAGTAGCAGAAGCAGAAGCAGAAGCCTCAGTACCGGTAGCAGTAGGAACAACAGTCTCTCCCTCAGAGTTGGTAGTGGCACCCTCGCTGTTGGTAGCAGCGCCAGTCTGAGTTCCAGTAGGGAAGACAGTCTCACCCTCAGAGTTGGTGGTGAAGCCAGCACTGTTGGTCTCGATAGCAGTCTCAGTGGGGATGACGGTCTCGCCCTCGGAGTTGGTGGTAGCACCCTCAGAGTTGGTTCCAGTAGCGATAGCAGAGCCAGTCTCAGTGCCAGTGGGGATCACAGTCTCACCCTCAGAGTTGGTGGTAGCGCCCTCGGAGTTGGTGCCAGTAGCGACCTCAGTGCCAGTCTCGGTAGCAGTCTCGGTAGCAGCACCAGTGGGAAGACCAGTAGAGCCACCATCAGTGGCAGCAGCGACAGCAAGATCGGAAACATCAAGCTGGACGGGCTCAGAGCCACAAGACTGGAGGAACTGAATGTTGGGCTTCTCGGAGTTGAGAGTAGTAGGGTTACTGGCCTGCTCAACGGCGGCGCCGTTGGTGTCGGCAAGAGGCTCGGAGTAGATGGTCTCGCCATCGAGGTTGACATCGAGAGTGCAGCCCTCGAAAGCACGCTTGCGACCCTCGATCACGGCACTGACTTTGATATTGAAGCGGATCTGGATCTCGGCTCCCACTGCGAACTTGGTAATTCCTGGAGAAGCGCTGAACTGAGCAATGCCGTTGGCTCCGGCAGACATGCGACTAAAAACACTATCAGAAGGTGTCCTTTGCCCAGGATCTAGAGGTATACTTACACGATGGTCTCGCCATTGGGACCAGTGACGAAGCTTGAACCCCGGCCAAGGGTGGCAGATCCAAGATCAACGGACTGAGAGGCACCGGGGGCGGTGGTGGAGCTGGGAGCTGCAGCGGTGGTGGTGTCGAGGCTGGTGGGAAGAGTAGTGCTGGACTCAAGAGCAGAAGTGCTGCTGTTGGTGAACCTCTTGAAGTTGTGGGCGAAAGCGCCCGAGGCGCAAGCCACAAGAAGACCTGAAGACAGACGCATAGTGAAACGAGTGACTATGTTAAAGAATGACTAAAGAACGAATGAATGAGTGAGTGAGTGATGATGAATAAACAAAAGAGTCGTCAATTTCGACCAGTATATATAGAAAATAGCTTTGGGATCCATTGTATACGACAATGGCATTTGATGTGTTGTTTGGGTTAGTGTAGCAAGTCTAGAACAGCGTACCTTGCATTAGAACATTCCTCTTCGGCTGGTTCGCCGAGTATCCAATAGTGACGACTAGTAAGTTAAGACATCTTCAGTACCGATATTCCGCCTATCACTGCTCTCCCCCAATGAAAAGCATCCATAAAAAGCGTTCCTGGTTCCAGGCTATTGGAATCTGAAGTATGCAAGGGAATGTCATTGAATAACGGGCACGGGTGGCGCTAACGTTATAGCGTTGCCGTTCAACCATGAGCCCCTGGAACTACTCCTGATTTGCTGCCCTAAGTGGATGGCACTGTCACGTTAATCTGGTATTCAAATTTTTGGAATGCAACTATTGGGAGTTAGTCTGCATCTGTCAGAAATGTTTCGCCCCAAAGCTTGACTAAAAGCTTGATCTGATCCATAAAGTGGAGTTGTAGGGAATCGATAGTGCAAAGGGAGGCTCAGCTACGCCATATTCGGGGCTTTTGCTTGGCATGTCATTGATTATGTGAAGAAATGAGGTCTTTTATGAGTAAACAATTTTATTGTTATGTGGATGAATGACTCAAATACGTTCCCGGCGATTTGTTGTTTTTGTGCTCTGGAGCTTTTGCTGCAGTACTCCACATCCATAACATCGAGTATCATCAGTCGATTGTAGACCAGCCTGCTTGGAAAATGTTGATGAATCATGACTGAGACTTTCGGGACCTCCAAATGCTTCGTGTAACCGCGGCTATCTGACCACGACCGTTCCAGATCGGGTAGAAACCGACCATGATGAGAGTCCACCAGAGCCAGATCAGAGACACGACAATCCATGCAGTGAATAACTGTAAGAATAGCAATTAGAAACATGTCTATGTGACGTAATAGAGAGGAAGTATAGAAGAAATGACTGCAGGGTAGGGAACAATAAGCGTACCTCTTGACTGAAAATAAATTTCGCCGCGTACATTGGTAGTGGCCATAATACCCAGTGTCCAAGAAACGTAGCGATAGCCCACCACAGAGCATATTTAGTCCATCGGTGCTGATTATTGCCATCAAAAGTTTGATTTGATGCCGTTTCCGTTGTCGTAGCCTGTTCAGTGCCTTTACCCTGAGAACTTTCTGATCCACTGGAGCTATCATCAGACTCAACAGCTAGCCTTTGTTCCTTGAAATGGCTCCAGTCATAATTATCAGGTCGTATATATGTGATAACCACGCTGTATAGCAATGGGCTGAATAAAGATGCAACGGTGCCGTACATACAGGGTAGGGTCCCTCCCGTAGACGCGACCGTTACTTCTCCGGAAAAGGTGTATGCGGAGCCGAGCCAGACTCCGAGGCCCGTCGCCATTCCTAGGAATGCGGAGCTAATAGCGGCGAGCTTAGTCTGTTTGCGCCAGATTATGGTGAAGATTAGCGGAATCACGCCGGGACACGTAAGAATTCCTGTTGAAAGCCGTTAGTAAACAATGGATTTAACGCAACGGGGTCTCTTACCGAGCATGTAGAGTGTCCAGCCCATGTCGACTCCAATGTAATGGAACATGGCAGTGAAGGCCGCAGCTACAACGCCAAAGACTACAACTCCAATATGTCCCCATCGAATCACCTGCTTGTTGGAAGCCTCCTGATTGAAGTATACGCGGTATATGTCGAACGTAAGGATGGAAGAGACGGCAAGAATTTGTGCTGACAAAGTTGAGGTGACAGCCATGAAGGTCATGAGCAAAACGGCAACGGCACCTCCCTTGCCAGCGACAGCAACAGCGACGTAAGGAAGAGCAAGGCCGTTCGTAACCTCAGCACCGGTCATGAGCTATCGTCGTGTTAGTATCCAGTCTCCAATCAATGCCGCTGGCGACATTGCTTACCCGTGGATACGTTGGGAAGATTGGAAGAGCTTCGAGTCCCAGTGAAGCCATCCCCACAATAGTACCGAGCGACCAAGGTATGCTGAAGTAAGAGATACCACCCAGCACATAGCCTGGGACAACGGCGCTTGGTGAAGCAGCGAATGCTTTGAGGAAGTATCCCGTATCCATCTGGCTATGTTAGACCTGCGCACGAATCACGACGGAAAGCATGACATACAACAACAGCACCGAAATTGGAGGTGAGGAGGATGATAGCGAAGTAGATACCCTGTTGGGAAGTCATGGTGAGTAGAGAACCCTCATAGTTGCCTTCAACAACATGGTTCGACTGAGCGGCGACGACGAGATCGTAAAGACGTCCGATTGAACCGACAGATTCCGATGTTATCACCTTGGCTGTCAACCAGCAGCTGAGAATAAGGATCGCGAAAGTATGGATGTAGTCAGTAAGGAACCTGCCCTTGAAGTCAGTAATAACCTAGAGTGTTAATCAGCATACGTACGTTGCCTTTATACCGCCAACGAGTGTGTAGAGAACGACACCCAAAGGAAGCAAGAAGGTCGATGCCATGATGTGCATTCCTGTTCTGCAGAATGTCAGCGGTGCACCCAACCCATAGAGTAAATGGTCCTACAAGAAGGATATTGCCGCCGATGCGCCTAGGATCATGTTGATTGTATTGAGCAGATTATTAACAATAGCCAAGAATGTGAAGCTCAAATGAGCCATAGTCCCTACACGATTTAGTACGACAGACTGATATTTGAAAACAGCAGCGACTCACCATATCGGATGCGAATGACCTCAAGAATGGTATGGGCTTCAGGGACGCGTCCTTTGCAGACGGTTCCCAGGTAGCCAAAGAAGACAATAACAGTCGAGCAACCAGCGCCATACCAAAATGCGCCGCTGATTCCATAGCTGTAGGTTACTAGGACGCAACTCAACAGGGCGGTACTCCATAGCCATGACTGTAGTACGATCAGTATATCTTGGCGTTATAGAGAGTGAGAGTGGCGTACCGAAACGACAGCAGACGCGACAAGACCGGTTCGTACCGTTCTGTTGGCAACCATGAAACTAGGATTCTATCGTCAGTATGTGTAAACTCAAGAGGGTGCCCAAGCTGCCTACGTTTCCACTTTGGAATTGTCTTCGTTCAAGGTCTTCTTGAGGATCGCGGTCAAGCCCATCATGCCTATTCATAGTTAGCCCTCTTCACTTCTGATTCTGGCATCAGCGGGAAACTCACCAAAGGCAAATGCCAAACCAGCAGCAACCACGACGCCATATCCAACAGATTGGGGCAGAGGTGAGGGGACTACAGAAGGTTCGTCTGAGCGATAGTAGAGATCCATGTTGGCTATTGTGTCAAAGAGGCAACATGAATGTTAGGACTTAAGATCCTCACCATGGGTCTAATGGACCTTTTATGTATATCCCTGGAGTACAGGACATGGCCAATTACTCAGGATCAGCGGCGATGGCGAAATCGCGCGCTTGTACAACTAATATGTGAAACCTGAGAAGGGGTGACGTTGCTCAATCTCCAAGTGTCGTTCAGGCAAGCAATCAATAGTATAAAAGACATTGAGCTTATCTATCAAGAACAAAGCACTAGTCCGCCACACAATATTTGCAAAGACTTAACTGGTTGATATCCTGCCCCGGAATTGAATCGGAGCGCGGGTCGACAGGGTTCGCGTCCGGACTTCCAGATCCGGTTTAACGTCAATCACCTCATCTTCAATCAATATGTTCAACAGTTCGAATTTTGTCGGGCCCAAGTCCATAGAGCCTCGATTTCATGAAAGGAAAATGAAACAGACATTAACTCCACTTGCGATGCAGGGCGAACTTTTTGCACCTAATTCGTGTAAGACCTGTCGACAAAGGCGGGTCAGATGCGACAGGCTGCTTCCCAAGTGTCATCGCTGTGCATCCCTGTTGCTACCATGCGCAGGTTATGAGCGAAAGGAAAAGATTGTATGGACCAACAGTATGGCCTCTAGAGGAAAGATGATGGGAAAGGCCACTTTCGACACGATCACGGATAATGCCCATGATCATAAGGACATATCTGATATTGAGCTCTGCACGAACTTCCCCGTTGCTGGGTCGCCTTTAGTAGACCCAAGCCTACAAAACATACCCAGAAGCTACCATGACTACATCCGCTACTGTGAGTCTCATCTGAGGGCCTTTTCGTTCAGTCACTCACCAACAATACTCCAGTTCATCAAGAGCTCTCCAAAGAGTGTGTCGTATACAACAACTCGCCCTTCAACCCTTTTCTCTCTCTTATGCTTTTAATGCCATCCAGTCAGGCTTTATCCCATATAATGATCTCCATCTCAGCCTTCCACATAGCGCACCGACTTGACATTAGTCAGGTCCAGCTACAGCCAGATCATAGTGAGGTGCTGCGTATAGCACTCCTCAACAAACAGAAGGCGTTAAGATATCTCAAGCATGAGCTACAAGTTCAACCTGAGACTAACACCGATGCAGTCATCGCCGCGGTGTTGCTGTTTGTCAATCTTGATGTAGTGGAGTTCGGCGGTCGAGGTTGGAAGTATCACCTACGGGGAGCTGAAGAGCTCATCAGAATTCGGAAAGGGCTCGTGATAGATAATTCAGAAACTTGGATGCAGTATTTTGATACTGCTTGCACGACGTAAGTTACCTGCCGCCAATGAAGAAATTTACCGAACTGACAGTTTTAGGTTCGGTATACTCGGCAATACCCTTGTTCCGTCACAGTCACTACGTGTGGCACCAATGCCTTTGGACACTGGCTTACTAGACACACTTCGGAGATCCGAGCAACAGACATGGATCGGTTGTCCGGCAGACCTCCTCTCTTTACTGCACGTCATGAGTACGCTACGTACTGTATCGGATCATTCCAGCCACGCGGATGAAACCGCCACTTCAATTCTCGATGGCTTGGACAATTTCTCGCCGCGATCCTGGGCGCATGACTTTGCAGATCCTCAGCATCATGAGTCAAGACATCATCTCGCCCACGCATACAAAGCAGCGGTCAGCATCTACGCCTATCACGCCATCAGGGAAACACTTGGCCAACCACCATTACCTGAGTTGGATATTTCTAGAATCTCAAAACTTGGCATATTACACATGTCTCAGATACCAGCAAGCGACTTCCATATCAAAAGCCTGGTATGGCCTGCTTTTGTTCTGGGCGCTGAAGCTCAAGATTTGCGTACGAGGGAAGAAGTCAAGAACATTATGCACAATATCTGGGTATCCTCATGCTGCTACAATGTCAAGACTGCTACAGGGATGCTTTGCAGAATTTGGGAGCAGGGACAAGATGATGGTAAGGATAAATACAGTTGGTTGAGATTTATCTGGGAGCAAGACGAAAGCTGGTTATTTCTTTGATATGAAGATCAAAATGTTGCCAAGAATATGCCTTTAATCACAGCGCAAATTAAGATACCGTTTTGGCCAAATAATAATTTCTTTTATAATAGATCCATTTCAGATCCCATAACTCCTTCATACATCGGTCCTTAACGCCAGAACCCCCTCTAACTATCGTTCTTCCACCTCAAGCTCTCCCTTAGTTGACCTTAGCCTGGCTAAGGTTCTGGATGATGTTACCACCATCAAATAGACCATTAGCAGCCTTGGCGCGGCAAAGATCCTTTCCGCGCTCAATGACGTTGGCATCACATTGCAGGTTTGCCTGTGCAACGCAGCTAAGTCGGCCACCACCTATGACTATTGTCAGCGACATATTATACAATTTCTTTCACTGCCGCTACTTACAGTTGTTACCACCGGGAACACAGCGACCGGCTTGGCCGTTGGAAGCAGTGCAAGCGTCCTGCTTCAGGCTGGTGTTGGCGACACAGCATTCACCGCTGGGGACAGGTCGGCCGCCGTTCTGACCATTTTGACGGGTGACCAGGACATCACTGCGAGGGGCGTTGCGCACACCCTCAATGTCGACGATGCCGGCGGAGGCAAAGGCAGCGAGGCCGAGAACAATGGCGGTGATAGAGAACTGCATTTTGGATTGTTGAAGAAAGGGTTTTTCTGGGTTTGTTTCTGGCGACTGATTGTGATGAAGAAGATATAGGATGTGAAATGGATTAACCGACCAGCGGAAAAGAATTGAAAGTAGTGATTAAAATGAGATTGTTGAGTGAGAACTGAAGATCTAAAGACCGACGACCCGAAGCTTGGATTTATACTTTTCCCATGAGGCAAAAGACCTCCTGCGATGCTTCTTTGGCCCTGCCATCCAAAACGCGTGCGGCGTAGTATCCCCTTGCCAAGCCATCGTCTCAAGACTTCTACCATGGCATACCGCATATTGTCGTGAGGCTGGGAGGGCTTACTGAGATTGGATGAGACGAACAACGCCTGGTGTTCAGGTTGAGACCAATGAAACGGCTGCAAACAGTGAAACGGTTACATCCATCTCTAGCTACCTACCCCTGGCCTTGGCCTGGTAGTAGCCGCTTTGGGGTTGATCCCGACATCTCGCTTCCTCCGACGTCAGAGAAGTCATAGCTGGCTATATGCACTAAGCCCCTTTAAGCATGCATGCAGGGGTCAGCGTTTATCAAAACGGGTAAGGAGCTAGATATCCAGACAGATCTGAGGTATCTCCTTGTAAGACCAACAATTCTGGCTATTCTCTTGTTTTTAGCCGCTTTGCAAAATGTTTCCAACCAATCTATTATTATAAGCTACGAGGCCCCATTACTGGAAGTCTTCTAGATCTAGACCTGGCACAGCAATGCCTAGGTCTTTCCCGTTCTGATACAGGCCCAAGCTCTTCTCGAGCTTACAGGGATCGAGACTCTTGTGGGTGCGCCAGTTAGGAGTCTTGATGCCACGAATGAGCTTCACTACAGAAACAACACTGTAACCTCGGAAAGGCTCACTGGGCTTTTCCATTGGAAGATTCCTCTCCCGCATTTGTTTCATGAGGTATCCAAGAAGTCTGCAAGAGCATTCTAGAGTGCAGCCAACACGTCCCACAACAAGGTCTTCTTGCAAGCTGTACAATCGGGAAAACAGCTCATCTATGAGCTCGCAGCGCATATGATTTATTTTTTCTGCGTCATGTTAGTTATTTGCATCTATGTATCGAAGTCGGCAACGAACTCACCCAGGATTTGAGCTGGAATCGGCAGACATGTTTCGATAAGTCCAAACGTATTGAGTATTGCGGATCTTGTTAGTCCCTTGAAGCATGGTGTATGTGCAAATGTCCTGGCGAGGAACAACACAATTGTCTCATCATGGCCAAAATACCCTACATCGTCGATAACGTTTCCGTGAAAGGGCCAGAGCGAGTATCCTAAAAAGTTTGTTATCGATTGGCGCCAGGATTCGAAGAATATCTGTACGACCTCCCGGCAGTCATAATAGTCGACAATGACCCCAACTTGCGCTATGGCATCCATTGGTAGGTTGCCTGGTACGCTGTCGTGATGGCTGTGTATAATATCAAGCACTGTGAGGAAGGCTTCAGCATTCCAGTCGGAGGCTTTGATTTCCAACATTCCTTTATTATTAGGTTTTGACTCCTGGTATTCCCCTTGGATCATCTTTCTGAAGACTGGCGATGCGAGACAGAGATGCTTGGCAGAGACGTGAAATTCAATATGGTTCGGATGGCCATTTTGCAGGTATGGTTGTAGCGATGCCATTTCATTCTTGGTCACCGGTGGCTTCGTAGCATCGCCTTGTTGTTTTTGAGACGAGTTGATCTCAACGGCCTTTTTTCCCGATGATATTTCTTGTTCTATTGGCTCATGAATCTGCTGCAAATTCGGACACTGTAAAATCAACAGGGCATCTGCCTGCGGATCAAGCTCAAGCAGTGCTTTCTTCATTATGACTTTGGACATTCAAGTCATCTGAGCTAGCTTACGGTCATGAAATCTTGGAGATTGGTTTCCCCCACCTTGGGCACATTTTTAACCTTTCTTAAATGGAAGGCCTCCCGCATTAATCACGTGCATGTCTTTTCAGGATGCTACCCGGTAGGAGTCTCAAATTTAATGACGTTGATGACTATGATTATTGGTTTACTACTTATCAGATTATTTTCGTGTTGCTTTACGGTATGATTATATGCCGGTAACTTGTGCCTTGTATTTCTGGTGCTACGTTGAGTCATATTGCCTTTCATTACTCTTCTTATGTTTTTGGAACTCTATCTATTCTGACGAGATTCACGAGACTTGTTCGACATGAAATGTGGGTGCCAGCTAATAATAATAGTACAGCTATACCTAATTTGTAATAGCACTCCTAACCCCACTCTGCCATCCGCCCGTCGCCACGAATCGTGTCGGGAAATCTATTATCCGAATACAGCCTACCGACCGTATCTTGGCCTGCTTTCCCTTGTCCGGAGCCAGTGGCTTACGAGGATGGATCACCCTTGTTTCAGCCATCTTATTGCAGAGTACGGAGGTATTTCGCCTCTTAAACACCATTCTTAAGCTCGATTTGGTACAATTACCTGGTCGTTACACACTCGCGAAGCTGTCACCATTTTAACACCAGAATGCAGTGGGCATTGGCGCCTAGGGCACCCGCACAACGATGCCTTTTCTGCTATCCACTCGCAAGCTAGTATAAATTCAGAATATTAGCATTTACCTCGGTATAATGATGTGCAGTTATGTGCCTAGCGGCTCGCAAGCTTAAACTAACAAGGCTGTGAAATTCTTGATTATGCAGATTTAAAAGAGATTAATCGCTGTCCTACGATTTCAGCAGTATCTTCTTACTACCACCAAAACTCGTCTCCCGTCAAGTCTCCCCTTCCCGCCAATTTCGCCGAATCTGCACCCTGGCTCCGTTACCATGTCTAGTCGCACCTCGCCAGTACAAATCACCGAATATGCGAGACCACGCGGCATCACCGCCCTCGTCTTTGGCGGCGCAGTATTTTCGTATTTATGCTTAGCTGGCGTCACCTTGATATCTGAACACAACCCGATCTGGCAAACTCTCGACAATATCTCGCCGGGCAGCGCAGACACGTTTCGCTGGATTGTCAAGACAGGGGTTCCGCCACTTGTCGTGATACACACCATCGAGGCCGTGGCATTTGATCGTACAAGGTTGATGCCACACAGCATCCCAAGATGGGGATTACTTTGGTGGAAATGGGTCCTGAGCTGCTGGATTGAGGGGATTGGATGTTGGCAGCGCTTTGCCTCGGTCGTCAACGCGAAGAAGGCGTCAGCAAAGTAACGTCAAGAAGAGGGGAAATGCTTTGGGCATGGACTCGGGCACCTTATCAGACAATCGAACGCGTCACTGATGAAGAGCAGTCGTCATGGATATCCTGCGAATGGGGTCGAAAGACGGCGTAAGCATGATATAATGATATTGTGTACAGATTGTCATCAGAAATAAAGGTTCGCTGACCATAAAGTTATACTTTAAGCAGCAGCGATGGTTATGAATCATATCGCTCGTATGTATTGAGATGTGTTCGCTTCTTTGTGCTCGGGTGTAAGGTTCTTTCTACCCCTCAACCTTAGCATACGGTGGCAGAATCTTGTCAATTCTCCAAGGTGGATTGACAGGTCGGTGTTGCGGAGCGGCGTCTGTCGCGGTCTTCCAGCGGCCTGGAGACAGAAAGTCACTTCTTTGACGCTAAGCGTAGTTAAAAAATCACCAGACACAATATTCGCATTCAATAGAAATTACTTCTTGATAACAGATGAATTACTAGGCTACTGAAAACTGAGTGTGAATTGTGCGACCCCAGACTTAAGCTCCACATGACGTTCCCTAAATCAAGATAGAAACCGCGGTAACCTCTGGCTGAAGCACAGGATACTCAATAGAACCCGGAGTCTGTATCGCAGAGATATAGTCAAACGCCAAACCCGCATTCTTAAGTCGACTATAGAAAATCTCAGCCGCATCCTTGATAGCCTCCGAGTTCAACTCCTTGTTCTCAGTAATGGTGCGGTCCTTGTTAACATTGTACAAGGACTTGGCGTAGGTGATGAGGTTGTATCGGTCCTCAACCTTGAAGCTCAAGAGCTCGGGCAGTTGGGCAGCGAGAAGCCAGTCCTTCCACTTGGCGTCCTTGGTACCGATGGGGAGAGCGTCGGTGAGATGCTGCTCGGTGTAGCCCTGAAGGTCCTGGAGGCTCTTGGGCAGAGGGGTGCAGAGCGCGGGGGGCTTGGATGGGACGAAGCTGTAGTAGTAGTCCTGGAGATAGTTGACAGCTGTGTGCTGAGGTGATGCTGTGTGGATGCACATGGTAACAGCGTCGATGAGCTGATCAACGGTGGTGATGGTTGGGAAGGTAGGGATCTGGCCACTAGTCTGAATCTCCTTGCACCAGTCGGCAATACAAGCTTCCTTAGCAACGACATCATCCGAGGTATACTTCGTCTCCAGAACAGACTTGACGAATTCCCGGATGATACCCCAGAGGAGGTACATATCAGTAGCATAAGGATAGTTGCGGTACTTATCACCCATCTCACCCTCAATGTCAAAGCCTCGCTTCTTGAGATCGTTGGGAATGTACTTATCCTGGAAGTTGAAGTTCTTGTACGACCAGTTAACAAGTCCGAAAGCGCCGACCTTGGGATCAGGTTTAGGTCCAGAGCCAAAACCGGAGATGCGAGCAATGACGAGGGGAACGAGAAGCTTGCGCGCAGCGTCGTTGAGAGCGAGCGTTCGGAACCAATGAGGGCTGAGGATCTCGTAGAGAATGTGACGCTCGGGAATGGTGCGGTTGGTGGCGACGATGATGGCTTCCTCGATCATATGCGTGTCGACGAGGTGGGTAGCAACTTCGTGTCGTGCCCAGTCAGCTGTTTGAGCAACGGTCTTGGCGTATCTCCACGGCCAGTCGTCCTTCTCAGCGATCTTGCCCTCATCATCAGGGTTCAATCTCTGGTTGAAGATGGTGACTGAGTTATCGAGAGAGCCCTTGTAGTCGAGAGTGATGGCCAATGGGTGAAGGCGACCGTCCTCGTGGAGCTGGAAAATGATCACCGACGCCGCTGCGTACCGATAGCTGGGCTGCCCGGTAGGATCAGGGTTCGGGATCGTGTTTCGGAACTCTTCGTCGTTCTTGACGCTTGTTGCCTCACGGAAGTAGGAATAATCCTGAATCAAAAGATCCTTGCCTTCCTCGAGCAACTTCTTCACCGCGTCAAGACCTTGCTTCTCTGCCTCGGCAATGTAAGCCTTGATCTTCTCAGCAGGAGCAGTCTCGATGGTCGATGGGTTAACACCGCTGAAGTGCTGTTGCGCAAACTTGGCGTCAGAATACCAATCAGCGTGTTCACCCATGTTTCTGCCCTTCATAATGTCTGCGTTCTGGCTTTGCTTGACGCCGTTAACAACAGCACCATTGGGCTTCGCGCTCTGGTCATCAGTAGATTCGGCCTTTGGCTGGTTGTCCTTGCTCCACTTCTCAACATCGGCAAGGGTTGGTCCAACGTAGGGACCATCGGTTGATGAGAGTTCCTTGGGGATGATGAAAGAAAACATGGAAGCAATCTTGATGACGAAGTTTCTCTCGGTCTCGTTGAAGATCTGTCCGACGCCGTCTTTTCTAGGGACACCATCCAGGCTCTGTTGCTCGTCCTGAGGAAGGGTGTTTAGGTGAGGAGGATAGCAATCGCTGGGGTTGCTCCATTGGTAGGTGTTCTGCTTGAGAGCAAGATCACGCTTGACGGGGAAGATGGGCTCAAAGCCTTGAGTGTCAAAATGAGAGGCAGCGCTAGTCAATATCAGTTAGCTACTTTGAAAACGGTCAAGATAGGAACGTGTTGCTTACGCTTCTTCGAGGATCTTATACAGCTCAGTCAAGGCCAAGCGAGTGCCCATATAGGTACCCGTCTCAAGACCCTTGCGCGCAACAAGCTTGCCATCGAGAGCGCCAGTCTTGTCAGTGTTGAGGACGATGCCCTGTCTGAGAAGCTCATTCAGGAAGACGCCCTTGTCCCAGACCTCCAAAGGATCGTCTTCGACAGCATAGTTGACTTTGGAGTTGAGAATCTCGTCCAATGTCAACTGAGGAGGACGAGGTGCTAAAGGAGCTTCTGTTGCCATGGTGGAAGATGTGCTTGCTTGATAGGAAAGAAGATAGGAAAGAAGATTGGATGGTGAGAGGGATGAATGATGTAGAGATGAAGAAAGTGAAGAGATATTTCTGTTGATGCTCCATCAACTACTTTATATATCTTATTTACCTGTCCATCTTAGTTACTCTACGAAGATGGCAACTCTTCTCAGCAGCATAATCAACGTGGCCGATAACCCAAGACTGCCCCTCAGCCAACATCGCCTTGGCGGTTAACACAAACAGTCTAGATCTTGTCAGCAGCATGCTGGTCAATAAAGTCGAGAACGCGTGATGTTTCGGATAAGAACCTCAGCTCGCCACAAGAACAAAGCTACGTTTCTCAGCCAGCCACGGACCCATAGTTGCATCTCAAGAAAACGACCAGACGTGAAGGAACATAGCCTCCGGCTAGCTAGCTTCGGTAAACGAACAGATGGCCCCAGATCGCGCGGCCCGAGCCTGTCTCGAACTAGCTACATAAGCGTCTAGAATCATTCAACATATCAGCCAATAATGCTTAGACGACAGTACTTGTCCAAACTATTAACTGCAGGAAATAGCTGAGCGGGTAAGCCGATGAATTGAGAGCGCCAATCTGAGTCAGCGGCAAATCGTACAAGGAAGCCCCTGTTCTTAGTCAATGCTGCAGTAATTCCCAATGAAGATATATGCATATAATCAGCCGAGACCAGGGGAGCCAGGTGAACGCGCTCGCAAGAGAAGGATAGCAGCTGCGCAAATAAGCGGTGTGCATTTGGTCATCACGCTGAAACAGCTGCAGATGCGACGAGACCACGCGTCTCGCGCATAGGCTTCAACCCAGATCTAGGCCCTATTATGGCGCAAACGATCTCAATTGTTTCAGTTGGCAGTACTAGCTTTATACCTCTGCATGCTACCGTCTGTAAAACGGCTAGACGTTTCTATTGTGGCTGGCTAGTAGTACCAGAATTGGCAATATGCCCATTATAGTGCGGCTAAGGGTCTTAGACATGGCTGGAATAGGCTACGTGGCCTGTATGCTAGGAACAAAACGGCGAGGACCCACAGCTGCATTGACTATTTGGTCTAAACCCCAATAACGTACGTTCTCTGCATCGTGGTGAGCAAGGTTGGTTATGCAGCCCAATCATTGCTGAAGAAAAGCTGCTGACGTTCAAGCTAAGCATGTGTGTCTTGAATTTCGTCGCTAAGCCACGTTATTATCGCAATGGCAATAGAACCATTCCCGCGTATCAAGCTCAATTGGGAGATGCTAAGTGCTGTTGTTCGCTGCTATCCAATATTCTAGACCTTTGTTTCCACTTCGCCAAGTTTGCTTCGTGGAGTTAGGTCTCTTACGCTCTGAAGACCCCTGCATGGTGCAAGTCACGTTGCATGTCAGCCGCACCAGTATAGAGTAGTTCCGATAGACTCCCTAGGCTGCTTAGGCAGCCAAATTCTTTATCGCGACTCTGCATAGAGCTGAAACTTTAACCAGTCCCGGATGCGAATATGACATGTATGCCGCTATTGGAGGAATAAGATCCCTGATGAGTTGACAGTTGACTAGTGTCAGTAATCCCTGATGATGTTAAGCTTTTCCTGCAGCACAATATTACACGATTCGAGGACATGCTGCGTGAACGCTCTACCCCTCCGGTCAGCATGAGTAAGCTTGACATCGCTGTGGCTAGCTGAAATGTCCGCTGATAGAATCTTCGTGATGGCAATGCATAAGTCTGGAACCTCATTTTTACTCCATGTCTCGACTACACGATCACTAGTGGTGGATGAAGTCCCGAACGCCTCACTCGACTTGGCAGCGGCCGCTCTAGAACAGCATCCCTCCTTTTGTGATTATCCTGTAGGGTTGCGAGCTGGAAACTAGTAGATACGCGTAAGAGTTGCGTGCGTGTCTCACACTCAGTCTCTCGACGCCAGCTTCGTCTTATCCTCAAATATCTGCTCTTCTCGCTTGAACTCACTGTCAGATAATTTCCCCATCATCCCAAACTATTTACAAACTACGTTCACAATGTCCACTCAAGTCATCTACCCAAGCACTGGTGTGACCAGCACGCCAGACCAGACATCCAAACCTGCCCCAAATGTTTCGTCAACTGAGACTCAGCCGCCAAAGGACCAGCTCCCTCAGGACTTGGTCAATGCTATGCAAGCAATCTTTGGCAAGCATCCAGGCTACCGAACAAGTAAGCTTCTCAAGATAATAGACTAAGATTCAAGGCTGACGATCTGTATTTGCAGCTCATGCCAAAGGTCTTCTCGTGGAGGGCATCTTTACGCCAACAGAAGAGGCCAAGACGCTTTCCACAGCTGCTCACTTCAATAACCCTTCAACAAAGGTAATTGCGAGGTTCTCTGTGGGTGGAGGTCTGCCTCATGTTGCGGACGTGGCAGACGGCGCTACACCCAAGGGCGTTGCCATTCGCTTCCAAATTGACGAGAACACTCACACTGATCTGATCAGTCACTCGTTCAACGGGTTTGCAACTCGCAATGGCGAAGACTTCTTGACCTTCCTCAAGCTCTTTGGCGCTGATGGCTTTACTGAGGCGCAGCTCAAGAAGGCCAAGGCTGGGGGCGGTGACTACTCCAAAGAACAGAAGCTTTATGATCAAGCTCACGCTGCGTTTTTGTCTTTCCTTGGAAAACCTGAGCACAGGTCAGCTGCAGTTTTTGTGAGCTCTGAGAAGCCGAACCCTCATAACTACGGAACCATCACGTATTACGAGCCCAACACTCATGTCTTGACCAACAAAGACGGCGGCATCACCAACGTCCGCTATCGTCTTGACCCGGCTGACGGGGAGCACCTCTACCCTAACAAGACTCCCGAGGACAAGGAGGTGCTTGCGAAGTTAGGCAACGACTACTTAGAGGATGACCTCAGGCAACGCTTCCCAGACAAGCCAATCGTGCTTACCATTCAAGCACATGTTGCTGGTCCTGATGATGTGCTAGATGACGCTACTAAGCCATACCAGAGCAAGACGTTCATCCCCGTTGGCAAATTGGAGATCAACAAGGTTTCGGACGATAATGCTGCTAAACAGCAGCAGATAGCATTTCATCCTAACCCGGAGAAGGGAGGTATTCAGGGCATCAAGTCGTCTGACGATCCTTTGATCCAAGCACGGAAGGGCGTTTACTGGATCAGTTCGGATCAGCGAAGACATGAGAAGCAGGTTGAGTAGAATACTGTTGATGATAAGTCCTGGTAGTTAGAATGGATCCCAGCGACTGTTAGCTTAGGCGCACCTCCGTGGAGCTTTGGCTTTTTTCCAACTCCCCTGAGTACCCTTACATACTGAAAGCAATAGTTATCTGTAAATCGTCCTTGTTTTAGTAAGAAACACTCAATATTCATCAGTTTACCCAAAGCTTTACTTATTATTTCTAGTAATAACTAGAAACAGGTTTATGCTTATTGATAGGCAGCTAAAAGTTCCAGGGCACTTGGATCTGAGGCAAGTTTGTCCGTAGCTGTGTATCAGTGAGGCGTCACCGTTGTTTCAATGCCTTCTCGGAAATGAGCCTGCATCTTGACTCTTCATCCAAGCAATTCTGCTCTAGCTGTACCAGTTTCACACACGCAGTTGACCTCGGTAGCTTCTGGAAATTGATTTTCGATTGAGACACACGACAACCCGAAAAAGAGTACGCCTGGAGCCGGACTGTCCTAACAATATTGGAAACTATCTCTGGCCAGAATCTGACCTGTTTCCTGGGCTGGCGTGCGACGACAGTATCTTGACAACCATGGAGGGAGACTGGATATAGAAACCGAACCAATAGTTGTAGAGACAGCTCAGATGTGGTATCTGCAGTTGAGACTTGCGGCTGAGAGCTTATATCAGCACAGAGAACTTAGCTTAGTAACTTGATTCTAGTGCGGTTAGGTGTGAACGCTATCACATTAAACGCAGTGAATACCATCTTGCCCTTAGTTAATCATTTAATATAGCATCGTCTGGCCATGTTGCTGGAAGCACCTGTTAGCAATTATTGAACCTTTCCCACCAACCACATCAGCATCCTCTAACCATTACATCCTAAAGCACTACAGCGCGTAAGTGCGGATCACGCTAATAATAGCTTGAGGCCCTGATCCAATCGATACGTACAGCGCCCTGAACACGAGCCTATTCCTGAACTAGATGATTTTAGTGATAAATTATATATTTAAGGGAGTTTTAATATAATTAATAGTTATATAATATATCTGTGTCCTTATAAACCTGATAAAGAAAGGTTAATAAGAAATAAATAATACCAGAATATACATATGGTTATAAGGTGAAGGTATTTAGAAGGATATAGGATTAAATTTAGATAAGCCATAGTATTATAGCTTTTAACCCCATGCCTGGATTATCTAATCTCTGCTAAATTGGATTAATAAGATCCTTATGTATTATAGTAATTTTCTTTTTAATTTTAAGCTATTTAACATTACATTGAAAACCTTAAAATATAATATATTTTATAATATAAATAGACTTTAAGGTTTATGACTATCTTTGATTTTTAAAGAAATTGAAGAAAACTGCTGTAGCTTATTTTAAAACTTATATATAAGCTATTAAAGTTTTAGCTATTATAGGCTTAATCGGAATTTTTAGAGGAATTCTTAAAATCCGGATTTAAGGTAGAAATAAGAGTAAGACACTTGCTTATCATATATGTTATATACTTAGTAAAGTAAGCCGCGAAGTAATGTCTAATTTCGTCACTAAGTGAAGATTAAATGTTTCATTTTATCTAGATGTTATTTGTCTTATATAAAGACGCAAGTCTCATTGACGAGGCGTGCGATACAAGTAAGCGCAAATTCGTATACACCATAGGATGACCATCAAGACTTGCCCGAATTTACCTCGTAGATACTACTGGGTCGATCCGCAGTTCCAGAAGCCATTTCCGCATCACTCTTTCCTGGCGTTAAGGGAGTGGAGCCAAATAGCTCATCCATCTTCTCAAGACTAAGTCCCTTTGTCTCAGGAATAAAAAACCAGGCGAACAGGCCCATAGAGAGACAGAAGCAGCCAAACATAAAAAACATCCCCTGCATATAGGTTAGGTAGGTTCAAGACAAGGGAGTTGTAAAAAGTGAGACTTACATAACCGGCGGTACCCATTGTTTGCTGCATTGTCAAGACAGCTGCGACCCGAGATTAGCTTGCATGTGCGAACTGAACGGATGATGCGACATACTTCTTGCAATGACGAAGTTAAACAACCACTGGGTGGCGGCACCGATTGACACATTCAAGGTTCGGAGTCTCGCTGAAGGAATTTCGGACATGAGGATCCACGGGCATGGACCCCAACCGAATGGTAGAAAGCAGCCCAAAGGTAGATGCACACGATGGCAACGTAACCGAAAGGTGAAATAGGCTTTCCCGCAATAGGGGGCTCGATCCTCCCGTAGATACCAACAATGAACATGGTGAAGGCCATGGCGGCACTGGTCCAGAGCAGACTAGCACGGCGGCCAAGAGAGTCGGCCATGAAGATGAGGAAGATGGCAACACCAGTCACCTTGAGAATTCCATAGATGCCGGTAGCAAACAAAAAGGCTTCGGTGCCGGTCATACCAAGGTTCTTGAAGATCTGGGGGGCATAGTAGTTCTATTGTCAATCGGTCAGTGAGCTGCACATTTGCCAACACAATGCATCACTGCAAGATACAACTTACCACGGCATTTACACCAGTCATTTGTTGCCAGACCATGAGCATGAAGATAATGAAGGTACGCTTGCGATTACCTGGGATCGTGACGAGCTCTCTGAGGAGGTCTTTGGTAGAGGAGCCGCCCACGAGCTGCCGCTCATGTTCAAGCTGCTCCGCAATCTCGCGAATCTCTTCCTGGACATACTCATGATCGACTGGGAGACTAGATACGGTGTCCGTTAGGCATAGGCGATGGCGAATCGGAGGGTGGCAGAGACTCACCCGCGAAGGTTGATTAGGATCTGTTTGGTGCTCTCCCAGTCGTCCTTACGAGCACACCAGCGGGGGCTAGAATCATGGTCAGCGCCAGCTTCAAGTGAATTAAAGAGTCAAGATGTGTGATACCTTTCGGGGCAAAAACACATTCCTGCGATGAGAATACTTTGGTCACGTTAGTTGATAACGACTGGCGCTGGAAACCCTCAACCTACATAGCTGGAAGACCCTGGAATGATAGAGGCAAGATGTAAATGGCTGGGGCAGTGAGGTGTAGAAGGCATGCGTAATTGACCCAGAAAGCCAGCATGATACCGGTGACAAGGAGGAGTTGGTAGCAGGCTACATAGTATGGTTGGTATCAATCAAAGTCTGAGGACAAGTGGTGGGGGATGTTGACCTACCAATGAGGCCACCACGAATAGCACGAGGAGCACACTCTGAGACGTACAGTGGAACGAGAGACGAAGCTGCTCCAACACCGAGTCCAGAGACGAAACGTCCAACGTACATTACAGCAAGGGTGCCGTTGATGGCAGAACAAGCCTGGAAGACAACGCCGACAACTGTGACCGTTCCGGTACCGATAAGACACCGCCGACGGCCAAACCTTTCTCCCAGCCAGCTGGTGAGAAAGCAGGCCAGAAAGGCTCCTCCCTGCAATGTTGAGACGATATTCTGATCGAGCGTGGCCTTCTCCGAGGCCGACTTTTGACCATAGCCGAATTTCTCCTGCAGGGGGTTCATTGCAAGTACGCCGCCGATGGCACCAGTCTCCCAGCCAAAAAGCATGCCGCCAAAGCATGCAGAAAAGACCAAGGCGAAGACGCGCCAGCCATAGATCTCGGGAGGGTCTTCCCGCATCGCATCGTTACGCACGATGGCGCGCATGAGTTTGGGACCAATAGCCATCTTACTTGGCCGGGGGGTACACGTTTTGAAAGACAACAAATGAGTAGGACGTGCTGGGGTATGGTACCTGATATGTAGAGAGAGGATAGAGAAGGGAGTTTTTGAATGGGCTAAAGAATGAACTTTATACCTTCCCAGTGTTTACTAGAACTCGTTTATCATTACCATATGACTTGTTGCTGACTGGATAGAAAACGAGTCAGCTAGCGCGCTTCATAGAACGCGATGCTCGGCCCGACCGCTAAGTTAAGTTGCCGACAAGAGAGACATTTCGGTCAGGGCCATCACCTCCACTTCCCTAGGTCCAGGTAGCTTCTCTTTAGTGTCTATTTGCTTGATTTAGAGTCTCAGCCCCGGATCAACTTCCTCGCAAACGATGCTTGTAAACGAGGTCTACCCCAGCTTTCCTAATCCACCCGATGTTCAGCGAAGCAAGGCATCTCCGAGGACATGCAATTTGGCAACTATTTTGGCAGCAGTACATATGCAACTAAAGAGGGCCAAACCCAGTCTCTGGCACATAGCCAAAGTCATGCATTCCCTCCATCCAATCTTCGGGTGTGTCGCAGTTGAGTGACCCCACCGTCAATGTGCTCGGTGGCGGCTTACTAAACTCTGCAATACCGGGCCAGAAGGACCCCAGGAGATAGCGTTCAACTGACAACTGAGTTGAGTTGGTGTCAAATCCTCTTGAGTGCGAGTCGACTCCTCCCATCATGTTCCCACCCTCCCCCATTCCATCCCAGTTCCCGAGCATATTGTCATCTTCAGAGCTCGAGACCTGAGCAGTATTTACTCTTGTCGACGATGCAGCTTGTGGACCAGACATCTCGGCTATTCTTCTAGATTGAGCCACATTGACTCTAGAAGCAGAAGAGGTTTGGCTGCCTTGCGTCGAGACACTCGATGTCTCGTATTCATTCCAGAGTCGTCTCAGCATCCCGCTGTATGTACGGCATATATGCAAGTCGACTGAGGCGGCCTCGTCCATGACCGAGATGAACCGATGGGCCAGCCGCATCGTCTCGAGCTTTTGCGTGTCTGACTGGACTGCCCCCGCCTTGAGTACTTTGTACAAGAACACGGCTGCATAGAGTCCGTACCTAAAGGGATGCCCCCGTGAGTGAGTTGAGATGGTAACGAACAGACAAACAAACAAACAAGAAACTCACGAGTAGTAGCGCGACGGCAGATGGCACAAGATCTGCCGAGGCTCAAGAGAGATCATGCGTTGTAGTAGATTTCTCGCCGCTCCAATAGCAGCGTAAATGTATGGGCCATCAGGTGACGCCATGATGCCTGTCGAGAACACGTTGCAATGGCGCTTCTGGGTCGTACCTTGGGACTCGGAGCACAAAGTCTCGAATCTCGACAAGACTGCTTGGAACGAAAAGGCGTTGACGTACAAACAAACGTACTCGTACATCAAGGCAAGGGTGCTTTTGATCTTAGGGGGTGCTTCTATATCGCTCCATGCTGTGTGCCAAGTTGTTGTAGCCTTTGAGAAATCGTCCATGTAGCGAGCGTAGTCGCCGTCGCGAATCAGAGATAGAGTCCTGCTCGCGGACGAGTAGAGGATCCCATGAGCGTTGTACAGAATCTGGGTCAGTTCCAGCGTAGAGTGCAGCACAGAAGCAAGGTCTCCTCCCTCCATGCCGTGTAGCTGTCTCAGACTCGGAAAGTCCCGGGCTGTAAAGCTGGATGACAATGATGGCCCACGAGACCAGAACGACTGCCCAAGGCGCACTGAGATCTGACGATCTGCGAGATAGATGACTGCAACGACAGAAGATGGTCAAAAAAAATGTTGTTTTCATGAGCAGGATACCGGATGACTTACAGATCCAGATCAGCCGCTTTCGTTCGTTCGATTCGGAATGATTGTTACCCCCCCGGAAGGCTGCCTGATCCAGCCGGATGAGGTACCCCAGTCGAATTGCCAGTCCAACGAGAGACCATGCAGTTTGGTCTTCGCCAACGAGGTTCTTGGGCCCGTTTGGTCTTGTGTGAGATTGGATGTGCGGCAACCATTCAGACAGGAGCAGTAACCCTGCGATAGTCTGCGGGGTATGAGTCCAGGGATTTGCCAGGGCTATCTCGAGAAGAAGCTGCTGAGCATAATCCCAGCAGTAGCGATGGGTGAGGTAATGCTTGGGCGAGTCTCTCGAAGCAATGGTGAGGAGGGCTGTGAGCAAGAATTGATCGGCTTTTTGGATCCTCTCCATGCATAGTGATGTCCCAAGCAGATAGCTAGGGACAATGGGACAGTAATGGTGATAATTCTGAGAGAATCTAGAAATTGCCCGTGTTGGTTGACGTAGCTGGACCAACTCTTATCAGCAACGACTTACATGTGAAGCAGTTCGGGGAGGAGAGCAGGATGCAATATGCCCCTCTGGATCAACTCGTAGTTATCCAGAACAGTAAACGAGGGTTTGCTGCGGCTATCTGACGGTGAACCCTGTCGTCGTGCGGGGGTGGAGCCCGGGCCTTTTTTAAACGGAGGTGGCTGGGTCGAGGTATGAGTGGGCGAGTTGATGTTTACCGTGTCTGTATCTGCGACAACACTTCCAGACGGAGACGATTCAAGCTCGTTCGAGTGAGCAAGAATTTGAAGAGCATCGGATGGATTTCGCAGCTCCATACGCATGCCATTCTCAGTGTTTTCTTGAGTGTAATCGGCATCATCATTTTCGTCTGTGCTGTTAGAGATCACCGCCGACTCGTCACCGTTGTAGCTTGGATAAGATGTCGAATGGCTTTCGGATGCTGCCTGCTGAAATGTCGTAGAGCCTCGTAACGAGCTCGCAGTCTGTCGAGTTTGCCGACGAGAGCGCACGCCGCGGCCTCGGTTAGACTCGGCAAGAACACACTGAGTTCCGGTCTCATGGCAATAAACACAAGGGGGTTTGCCAGGTTCGCCGACACCGTCGCTGTTGACAACGGCACAATGTCGAATTTAGTCACGATGCCATGACGAGAGAAGGAATCCTTCTTGGTGGGGATGAGAGTCTCTTACAGATAGCACTTTGTTTTACGTCGACGGCAGGTCAAGCATGCCTGATAGGATCGTTGGCCGATTGTAGGAGTCATAGTCTATTCTATCAAGAAAAGTGGTCGAGAGTCAGGACCACAGGCACCGGCCACCGACTGGGCACTTGTTTTTTTTAATCGGTTCTGATGACTACTCGGGTAGGGTCTGGAGACCGACCCCCCTAGCCTAACCCTTTCCACACGTGGAGCCAGACCCTACCCGAGTAAGTGTCGGCCGGTCTTAATTTGCCGGGGTATACATAGTATCGGCTACTACCTTAAGGAACTACGGCTACCTATTCTGTTTAGGACCTAGTGCGTGCAGAAAATAACAAAAAAACCTTCTAATTACTTATCACGTTGTTTTGTCTATACGTCATCCAATCAATCAAGGGAGACCCTGACGAACATCTGTGTGTTCGTTGAGGCCCCAAGCTTGGCTGCTGTCGTCATGAACAGTGGCACGTCGCATATCCCTCTTGTGCTTGAAAGCAAATTCACCTCCCATCGCCCTGTGCATGGTACACGTGTTGTCCCAAATAACCAGATCGCCGACGTCATGCCAGTCAATGGTCATGAGGTATTTCTCTTGAGTCGCATGCTGGAAGAGTTTGTCGAAGAGCGACTGAGACTCAGTAGGTTCTAAGCCTTCGATATGGTGAATATGCATAGCAAGATAGAGGTTCATACGACCTGATCTCTCATGCTTTTGGACTAGATGGTGACGGCCCATAGGGTAATCGGCCGGCTCGATATTAGCGAAGTGTTCGGGCGCAGCTAGCTTCTTTGAGTGTAGGATAGAGTGGGCGGCGATATAGTTATTCTCGGTCAGCTCTTTTTTAGTCTCTGCATCAAGACCATCCCATGCGGCCCTTGTGTCGCAGAATTGGGTGCTGCCACCAGTGTTGGCTGGTGGGAGCTCGTGAGCCAAAAGTAGTGAATAGCCAGCACGTCGTGGGTTGAAACTTGAATCAACGTGAAAGTAACTATTGCCTTTGTTTGCCTGGGCACGGGCGCTCAAGGGGTCAACGATGGAACCATCTGCCTCAATATTGCCAACATCAAAAAGCTCATCGTATTCGAGGCGGTTCTTGCGGCCGGCTTTATTGTAGGGTTTCACGTCGTCCAGCTCTCCTAGGGCCCGTCCCAGCTGGACGTGACGCGCATCATTTAGATTGGTCCTGCGCAGGACAATGACACCGTACTGGCATTGACGTGTTTGTTAGTAAAAATAACGTTATCATGATGGACACAAGTAGATCAAGTGCGCACCTTGGTCACCAGTTCTTTGATCAATTCAGCGTGAGCTTGAGTCACTCCAGTGGAAAAGTCTAGTCCATGAACCTCTGTTCCAAAAGCAGAACGGAGCTCTCGAACCTTGGGAGCGGTCTTGCTAAGCGGCAGGGTGGTAGTAGTAGTAGCTGTAGCTGACATGTTGAGAGTCTTTGATTGTAGGGTTGTGATACAAAATTGACAAATTATCGATGCAAAATTCTTGGGACTTTCGAGAGCGAATGGTATTGATGCGCTTATATCTATTTTTCTTGTTCATTATTGGATACGTTAGGCAATACCAAAGCCGATCGCATTGGCAAATCGCTGGACCAAAATGTTGTGTCTCATGTTACAGTGTTACCGATGCAGATGACACGGTGTAACACTGAGTTGTAGCTTTTCGAGCCCCAACAGCAGCCTGACTCGTCAGAGTGACTCCTTCGTGTTGACGATCATTTGCATAACATAGCCCTCCGCTGCCCAGAATGCCTTTAGTTGCTATTCGAATCCGCGGTGAATATTGATACATACTTCCCATATTCTCTATTCTTGGAGGGCATGTGTGTGCTATCGGCTATCTAAGAGATCAGACCGGTTTTTGCATTACATACAAAAGAGGGCCGGGCCGATGATTCGGCTGCAAACCCTGACAGTTGCCGATCGGGGAGTGGCGAAAGATGGGGCGCCACTTCTTTAGTTCCTTTTTTGGGGTTTGGTTTCCCCGCTGACATGTAATCGCCGGTTCTTAGTCTTGATTTTGTGACTCCAAGTTCCAGGGGTTTTAACTCTGCAGATCTTGTCTATGACGAAGAGAGAGCCAAGAGCGCTGATAAAGATGTCCATAGCGATGCGCAGTGATACTCAGCGAGTCGAGCTGTTAAATACTAGACCATAATTCCTCTAGCTTAGGATTATAGTATCGCCGTCTTAGTTCGGAAGCTGGGGAAGTAGGATATAGATTCCAAAACTGATGCCGACAGGCCAGGTTACTTGCTCGGTCCTGAGATTTGTATTGGACAACGACTAGGATTAGGAGGCAGGAATACGTACAAAAGCCCTCATTTAGCAATTTCAGCTAAGAGCTAATTCCCAACAAAATCGGAGCAATAAAAACAAACCCAGAACTCAAAGCCTTGGCGAAGCTGAGCAGCAACATACGCCAAATGATGCTGAGATCCTGCGCAAGACGTGGTTGAGAAAGGCTGTTATTATCGCTTTCTCTGGTTGAAACCTAAATGCTGATTATGCGAAGTCTAGACGTAAAGCTAACTGGTGTGCAACAGACTGTTCGCAGCAACCTTTCTTCTCAACTTCAACTTCAACAAGTTCTCCAGCGGCACCTACATTCCCTTCGCTACTTCTAACTTTCAGAGATACTCCGCCCTATCTACTGCCAATGTCGTTGGTGCCATCATGAGCATGGTGGCTTTCCCCATTCTCGCCAAGTTCTTCAGTGTAAGTTTACTGTATATATGTGCGATATACCGATGCTAATGCCTTGCCTTGCCTTAGGTCCTTGACCGCGCCGAAGGTCATACCATAGCGGTACTCTCCCTAACCCTCAACGATATCATGATCTCCAGTTCACAAAGCAATGGATGTTCATTGTATGTCATTGATAGCTATGATTGTTAGTAATGTGACTAATGATACGTGCGACAGGCCGGAACTCTCTCAGTCTGTGGTCCAACCTGCCTAAGGCTATTGCCACCATCCCGACTCTCTACTTAGGCACTTTAGTTGCCGAAGAAATGTTAGAGCATTCAACCTGGCAATGGGGTTATTAGATATAGGTTATTATTCTTCCTATCAGTACTATCCCTTTAATAGGCACTCTCTATATTCTTTAGTGTCAGGCCTGTAAGGCAGGATATTATCGCGAGGTGGCATAGGATACTATTTATAAGTCTATTCCCTATACCATCGTTCATTCCGTCTTATCTATATTAACCTCGATATAGTGGATGCCTTTCTCCTTGTTGCAGGCCTCCTTCTTCTTCTTATCCTATTATCTTTAACTAGTACTAGAAGAAACGACAGATAGAGCGATGGTGGTAATATTACTATGCTTATCCTTAGTATTATCCTTCTTAGCGTTTTCTTTATATTAGATACTAAGGTCGCTAAGTCTCTGTTTGTTCCTTTTTGTATAATACTTAAATACACTATTATCGCAGCTTGCGGCCTGGTTATATTACACTTAATACACTATGCCCTTTTTATGCCATTCTTCCCTATCTACCTTTAGGCTGCTGGTAGGTTTATCCTAGGCCATGCCACACATGTCTAGTATATATTTGATATTATTCCTCGCCATATTGAACCTAAGTATATTGATAATATATAGTAATTCCCTCTATATACCATTGCAGGTAGCTGCCATCTTTATTAGCCTATTTATAAAATACATAAAGCGCATTTAACCTTCTATGTTCTTTAGAGTCCCTATTACTATTCTTAGCTAAGGTCTCTTAATCTACTTTATTATTCAAGATAGGGCGCTAGTAGTAGCAATTAAGCTAGCTTTGTTATAGCGAAGGTCCTAATTGGTATTGGTATTACCTTTCAGGGCAGAGGCGCTTATATTGCTATTTAAGCGCTTATCCCTGAAGAGGATATGCCTGTTGCTACCCTGGTGTACTTTGCTCCTATGAACCTTGCAGGTATGATTGGAGCTTGGTTAGTACCCCCCTTGAAGATATTCTAGAACCTGCCTTAATGCTAATGGACATTCTAGTATATCTGGTTCCATCTGGAATGAGTACCTCCACAAGAAGTCAATGCACGACTTTCCCGACGAAGTCAAACCGCAGGCGACGGCCATCTTCTAATCGTTTGTTTTCGCCCAAAAAGTTCCCTAAGGGGAGGAGTCCTGTCCGAGGAGCAATTGACAAGTTATATCAAGAAACCTAGTAGTTTCTAGCCATCACTGCACCTGCCGTTCTCGCATAGATGCTAATTATTATATTCTTTATTAAGAATGTGAACTTAGAGAAGGCTGATGATATGAGGATAGCAGATAATAAGTCTCACTAAGATATTATTAATCTGTCAGTTAGGGCTAAGAAGTCTATAATTTAGGATACTATCTAGGCTAAGAAACAATTAGAATCAGGCGGGATGAGGACATGGTACTCTCTTGATGGACATCTGTATGGAGTAGAATGGATATCAGGTTTAAGTGTAGAACATTTATAATAAGAAAATACCAAGGTTAGCTGCTTCGTAGTATCGGCGTGGTTATTAAAACGGTTGCATAACCCATTAAGCCATAAAGTAAAAGATCAGCTATAATCACTATGTAAGCAATTATAATAATACCTACAGCTTTATATATAAGCCTTATAGCACTCTTATGGGCATAAATGTAACAATTATCACCACGTTACAGTTTTAACATATAAAGGATTTTGAAAAGGCTAGACAAAGAGTCCAAATCTTTAGGAAGCACTATACTAAGTAATCTCAGTATCTTATGCTGATATTTTAGCGCTACTAAGCACATCGGATATCAACTAGCAGATAACCATTACCCCAAGCAGGGTTTGCACCCCTTACCTTCCCATCGCCTCTTAAGCATTTATCTATAATTAATCCTGCGCCTCGAGCGATGTCCTTACGATTAGGCCAATTAGAAATACTACACTTTATATATAACCTAACTAGGGTATAGACTTACCAAGAGGAGGTGGCTGTCTCGTGTGGGAGGAGTCCTCTAGCCAAGCCAACAATCTGGGTATTTCCACGCCTGCAGAAGACGACGCCAAAGACACCGGCCATACAAACTTGGTTAAGACTGGCAAGGTAGTTAATGCATTCAACGGCCTCCTGGACCTAGTTAGAGTTAAGTCATGTCGCCAAGGTATATTGGGTGAGCTTTCAATACATATGTTAGCTAGCGTATTTTCAGGCAAGTCGTCCCTGCATGTTGTGTTATCCTGTTCAAGGAGAGAAGATGGTCTTAAAGTTATAATTATTTAAGTTATTTTATACCTTTAAAGAGCTTATTATGTTAATTATAATGGGCTAGGAGATATTTATATAAGGTTTTTCATAAATTTAAGAACTTTATATATCTTGCAGGTATTAGCATGCTTTGTAAGCAAAATGGAGCGAGTGACCTGTTAAAGTCTTATGCCACTCAAAGAGATACTGGAAGCTCTGAATTAACAGGATTTGAATGGCCGCTATGTGCCGGGAATCGCCGACACTACTCGGATACCGGCATAAACCTTGCTGTGGTCTAGTTTGGGTAATGTAATCTATGAAATGAGCCATCTGCCCTTACTCACTGACGCCTTTGAATAATAAAATAGAAAGTTATAAAAATCAACAAAGTTTCAGATACAGAAAACGTGAACAAGGAAGGCGAATTCGATCCTATGGAAAGCCCGCCGCCCTGGGCTATGTGGCTTCGAGTTCCTACTCTGCGTGTAATAGCTGATGCGTTCGCTACCTACTCCAACTGGAATGCTCCTCGCCCAAGCCGAGCCATCTGGCTCAATTCCACGTTGGGAGCCAAGACGCAGCGACGAGCAATTAGAGTCGATGTGTACGAACCATTGCACCAAGACCCTTGTACAGACAGGCGTCCGGCCATTATCAATTTCCATGGCGGCGGAGTGACCGTGAGAAGGGGAACAGACGATGCCACCTAGGCGAGCCATCTCTTGACCAACTTGGGTGCTACTGTCTTCACCGTGAACTATCGTCTTGCACCTGAGTTTTCCTTTCCGACACATGTTGAAGACTGTTTCGATGCCAGTGTCCAGATTTGCGAGTAAGCCGATATGCTTGTCATCGACCCAAAACACCTGGTCATCAGTGGATTTTCCGCAGGTGACGGTCTGGGTCTGGCTGTTTGGGTCCTCCTCAACAACGCTGAAGAATGGGGCTACAAGGTACCACTCCCTACCCCCAAAATCGCGGGCCTTGCTCTATTCTATCCTTCGCTGGATCAGACTGTGTCCAAAGCACGGAAACGTGAAGGGCTCCCAAGACAGGATTTACTCTTGCCCAAAGGTTTAACTGATATATTCGACGCTGCCTATCTGGAACCGGTACCAATTTCTGAGCGAGGTGATATCCGGTTATCGCCTTCGCTTATGCCTGAGGACTTGGTAGAACGACTGCCTCCAGTCTGTTTCTGCCTCTGTGAGCACGATATGCTTACCGCAGAGGGGATTGCATTTGCCAAATGTCTTGAAGACCATTCTATTGAGGTTTATGTGAGGGTCAGTCCTGATGCACGGCATGGATGGGATAAAGCACCGAACCCGGCAGACACAGTTGCGCAGGCATATAACGAGGTTTCAGAGCTCATAAGAAAGTGGCTAGAATAATACAACATGATAAAAAGAAAGAGGATAAGTGAGAGGACTAGACCTTTATTGAATTTACTCTTAACTAAGATTCGTGAATGTCTGCTCGTTGGTTATGTATCATAGACCCATAAAGGTTAGATAAGTTGCTACTCTATAGATATTAAGCCAAAGTTCTATAGGCATTTATGTTACCAGGTTAAGGCCTATGTACTACAGCAATCTCCAATATTCCTAGATATTAGCAAGCTGATCCACCCTAGAGTCGAGAGATAACATGATCGAAAATCCGGTCTTGCACAGGCTTCATCAGATCGTACGATAAGTGATCACTAGCAAGTTGACACTTGCAGTTAGGGCCGAAGGAGCAGACAATATCATTCTATAGGCCCAGTGTTAGTGACAGGTTATATCTGGATGAGAAATATAAACTTCCAAGCAGATATCAGCGACCTTTCCACTGCGGTCAAGGCCATCGTTGAACGTAAGGATGCTGTCATTTGACTGCAAAGAGTGGACTGCATACAACCCATATGCAGTGCGGTTTTCATGGTGGCCTTGACTGTCGTAGTTGGAGAGTCTACCAGGCGTGCGATACGGGTTACCAACCATCACAACGCTGCTAACAGCGGCCATACTTGCATCACCAAGTTCACTTAGCGCTCTCTAAACCACAGTTGCGCCCTGAGAATAGCCAAAGAGGAAGTACTTTTGCTTCAGACAATCCTGAAGGCCATATTTGATGATGTCGGTAACGAACTTTACACCACTGGTAACATTCTGGTCGAATCCAGCTGGGTAGACGACGGCTTGGCTGACGGCGCCAGTATTGTTGGCCAAAATTCGCTGAATAGTATTTTAGAACATAAGGGATACACCCTGCGGCTCTCCAGATCCTCGGGCATCAAGAAGTTCTGGGTCAAGGATTAGTATCTATCTCTTGTATATGCGGAAGCGGGCACAACTAACTGTAGGTAGCACATGGCTTCAATCGCTCAGGAGTCGATAAATTGACGCGGGGAATGGCGAGATAACCTGAATCGCCACAGCGGCAGCCGGACTCAGCAGAGGTAGCCGTAGCGATGCCAGATAGAGTGGACAGGAAGAGGACTTTAGGAGAAACCATATTGAAGGTAGGTCGTAGATGTATGTTGTTAGGGAGTTTATGAAGTCACAGAATTTAGAACGAAAGAATGGAAGAATAAGTTGCTGTTTGGAATTAAACTATGCTGGATCCATGATTCCATTTTATTTATGTATTGACTTACAATGCCATCTACGCAATAAGACATTGAGGCTAACGGATATTTGACACATGGGTCCAGACTAGCGTGGACCTCGTATATCAGTACGAAGCATAGACCAGTTTCAAACTTTTAATGCAAAGTTAATTTTATAGGCGAGGGCAAGTGTATTGCCCTCCCATTGGTCTGACCAGCTACCGTGGATATATACGCGCGTAACCAGTCTTCCAGGAGCTGCAATCTGAATATGCCAAGCCAGATGTTCCTCAAGAAAATATTTATGTAACTTACTTACGTAAAGCTCTTCTTCAATTCCAGTTCGCAATGTCCGATCCTCTCCTGTAAATGCAAAACCCTTCTTAGAACATCCAAGGCAAAATTGCTTCTCTCATTCTTCAGTTCTGCACACATGACCTTTTAAAGACGGCTTACTATAGCTGCACTTACTGACACTGTCGGATTTCAGTGGACGGTTGATTCATCAAAGTTAATTGCAAAACTATCATCATAGAAAGCCGAACGCTGGACTTGTGCTTAAACCATTACAGTTAGCGTAGGAGGAGAAAGGTGGTACCGATCTCTTAGTCATCTAAGCGACGTACTTGATTCGCAATCTGAATCTTCAGCCTAGCTCGCTGTTTTGGACCAGGATGTTGATAACTCTTATTAGGTACTATAGGAATGCGGCGAGCACACAACAAGACCAGGACAGGCTGCCTGATATGCAAGCGAAGGAGAATCAAGGTTTGATCGTTACCACCCTTTAATTGGACGCTCACCGACTCACCAATTGGCTCACAGTGCGACGAGACGAAGCCGGCTTGTAGAAACTGCCAGATCCGTGGCACCTCTGAATGCTTGTATGAGGCGCCAGAGGCCTCTCGATCAGCAGAGACCTTAGTACTGACAGGTCAAGGTCTCCAGCCGGTCAATGGCATCTACACGCTTCAGCACCTGGGTCTACTGCATCACTTCACATCCTCTACGGCGCTGACACTCTCCGTCCACGGACAGGTTCAGAAGCTATGGCAGGTCGACATACCGCATATCGGATTATCTTTCCCATTTGTGATCCACGCGATTCTTGCCTTTTGCTCAAGCTGCAGGATCCGATCGCTCTGGCGTTGTTTGCTTGCTTTGCTGGTTTGATGCGAGAGATGCACTCTATGTGGTGGACTCACGGCCGCGGGGAATGTTGTATCAGCCAGATCTATTACAAGCTGAAAAGAGAGGAGGAATGGCTTGTTGAGTATGTCGTGAATATAATCGACTGACGATGCAGCATTCTACGCGTTCATCTCTTTTATTCTTTATTTATTAAGCAAGCTTTTTACCTTTCAAGGGTATGATATTTAAAGTTATTCTCAAGTGCTTAGAGTGACACATCTTATGACGTATTGGGTATCTGACGCAGCCCTCCCTTTCAGCATTATAGTAGAAATACATTGTGCTTGGAGCTATCACCAACCTTGAAACCAAGATCAGTGGAACTAACTATGCTCTGTCAATTAAGACGTCCTTCGCTTTGGTCTTCAATATAGTTCAAACTATAATCAATAGCAAGCCCAAGACTGATGACACCGCCGGTCATCCAACAGTTGTTGCAAAACCACCACCATATGTTCCCTGGATCCTTGAGTCTGACGCGTTTGATCATAGCACCAAGCGTCAATGTTGCTCCCCCACAGCTAATGGCGTAGAATGTGATGCCAGCTCCGGTAGCAACTCCAGCCCCAGCTAACAGTCCCACCATGCTGGCCGCTAGCCCTGCCAGAATAAATTTCGTATTCGCCTTGTGTTTTAAGGCAATACTTTTTATACCAACTCCCGCATCATCGTTGATATCCATGTGGGCGTAAACCATATCATAAAGAACCGTCCACATGATGTTAGCGACGTATAGGCATCCAGCAGCTAGAAACATAGTCGAATCTGATATGATATCAACGCCAAGGGCAGGGAATCCCATCAAACTACCCCATGAAAAAGTTAAACCAAGGATGAACTGAGGGTAATATGTGATTCTCTTAGCCAGGGGATAGCTCACAACCAATAACAAGCTAGGAATTCCATATAGTATACATGATGTGGGAAACTGAAGAAGGACTCCTAGACCTGCAAGAAGATTAAAGCTTGTGAAAACTAAAGCCTGGAGTGGAGTAATTGCGCCTCTTGCTAAGGGTCGCAACCGGGTCCTAGCCACATGAGGATCTAGATTCCTGTCCCAGAGATCATTGATAGCACAGCCGGCTCCACGCATAATCACAGCCCCAGAGAGAAATAAAATAGAGGTACCAATGACAGAACCAGGCGTGGTTATAGGGGTCGTTGAAGAGGCAGCCATTAATGTTGAAAAAAGACACGGAAAGAAAAGGTAGTATATTCCAACTGGATTGTGTAATCGAAGTAGCTCAGCGTAAGGAATCCAAGATGTCGGCAGTTTAGAGAGAAGATTGGTCTGGGGCAGGAGAAAACCGGGCTTGTGAGAAGACTTGGTATGAAATCCTGACCGATTCGCAATGCAAGTGGCGGCATTAGATCGGGGGGTTCGAGACAGTTGTTTCGGCACATCATCGGGCTTTTGAGAAAAGAGTTTGACTCGCAGTAGTGATGGGGCTTTTAGGAAACGATTGCTGCAGGCACATGACGAATGCCAAGTGGTGAGGCTAGGAAGCCTGCTGAATCTCATGCTTACTTTAGTCGGCTCTGACCTTGAGCTTGAGGCCGATAATCGGTTGAATGATGTTGATGTAATTTAAAGTTGTTCGGATCCAAAGAAGGGGAAGGTCACATGACTAGGGTTATAAAGCAACGCTATAATAGGAAGTGCCATACGGTCGCTCGGAGATTGTATTAATATAATATTTCCACGTTTTGCAAAGCAGCGCCAACCGGAAATTCGCCATACACCATTACATTTCATTCGGAGTCCGTGTTTTACCCGGCATTACCTTTCTAATAGGTTCGTATATTGCGTCAAGTGAAGTGCATACATTCCTTATAATAGGATTTAAAATTAAACTAATAAATAAATATATATATATACTTAAGTAGCTTATATTTACATAAGCTAGACTTAATATAAGTTATAAGCTAAATTATAAGCCCTTTATAAGCTATGTTATAAGGCTTATATCTTAATATATGGTATAAGACGTGAGCTATTATATAATTAGTAAAAGGTTCGTAGTGTAATGGTTGCAAAAGCTGCTAAGCCACAGGGCAAAAGATCAGGCCATAATCGCTATGCAAGCAATTATTGGTGTGCTACAACTGCCTTATAGAGGCCTTACAACGCTGTGACGGGCACGAATCGTAACACTTAGGGTATATATAATATAAGTGCTCTTCCATTTAGGATATAATATATAGCCTAAATTACTACCGACCTAGCAGTTAGGTTAAGTCTAATAAATATTATTATCAAATGAGAGTAAGAAGCAGCAGCCCTTTAGTTGGCTGGCTCTAAACTTAGTCTTTGTTGAGAGATGGAATATTATCCACTAGCTGAAAGAAACCTGATTTAATAGTATTAACTATTAATGTTTCACCTTCACGGTAAACGAGGCTGTTTTGGTAAGACCAACCACCGAGTACGAGACCTTAACTGCTTGCTTGCATTTTCTGCGTGGGTCAAAGCCAGAGATCGAATAGCCGCCATAACCCTCGAATGATTCGTCATCTGTGATACCGTCCGAGTATCGTGCAGAAACAACCATGCCTTCAAGGTCGAGAGACTCGCCAATGCTGTAGACGCGCCTCTTGGGGGGGGATTATGTTACTAGAGCGTAAGTTTGTCCCGCGAATGGCTGCATGCTCAGCGGCCGTGAGAGACCAGATGTGGCCGTGCCGAATGACTCCAAGTGACAGATTGTAGTCGGGCTTCTGCTTCCAGTTCATTGGCTGCCAGTCTGGGTTTCCAACATCCGCGGTCCAGTAAGGTTGGTATTGCTTTTCCATGAATTCTCCTGACGGCGAGCCAGCCCACTTTTGGTCTGCGTACATGTAGTAGCCTTTGCCCCGAAGATCCGCAGCGTTTGCTTTGAAGACAAGCGGACCCTCGGCGTACGTGGTGTTCATTGTGCGATGCGTGATGCGTGTTGCAACGAGCTGCCATTCATCTGGCTGTGCGAGGACGGATCGTGCTCTTTCTTGATAGAGATCTTCTGAATCACATGGCAGTCCATACCAAGTAAGATTTACTCCTGTGGAATTGCGGTCGGAAACTATGCGTTGGTAGTATCCTTTCCCGTCCGGGATAATGACTGGATCCAGCGTCCCGTGCCCAGTTCGCGTTGTCATCACTTTTGCAGGGCTAGAATTGACGAAATCCCAAGTCGTTGAATAAAATGTTTGCCCTCCAGTCAATGGATAACGTCCATTGGGATCACTCTTGTCACTGGAGTAATGCGTCCCTTTTGGGTACATGCTCGAAGTCCAGAAGACAACAAAGGCTCCGATTTCAGGATCCCAGATAGCCTCTGGGGCATATGTCATTCCGGCTTCCTCTGGCGATACAAGGACATGGCGCTGTTGGGACCAGTTCCGCAGATCGTCAGATTCCCAGACCTCGATGTAGCGACTCGCACCACTTTGAGCCCAGTCCCAGTCCTTCCACCCATACTCTACACCGTCAACGTTGAGATCAGTCGCAATGAGGAAGAATCTGTCGCCCTCTGGTGTGCGTACAACCACGGGATCCCGGGTGCCATGCAGCCTTACCATCATTGGTGGCCACCCAGGCCGTCGGATCGTTACCCACGCTCGTTGCGAAGTAAACTTGCTGGCCTATGTTGGAATTCGACCTTGCAAAATTTGTCATTGCGTAACGGGAGAACTGGGCAAAGTCAACGGACGGTTGTACCGTGACTGGAAATTGGCGACAAAGCGGCCGATAACCGCCGTCTTCGAGGCACGCCGTCAAATGGGCCGTGACAGCATCAGAGTGAACGGGCGGCAGCTTGACGACACCTGCAGCAATTCTACCACGAGGCCTATCCGACACTACATCTGGATGAGACGATTTCCAGTGTATGTATACACCTGGATACGCCGGTAGTTCAGTTGGGAGATGCAGATAGCCACGAACATTGTCGGCATTAGGAATAACGATGTTGTCTAATACTTTTGTGCCAGATACAGCTGCGTCAATGGCAATGCACAAGGAAGATGCAAAGAGATTTGCTAGTACCAAAGCGCTTCGGATGCTGGCAGCCTGGAGAGCCACGTGCTTCGGACAACACATTTGTGATTGTTGGAGCCCGCAGTAACTTCTAGGACGGTTGGGTAGCCAATGCAACGCACTGTTATCTCAAGGGATGATAAAGAACTCCGTGTTTTTAGAGATTCTAGTTACCCTGTATTAAGTTTAACTTAATTAGAGTATTATAAATCTCGAAATGTCCCTCGAATGTGATTTTGTTAAACTTTAACAATCCTCCTCAGATCCCGCTAACTGAAGATCTACTAACACACAGACCAGTAGATAATGAAGCGGTGTCCCATCTGACACAAAACAGCTGACTCAATGCGGTGTCAGTCGTACATGATACGAGAAGATGGAAGCAGGCTACTAGTGGCATTCTGCCCCAAAGAAGGCTGAGCTACGTGACACGGATGCAACGCAGCTCATGAAAGGGTTCACAGCCAGTCTGCCGACCCAATGGAACAAGAGGCTGGTGGCATTTTTTGGGTGGCGGCGGTTCCAAAAGCTTATCTCGTCCAAAAGAATACCGTGTTTTAATTGCCTGTAATCACTAGCCTAAAGTATATTCCCTCTAGTTATCAGTTAGCTCGTTTCAAAACCCTCAACCCTTACTATCTACAAGGATTAGAGGGTCAATGCTCCTCGAGGTACAGTAGCTTGTCTAGCTTGTAAAGACTGGGTTTTTATCACTTGATAAGCTGCAACCCCAGTCTGGGAGGTGTCGCTCGGCACTCGAAGGCTCCGGAAAGAGGATGCAGTATGCCGCTTCTACCATTTTGGTGTCTACAGGGGCGAGAGGTCATTTCAGGGCTGTCGAAGCAGGTTTCAGCGTCGTAATGGCATGCGATTTGAGCCTCAGAGCGGAATTTTCCTAGACAAACATTACCCGCTATTGGATTGAGGTATGGATGCTATTCAGACAGAACAGCTATTAGTTGTACGGGTACCGTCACATAAGCTGTTGAATGACTATCTTGGATTAGTCAGTTATGAACTGGGAACTAGACATCCATCATTCCAGAGATTGTCACGATAGCCTACTCACCGGGTTGAGTCCTACTTGGCGTCCCATTTGTAGTATAAAGGTGGCTAGAAGTACTCTATAAATTTATCGAAATACATTTTCAAAGGAATACTATCTCCAGCAGCGACGAAAAGGGTTTCAGAAACACATCGGTATTTCGAGGCTGAGGTAACTCTAATGATCGACTCGAGACGCATCTTGGAAAGTAGGAAGGGTCCCAGATCCTTAGCAACAACAGAGGATATCACATTTTTGTGGCAACGTAGCACTTGCTCATCTTGTATGGTTGGACGATTCTTCAATTGCCCTCCCAGGCTTGCTTGGATTGTGCAGTCCGCCAAACGACTGGAAGGTTGGTTCCCTGTGGCAGCCTTCCTGCCAGAGGTACTGTGATAGAGTTGTGAATATGTTGCGACGGATCTGCATGATCTTTTGTAGGGCTATATTGCTGCTGATAGCATCTAATGGTAGGGATTATGGGCTGTTTGAATTGGCTCTCATGTGAGTGACGTACTCGGAGCGGGACGATCGGCACACCCTAGCGCAAGCCGCGGGCGCATCTTCAGGGCGTCAGGGAACGGTAATGCTGCTACTGACTCGTATATAACCCTGGGGATAAGGACTACCCTCAAAGAGCTAGACGACCCTGGTCTAGCGCAAGTCACAGCCTTATAATAAGTTAACCTGTAACTCCCAAGTGTCGCAGACTTTCAAATCTCCGCTAGTTTATGCGAAATCTCCGCGTTTGGATGCTACATACTTTATAAGCTTTGTGGGTTTAAGCCTGCCCCGTCCGCGGTTGATCCATTACCTGGCACCCAGGATGTCAGCATCGCACGTCGACCTGGCTATTACAGTGCCTACCCTGGTAGGATCTGTGTTGTCAACCATAGCCATCGTCGTAGTGCTGAGCCTACATGCGATATCCCCTCCACGTCGACATGTTCGCCACGCCCTTATCATCAATCTCCTATTATGCGGTACGGGCGCCATCAAGAAATTGACTATTTATGGGCTTCTAACAAACCGCTCAAGACTTGGCAGATATGATAAATAATACCATATCGGGCAGTCTGGCACTTAAGTATGGCCCACTTGATCAGGTTCTAACCAAAAGGCAATGTACCGCGAACGCGTGGGTGGGCCAACTCACAGTGCAGACGATTGATTTTAACATATTATTTATATCAATAACGGTTTTGCTCACCGTGCAAAAGGCCTATCTACTACAAGATTCATCATTGCGGAGTGTTCTGTTCATATGCCTTTGTGCATGGATACCAGGGATCATTACCAGTACGTAATTTTTCCAACATGGGACTGCAGTTGACACTCACTGTTTTGCAAGGCTTCACCGCCCTAGGACTACAAGCATATGGTCCGGTGGGCGGTAACTGGTGCTGGATTCAAGCGAAGTATCCTATCCTACGCTGGAGCTTGTCCTTTGGATGGCGCCTCTGCATATTCTTCTTGGTCATCGGCATTTATACTACGGTGTATGTCCAGCTCAAACGGGCGTTTGGCCATTTCGGAGTCTCAGGGTCTACTTCCGACGGAACAAATTTAACGACAGACACAGGCTTGCGCAGTCAGCATGTCAGAACTCCAGCTTGGCCACCCATCATAAAAACACTTACCGTTGCTTATGAACTCGGAACGGTGAATGATGCAGCCAGTTCATCATCCACAGCACCCATGAGCAATCAAGCTCATTGTTACAGTAACGCGGAGCCTGATTCTTCCGCCGCCTCGGCTTCACCCATAAGACAACCGGCTTGGAACAGAGCGTCACCGAACCTACGAAGAATGATGTTGCTGAATGGCTATCCACTAGGATACCTTATTCTCTGGACTCCTGGGGTGATCAACCGATTTATTGAAATCAAAGGTAAATCACCACCATGGCTCGTTGCCTTACTGGCTTCTACACAATACATTGGGCTGGTACATGCAATCACTTATGGCTATAATGAGCAGTTTCGACGCTCTATACAATCATGGAAGGTTTTCCGGCAGAGACGGGAAAGGATTGAGGATTAATTAATAAAATAAGTAGATACTAAGATCCTATTAACCTAATTATAATACAAGTCTTCTTTACCTAATTCGTATAAAATTATACTTAGTATATAATAGGTTGCTTTTTTAATTATAAGCCATAATAGCCTAGTTTTAAATATTAGTAAGTTATTAAGTTTTTATTTTATTTCCTATTTACTACCTATATATATATAGGTAATCCTTATTAAATATTCTTAATCTTAAAGTTAAATATTTATATATTAGAAAAATAAAAGGGTGTTAAGGGTTTCTTAGATTTGCTAAGCAGGATATTCTTAGGTCCCTAACTTATACACTCTCTTATCTTAGTTATCTATATACGATGTAGTCTTTACGGTACTATTCTTTTTAATATGCCTTAGTAATTAGAGTTAAAACACTTATACCCTCTAAGTGCTTTAAGTCTTGAGAGTTAAAGATCTTAGCTTAATAGTATAACTAATTAACATAATTATAGGATAAGGTATTTAATGTATTAATTTTATATATAAAATACTAATAGTAGCTTCTTCTTACTATGGCCTAATACATATTAGACGCAACTCACCTCCCTCCTCTGCCGACGAGGACAGAAGCACGACTATCTTGGACTCAACACTGGTTCCTGTCGCACCGTTTTTAACTGCTTCGTTTACTACAGTTTTATCCAGCCCCTCTACCAAGGCAAGCCATTGCGCAGGCCACTCTGTAAGCAGTGGCAGCCTTGGCCAGATAATCAAACACATCGCCACGATTGCTGTCATGATTGCCACCCCCTGCAGAGCTATTCCCAGCCGCGTCATCCCCGTCCTCGAGGCTCTTATTATACCCTTGGCGACCGCAAATGAATCCTCGGCAATGTTGCTGCACCGCGGATTCCTATCCCCTGGTGGTGCAAAGCCCTTGTGGACGGATGAGTGATCATTCATAATTGGGATTATGGGCAGTGCAAATGTCCAGAAAGAGTCGTCGATGGTAGTCTTTCCAGCGCAGGCTGCCTGGATGAAAGCCTTCGCATTGAAGGACCACAAGGTATGGTTCCAGGCGGCGACGTCGAAAGGAAAGGCCTGACATTTGATATCGGTTGGGTCCTCGATCTCGAAATGACCAAAAACAGCCGAGTTTTTCCAGTTGATATACCCGTAGCAATATCGCATGTTAACCGTAACTCTATAGTCGTAGATGCCCTGTGGCTGAGAAGGAAGTGAGTGCTGTGCGACCCAAGCCTGCAGAGATCCGTTGGCTAGAGAAGTGATGTCCATGATGCCTCCATTAAAAGCATTACTGGATGAGTTCCAGGGTGTGAAGTCGATCCGCACCCCGTTGTTGTATGGTCTTGACTTGACGAGGGGCCACTTGGTAGCGTAGAAATTGTCTAATGAGCGTAGGACATAGAACGAGCTCCGAAGGTACAGCAAGGGGTTACATGATTCCACAGTCCCGTTGAGAATATTTGTAAGCCGTGTGGCATTCACTTTAGGCCCTACGATGAGATCGGTCGGACGCTCGAAGGTCTTGCCTGGGTCGCTCACGACGACCACGGATCCATTGCTCACGGTCAGGAAGTCAATGAGGTTTGCGGAGAGGATGCTAGTCGGGACCCCATCCCCCAGAGCATAGTTGTGCTCTCGGGGAATGTCAGACTCGCCGATTTCTGTGTAGCTGGGGTCGGTATCGGGATAACCGTCAGAGCCATAGTTGTAGTAGATCTGACCGTTTGGGATCGCGAGCATGCCCTGTGCATCGACCCTCACGAAGGAGAACTTGTAGAGGATGCTCACGAGCGCTGCGAGCATGAAGACGAGGCACCGCAGTATGATAACCTTCTTGGATCCCCGAAGTTGAGCAGAGAGCGGGGCCGTGGAGAGAGAGTTAAGCAGGCGGTCGAACCGCATCCCTGTGGTTTCGACTGCTCGTGTAAAACACTTGGATAGAGTCATTGACGTGGCATGGGGCAGTAGAATGGTACTGAGAAGTGAGAATTGGATGCCGGTGATGGCGAGCCAGCTCTGCACAGATAACTGGGAACCGACACACAAAGGCGCGTAGGCGCTGAGTCCATGAGCCAGGGAGCACTGCCCATTTATTATCATAAGAATCCCAGTAGCTAGTAGAAGGAAGCCGCTGATAGTACTGGCCCAATCGAGCGTGGCCAACCACGACGGGCGCTGTCTAAGCTGTATGTTGGCGGGCTGCATCTTCGGGCGCATGCAAGAAAAGTATGGAGAACGTTTTATTTCTTTTAGTACTTTTATAATGGCATGTGTCGCCTCTTAGCTAAGGTTATGCCATCGCGCTATTCCTGATTTATAAAAGGCTTAGAAGCCTTGGCGTATTTCGTAGCCGTGCTTAGATTATAGAGTGAAGCCTACTGCGCTAATAGTAGGCTGACTACCCTTTGGAATTGCTTGTGATAGGTGAACCACTACTCCTGGCAGGATTACATAAATATCCTGCTAACTAAAACAGCAATTAGATAAAGAGTTATTGAACAGACTTATCCCTTTACAGAGGGAGCTATGGCGCTATTAGTACTTAACCAACTTTGTGGCTTCAACTAACGGATAAATCGGATTATTCTTCCCCTCCTTCTGAATCTGTCTACTCCGCCGTAACTGCCTTGTCCTTAATAAGTTAGTTTAGTTTCACCATCTCAGTCCCGCGCGAAGCCATTGGTAAGACGCCCCGTGACTTCATGCGCCGTTGTTAAATGCATAGCCACATCAGCCTTCCTCGACTTATGGCAATAACGGCCTGCATACGCCTCCTCTAGCATATGAATTACGGCGCCATCTACTGCGTCCATATCGCAATACAAATTGAGTTTGATACATATAGAACTTTGCATGAATTCTGACGAGTTTGCTTTCGGTTTTGACAGATAGCTGCTGTGCTTTCTCGGTTTGCCTTGTAACATTAGAGCTTGATCTGAGATTCAGCTGTGATCTGAATAGGATTTAAACTCTTACCTTCCGTCACCGGAGTTACGAGGCAAGATTGTGTCCTGGACATGTTGATACCTGACAAGCAAAAATACGATCTTACCAAGTCCGTCTGCTGCGGCCTCGTCTTGCTGAGATATATTCTCTAGAATCTGCCAAGGCACATGTAGTATTGAATATTGCCATCAAGGCTCAAAGCCAGCAGCCGAACTGCTACTCCGCATAGATCATCACATTTGGGCAGTCTTAGCTATTTTGCCATAATAAAAGCAATACATATACATAACTAGCTCTGTTGCCACTTATTAATAATTACTTGCCACTCACCCTGCTTAATAGCCTGCTCTTTAATCGTCTCCTCCCACCTCATAAGACAAGAAACCCACGCGTTAACAAACCGAGCTTTTTGACAGTCTTCAGCGTTCAAACAGTCATCTCTTGCCCTTGCATCAAGTGACACTACTTGATCCCTCATCTTGATTGACAAAGCTTTGAGGTGTCGCTCTGTACTGCCTCTATTCAGTAACGCTGAATGTGCTGTGATCAACTCGACATATTGCACTTGGATGGCAGTTTGAACCTCGTCTAGCTCTTCATGCCACTTATACATTTCATGAGTGGGGCGCATTTCGGAAACCTGTGCATCTTGGCTGATTCTTCTGTAGAGATTATTGCGCGCACTTTGATCGCCCATGTGTTCAAGTGAGCTTGCCACAGCTTGCTGCACTAAGAACCGCTCCACCGTTGCCGCTGCCTCGTACCCGACGTTACCACCATCCATGAACTCGCCTCCCACCGAGACAGGAACCGCGTTTTCCATGGTTGCCTGGGTCACGTTCGCAGCAGTATTGCCAGGGTCGAGCGCAGCAGAAAGTGAATCAATCTGAGCTTCAGCGCCGTGGAAGAAGCCATCAGCGAATTTGCTGGGATCCGCCGCAGCTGAGTCTGCTATTTCTCCGATACCTTTTGGCGGATCGAAGACTGCCCCTTGTGCTGATGCTCCCTCGACTCCCATGGCTGCGATGTCGCTGAGCAGCATTGATGTTCCAAAGCCAACACCCGCCGTTAACACATTGATAACGATTGGTATCACACGATCTCGTAGATTGCACTCATACGGCGTGATTTTATATTTCTTGATGATGCCATTGATCACGTTGAGCTTTGAGCACGCTACCCAAAGCTGTCTGAAGCCGACAATGGATGTGATGGTCGACAATCCCATGGTAGGAAGCCAGAGGATGGCGCCCATGCCAATCTTGGTGGAGTAGCCGTATATTTGGCGGTTCTTGAGCACCTCTCGCTCTCGAATCTCGTTCATTCCCTGCGTTGCAACCAATTGCTCGAGCTTCGTCTCATATTCGAGGCGGTTGAAGTAAAGTGATTCTTTAATTTTCATTTCTTCTGTGTGCTTTTCTGTCTGCCACTTTCCTGTTGATTGCTGTCAAGATTCATATTTAAATATCCGGGACCCCTGTTTTCAGCTTTCAGCCTTGCGGGGGCCTCTAAAGGGGTCCACTTGTTGATATCAGGCCATGGCGTTGTGGCCGAGGCTAGACCGATCTCAGGCGGCGCCGCATATATTCCTCGGAATTCCACCATAACAGACCCATGCATCAATCCTTTAGGCCCCATAGGCTGCAGGCCTAAGTCTTAGCCATTTCATTAGCCGTCTCCCGCCGGGGAACGGAGACGGTGAAGGACCATCGAAAGTCTATTCTGTCACAAGGTTGACCCTTTTATACAAAGTCCAGAAGAAAGGCTTTCCTCCCACGTCATGGCAGCATGTTGCCAAATTCAGACCCATGATAGCACTACTGCAGCAAGGGTTTAATATGGTATGCTGAAAAATCTGGCCTGGGCACATGGCGAAGTTTTTCCATTTAGGAAAGATAGCCCCTCTCACCAGCAAGTTTTCAGCCCCATTGTCCTTTTTCCGTGCCACTTATGATTCTTTTAGGAACTGGAGTACATTTCAGCTCCGTCTTATAACGGAGAATTCCTGATATTTTCATTTCACCCAATACTACATCTTGATGTTGTCGAGCATCTCCGAGGTTTGCTGAATAGCATCTGCGGAGTAGTACTTGTCTGAGAAGAAGGAGGATAAAGCTCATGACAGACCAAAGGCTAGTCCCAAAAAGCAGTCCAGTCGAAAGAGCCATCGATGAGCTATAGGGAACTTCTCCAGCAAGGTGGAAGGCTTGTGTTATCCTCTCCATCAAGCTCTTTGCGGAACTCGGTGTATGCGTTCGTTGACAGGGCTTCGGTAACGGGTAAGATAGTAGGGACAGCTTTCTAGACAAAGAATGTCCGGATAACCTTAGTTGGAGTACGGGAGATGATATGGGAGTAGTTAATACACTGTTGGCTCGTTCGCACCGTCACCGTGTTAGGCTTGAAATCCTCACAAGCTAGTTGGTCAACTACATTTTTGTAATTTAGCTGGGGAACATCCTTCTGCACGTTGTAAATAGATTTCTCGCAAAGCCGAGCTTCGTGAGTTGGGTTCCGAATCGTGACTTGCAGTGTAGTCTGCAGATTGAAAGCAACCCGAGTGAGCTCCCTGGTGTTGTATAAAAAGCACTATACCAAAAGGTTCAAAAAACGTAAAGACCCCTACATTAGGGCCTAAGGCAACAGGGCTTTTATGCTGTACAACATCTGGCCTTCCCGGCTGTGATGTTACCAGGGTATACTTGGGAGATGAGTCTTGAGGCAATATCAATGTAGTTCTGGGCTTCGTTGCTATCGGTAGGGGCATCGTTAATGGAAACTGGACGGATGTTGCCTTAGCCTTTTCTGGGTTGTCGTTGTTCGGTTATTGTATGAACCGCTGCAAAGTGGGAATGGCATATCTTTCACAAAATGTAATTGTCCTGCTCATTACTTCTGACTGATCCTAAGACAGGGGCATAGTCTTGGGGTTAGTGTTGGCAGGGAATAGTTCAGTAATTCTCTTGGGCCAGCTTGTCCAATGGCTCAAGATGTTCTCCATTCGCGCCTTTCATACTAACCTTGTAAGCATTAACCACTTTTGCAAAGTTCTGCTTGTCGGCGTCAACTTGCTTCTTAGTCAGGTTAATTTTAATCTAGCCAAAGTCTTTGCTTAATGGATAAGGGACTTCGAGAATTTGTCTCGCCTTGTACTCATTATCTTAATATAAGAGTATGAAACTCATATTGCGATAGACGTGAATGGAGTCTTTGGCGAAGGTGATGATCTGCGTGGCATTGCAGAGAATGCCCACTCCGAGGAAGGCTGCTTCAACGCCAGACATTGCAAGCCAGATTTGTCATATGAAAGTGATGTTTCGGAGACAAAGAGGGCAAGGAGGAGATGGAGAAGTTCAGCTGAGTAGCGATGTGGGGTTGCATGCAAATGAGGCTGCAGAACCAGGCTGAGCAAGGCAGAAAGCTCGTTAGTCAACATATTGGATATGCTGACGCCTGACATGCGGTCTATTTGTTTAAGGTGATAAGTGAAAATCTACCTTATGTGAAGCATTTCAAATTATAATAACAATCACAATCCCCATCGCCTCGATGAATCAACGAGGTATACTCACGCCAAGGTTCTGAGAGTGGTATTAAGCTCTCAGCCGGCCAGTCTTTCGTGAAATGTACCTATCGATTACGATGCAAGTTGCTTAGATAAATGTCTACTCCTGCGTGTTAAGTTGTCATTTTCTCAGCGATAAATATCTAGTTTATAACTTCGATATTATAATAAAATGCCTAACTAATTGCTACAGTATAAAGCTGATAAGGAAAACCTACCTTTTTAAAACTTGTTAATATCTCGGTGACTTAAATCAAAGCAGCGCAATAATATCAACACCTAACTGCCTTTATCACATTGGTTTTGTGAACGTCGTTTATCTGGACAAGAAATGAACCATGTTTATCACGCCAGTATTATTGCCGAAGCAGTTCGTCAAATGGGACTTACACACCCTTGGAATGAAAGAGCAACCGCTCCTCGTCTTGCTCTTCTTGGTAATGGATTGGAGAATTTTAGTCAGCCTGAGAGTCTTGTCCTTGCCATTGACAATAGCCAATACGGCTTCCACTTCGTGGTTATCAACCAGCATGAAGGCATAACGGAGATGGTCCGTCGCAACTATCATCCTTATACTGGAAATGAAGATGCTTCTGAAAGGGCGTTTTCGTTCCAACAGGCGCTCGAGGATGTTGTCAAACAGCCTTTCGAATACAACCCAGGGGGTGGCAAGATATCGTAGAATATCGAGGATCTTGTAATCTATGGCGATAATATTTGGGACCCCCACTTTCGAGACAACTCTAGACTCCCGACTCGTTCTAGGTGCACGCCAAAGTCAACCGCTTTACTCTCCTGCTCTAGGACTTGCTCAAGCAACGTTTAAGAACCTCGATGATTCTTTTCTTACCATCAGAAAGTGAGCTCAGTTTGGGTGTTGCTGGAAATCTGGAGGGAGGGGCTGTCCGAGGGTATGGAGAGACGAGATATATATCTAGAAGGGGCTAATAAGAGCTCTATTGTAAAGTTCCTAGCCTAGCTCTAATAAAAGTATCAGAAATATATTAATTATTAAAGCTATTAAGTTATAGTTAGTAATTATAATTAGATTCATAAAATAAAAAACAATTAAGGTTTAATTTTAAAATCTTTTAAGTTATTTCTTGCCTTTAAACCCCTTAAGTAAATCCTTTTATTATTATTTAATTATTATATAAAAACGTTAAATATTGATAACCACTTCTTTTATCTTACCATAAAAGTATAATCTGCTTATATCAGAACCATTACATATAGTCTAACTAAAATAGTGCGGCACTAGTTGTGCTGGTTGATGCGTTCACATAATCGTAATCATCGTCATGCAATGACGTCGATGTTGACACCAAGATCTCAGAAGAGTAAGTCATCACGCGACACAACCATATGATTATTAGCTCACTTAAAAATCTGCAAAATTAAATATCCAAGCATCTTCATGCTTGGACCCCCAACTAAGATTGTATTCTGGCTTATCTCCTACCAAGAAAATGTGGTCGTACGTTCAGCGTCGTCAGATCGCCAACCAGGTGAGATTAGACCACCAAAAGGACATCGAATCAGCCGAACACGTCAGACCGTCTCTTCTAAAACGCTCTTTTTCACCTCCAAGCAACACAAGAACCTCTGAAGAAGGAAGCCAACAGGAGTCTAGCGAGAGTCGCTTTCAAGTCCAAAGCGCAGGCGAGGATGACCCCCTGAACCCATTGAACTGGTCGCGATCAGGCAGAGCAAAAAACGTCTTCATTATCTGCTTCCTTGTCTTCACCCAATGTTGGGCAGGCTCTTCAATATCTATGGGGAACTCAATGGCTAGTGAAGAGTTCCACGTAAGCCAAGTCGCCGAGAACCTCTCTACGGCCATGTTTCTGTTTGGAGTCGGTACTGGAGCTCTGTTTGCTGGACCCATATCCGAAACAATTGGAAGAAATCCAACATATTTGGTCGCGACAGCTTTGTATCTGTGCTTCGTTCTTGGATCGGCAATGACGCCTACCTTTGGTGGGCAAGTCGTTTGTCGATTCTTGGTGGGCTTATCGGCTAGCGCAACGTTAACCATCAACGGGGCGAGTGTGAATGACCAGTTCAGGCCAGTCAAGAGAGCATTAGTGTTTCCGATTGTTGCTTGGGCAAATGTGGCAGGTAAGTCAATCTCTTCTGAGATCGAAACAGAATTATTAACATCATCACAGCTCCCGTTATTGCGCCAATAACAGGTGGCTGGATTGTCTCCAACCCAAACCTTGGTTGGCGTTGGACAGAATGGATAACTCTGATAATATCTGGAGCTGCCTTTATTGTAGCCTTGTTCTTCCTCCCAGAGACATATTTTCCTTTGATTCTGTCATGGAAAGCAAAGGAGCTTCGTCGCATTACGGGAGATCAGCGATACACTTCGCAACATGAGCAGAAGCATTCATTCTGGAAGCAAATGAAACAAACCCTTCCACTACCGGCAACATTCTTCCTCAGTGAACCGGTCATTATTGTACTAGGCCTCTACCTCATTTTGCTTTACATCCTTCTCTTCAGCTTTCTCTCAGGCTTTGACTATATCTTCAAACACACATACGGACTCGAGCCTGGATACCAAGGCTCCTGCTTCGCAGCCATTGCAGCGGGAGCAACTGCTTTCGTCCTCTGTGGCCCTGGACTCTACGAGTGGGCAAGACAACATACAGAACGAGTCAAAGGAGCTTCCATCCAGCCCGAGTTCAGGCTCTGGCCCGCCATCGTCACAGCTCCATTCCTCCCCATCTCACTATTCTGGCTGGGTTGGACGAACTATTCCGGCATCTCCATCTGGAGCGGACTCGGAGCTTGTTTTCTGTTCGGCATCGTGTTGACGTCTATTTATGTCAGTAGCTATGAGTACATCACTGATAGCTACGGACAACATTCTGCTATCGCACTGGGCAGTATTACTATGTCACGGTACCTTATTGCTGGCGGAATGGTCATGGCTGCGCGGCCTATGTATGAAGGTATTGGTGTTCACTGGACCATGACGCTTCTAGGGTGCATTGCAATGTTGCTTACGCCAGCGCCGATTCTGTTCTGGAAGTACGGTCCTCAGCTAAGGCGCAGAAGTCCATACGCAACTACTGATGTATGAGGCTGTTGTCGTCTTACAGCCTTTCAATTCATGTACAATAGCAGCAGAAGAACTGTAGATTGCAAAAGAGTCTTTCCTCGGCATTATACACGTGTCTTCATATCAGGTATTATTGCTTGGCAAAACTTAAAGTCAGATAAGCGCAATTCATGCAAGTCGCTACGGAATTAAACTAAGTGGTTCATAAAATGGTCTAATTATATACAGTCTTAGTAGAGGCCAATTAACTTGAGTGCAAATTATATAATAATCAAGGTGACCCGATGGTCTGTATGCTTGTGTAGATGTAGGAAGGAAAATAGTTAACCATTAATGGAACAAGCCCACGTTCCACTGGCGCGCGGGCTTATTCGTAACTACAAAGCATCCAGTCAATCCAAACATGAGAATTGTTTTTCTATAACTTACGCCCTTGTGGTTTACTAATAGCGGCGTTGTAGATACGAGAGAAGGTGAAGATTATACAAGACAAGAATGAGAAAAGACCTTTGACATTAATTAGCAAATTATCATGCTTGATTATACGGAGATAATTCCACGTTTGTTCCGGCTGCTTCGACATGTCTTACATTTTCAGAGGAGATCGGAAGAATATAGCTAAAACTTCGGAAAACCCTCGGTCGATGAGGCATTTATATTCCTACAAAGATTTCCCCTACAATCAAGGCTTTCCATGAAAACGAGGATCCGCTCTTACTTATCTGCTTATAACCTTTTCCGCCTTTGAATCCCTGAATTAGCATGGCATCATTAGCATATCCTAAGGAGTGCCCTTGCTGCAAATGTACCCTTCGTTCATTAGACGACCTGAAAAAACACCTGCGAACTCGTCAGGTATTTTTGTATATTCTCTATTCCACATCAGGGTTTCTGACACTACATAGTCCCAGGTTCAAGCGCTGGAAGACGAGCTTTTTCGTGTTATTGAACGAAATGAGTTTAGTGCCTCTGAGGTTATACAGGATACACAGACGACAGACACCGCAGATACACGATCTGATGAAACGGAGTCTCTATCAGAGATACCTCAGCTACCAGAGGGACTGTCGATACCGGAGGATGACCCCCAGGTCGACTCTAACTCTAGCCACACCAACGATTATTTCATCGATCAGTCCGAGGAGGGCTTTATGCAATTGCTCAAGAATGGATCTCCGCAGTATATCGATGCGTACAGAGTATCTAGCGAGCAACGCTATTTCGAATTGCGTGTTGCTTTCAAAGAGAGTACTGAACAACGTAGTGGACAACTTGTCCATTACTGGATTCCAGAGGCCACGGTTCAAAAGTTTGACAATGCTGCTGTTTGCACATACTGGCACGCCCGTTTGGGTGCCGACGGAGGGCCTGTAGGGCGCCCTTACGATGAAGTTGATCCCCAAGTTCTCAAGATCGTTGGATATAAGGACAGGAGTCAAGGAGACTTTTGGGTTCAAATTGTCGGAGATCCTGTCTTACATCCCGATCTCATACCTACAATCGAAGACTGGTCAGAGGACCCAAAGGAACCAGAATCTAAGGCCTTGTTCCGATATAGGCCTACCTATATGACCGTTGCTGAAGTACAAGACAAATGGCCCCGCCAGTACCAGCAATGGATGAACGGTACAAAGTGTCAAGAGAATCGAAAGGCTCTCCAAGTACTTTATGGTCACCGAGAAAACCCAAACCACAAGCGATTTGAGGTCTCAAGGCTCGGTTTCAATTGGGCTCCGACATGGTGTGACGAGAGAGTTGTCCATAATTCGCACCCTTTTGCTCTTATTACCTACTTTAAGAGCGATCCAAAAGTGCGAACAGGGGAGAATAATACCTCGCTGATTCCACCCAGAATTTTCAAAATTGTGCGATGGCGTCGGGGTGAAGACGGACAACTCTTTTTTATCTACCAAAAAATAGGAGAATCTGAGCTTGAGGATGACTTAGAGGAGAGAGATCTGAAAGGTATAGAGAAACTTGATAAGAAGATGCTTAGTATATATAGAAAGAAAAATAGGTTATAGGGTATATTAATAATATAAATTTTAATTTAGACTTTTAAACTCTGATTATTATAATATGGCTAATTCTTTTATAGCTTAAAGAGATATATGTAATACGCGGTTGCTGGTTGGCGTCGGTGTGTTTTATGGTTTGGCAAAGTAGTTAACGAATGTTACATTTTAGGCCAACTGCTACCAAGTCAAGACCAAGGCCTTTCCATCGACAAATACGCCATAAAATCAAGGGGATTGAGTCCAAGGAATAAGAAGAGACGAGGAAGCGCGCTGCCAAGTCTAAAGGGAAGCGCGGCAAACCTGGCCAGTCTCAACAGCCCGGTCCTAATGAGGTCAAAGTCCGTAAGTTCTACCTTGTTATCTGTCGTGAGGGGTCACGATTTGCGATATGGAATACTTCTATGTTGTTAGTGATAGGGGTAGCACTAATAGTGACGTGGAAGGCTCTAGTGATGATAGTAAGCAGAACATTAAGATAATTAAAGTCTAGAGAGAAGAGTAGAAATACATACACGGTCTTACTATTTCTCTTTATATAGAGTATTATTTCTTTATATTTTATTTATAATCCCAACTGTATAACGGGCCTAATAGCTATAGCCAAACTCATATAATGTACCACTATGTGATACACACACAAGGGAAATGTCCAGCTTAGTAGCTGGCGCAAGGTTCACTATCTGCATTGTTTTGTTTCCTTCAGTGTTAATATCGCTGCAGAATTCGCATCATCTCCATATTCATGGCTCGAGCCTTAGAGTGGGATTTGCCATTGATAGCTGTAGGAGCTGCTTAGGGCTTGTTCTCTTTCTTTGGCCAAGATGCTGCGACAGGCTTTTTCGGTAGCATTAAAGATGATTGTTCCTCTGCATATATCCCTTTAGCGGGGTGGATTCTGGGATAGTCGATTCTAGTTCCTATTTGTTGTTTTCGGGGTTAATAGGGTGCCGGGGCGATTATGACGGGTAATCTTGTCTTTTGGGTATATATTTCGGGATGATTGGATTGCGGAACACGACGAATGGAATACACGCACAAATGTTTTGATATTCTTGGAAGAAACAGTACTCTAGAATCATGGTGACAAGGCAAGACAATGACAGGTAGATATACGACAGTCAAGTGTTATTTGAATGGGTTTTACTGCTGGATGGGGTGAGAGCTAGCTCTTGGGCTAGAATTTAATGAAATCTGACGTGAGACCATGTTCCGTTTGAGTGTCTTGCTTTGAAACGGAATGAGATAGAGAGGAATATGGTTTATTTGGGATTTTCTGTTACGCTGAATTTACACCTAGAACAATCATAGTAGGCTGATCAGTACCCCTACTCCTCAGCCTCACTCAACCTCGAACTCAACAGGCATAATATGACTCAATCTAATCGGCGGGCCACTCGCATCTTCGCACCCCTTTCTTCGGAGAATACTGACCAGGAGGCGACATAACATCCTCTTTCTTCCCATAGCGCCACCATTTAACCTCCTCATCCTCACATACCTTAAGTTGGTACCTGTGGCCGGGCTTAAAGGCTCGATCGCCTTAAGGGCAGCAGAGCGAAGAAACCCATAAGTGACGGCGATAGGGATGTTTGGCTCCAGAGTAATGAAGTAGGAATCATCTCGGCCGCTGAGCGCAAAGCTAAACTGTGGTCGTTTTGGACCCTTGGTAGTCTCGAGCTGGAGTGGTGAACCTGTCGTAAGATCTGTACAAATGAAGGTCTTACGCCTTTGAGCAAGCCTGAGATTAAATATGATATGCCATGTGAATATAGTGGTAGGCTCAGAAGCGTGTGAGGTTGCTGTGATAGAAATGGTAGCAGTGGACAGTGATTCGGAGCGTCGCGTAAAGTTTAATGGGTTGATAGATAGGGTCATGGGTATTGCTGGGGGGTTGGAGGTATTGTCAGACATCTTGCCGAAGGTAAAGGGGGATTAATGAAACCAGTAATTTAACATGGAAGAAACATGGTTCTGAGTGCCTGGGCCTATATGTCGTTGGGTGGTGTTGATATGGTGACTCAGACCACCATGTATGTCCTGAGGTTATGATGACATCATTTGTGATTACTGATGGAGCCGTGGATGATCTCAACCATGCATATTTTAGCTCGTTATAGCAATATTTAATACGGTATTATCTCAACTTCGCCCATGTCATCATCGTCGAGTGTCTCTTCCAAGTCCGCCTCGATGATGTCCTCCTCGTCTTCATCTTCATCCCCCATCATCTCCTCGCCCATGACCTTCCACCTATTTTTGACATCCAAAAACGCACTATCGACATTCTTGCTCGCAAACCACTTGAATCCAATTCGTCTGTAACCAACAGCATACACCTGTTCCGTGGGCGATAGATATATCTGTGTCTGCTGTGCGCTGTTGCCCCTTCTCAGATTACCCTGAATATCTGCCAGTCCACCTGTAGGGTCAATCCCCCCTACATCAGCGATCTGGAGGCCCAAACCAACGATCACGAATGGTGGCCTAAGGACAAAGAATACGAGAAACACATCACTGCTGGGTGTTCTGAAATGGTTATGGAATGTGGCAGTGCATCCTGTCTTGGAAGCACTGGGAATTCGTCAGTCGCCAGCAGATAAGAAGCTACCCCGAATCTGGTGGACTGCGAGTGGTCTGATGGCGCTGATGCCTATCCACGCCGCAGGGGATCACACTTCAGACGCCGCTCCGAACACATTTAATTTCGTCATCCCGTCCTATACCACGACACTGAGAGCCCTCGCATATGCCCGCGAGAATGAATGGAAACCACTCCGAGGCACAGATTGTGAGTTTGCCTTTATCGCCTCACCAGACAACGCTAGATCAAAAGCTCCTTTGACAGTGGAAGAATCTGCTCGCGAGCTCGATGATGTTGTACGACAGCACTGTAGAACGCAGGTTCTCGTGGGACCTACAAAGCCTGAGACCCTTGGCAATCTTGAATCGTGCAACGCGGTGTACTTCGGATGCCACGGTGAATCAACGTCAACCCAGCCCTGCAAGAGCTATCTCCAACTCGGCACCGATGCTAAATCGCACTTGACCATCCAAGAGATTCAAGGCTCGCGGCATCAGAAAGCGCAGCTTGCGTACCTGTCTGCATGCTCCACTGCAAACGTGTCAGCTAGGGATCTTGTTGATGAAGTAGTCCATATCGCTGGGGCCTTTTCGTTGCTGGGGTTTCGGCAGGTCGTTGGCACGTTCTGGCAGGCTAAGAACACGGCGGCTAGGGTAGTAGCTAAGCGGTTTTATGAGGAGCTGATGCTTGGGGATGGTGGCGATGAGGATTGTGTCGCTAGGGCTTATTATACGGCGGTTATGGAGCTGAGGGGAGGTAATGTTCGGGATCCGTTGGTTTGGGCTACTTTCGCTCACTTCGGGGCCTGATTGCAAGTTGTTGATTCAACGCAACTATGCTTTCAAATGCATCTATAGGAAGATCTATACTCGTCTGGGAACATCTAATACCGCGACTCCTAATCCATAATACGTAATTCCATCCCCGTTTACTTAGTATGAGCCTCAAGATTCAGGAGATCTTGCTTGGCGCCGGTGTACTGAACCTTCTTCATCCATTCCTCAACACCCTTGACACGATCCGGAACGATCCTATCCAGAAACTCAAAGTCCCTCTGGATCAATCCCGAATTGTCACTGGGACTAGCCTTGTAAAGGTTCCACCAGTTCTTGAAGTTCTCGCCATACGTCATAAGCAACCCACTATCGTCCTTGACAGATTGGAAGCCAATTTTGGTATCTGAGCCTTGCGGCAGGGTCTTCCACGCGACGGAGTTCCAAATATCAATGGGGACGTTGACGAAGCGACTTGTTTTTCCGCTGACCTTCTCAGAAGCCTTAGCAATTTGATCACCAGTCGCGAGAACAGTTGCAATGCCAAAGTCCAAGCGATTCGATTCCTCAGGATGCCTGAGAGCCCAATCAACGTATTTGCCAAAGTCGTCGAGGTGGATGAATGGGATTGAACCATTGTCGAGAGGGAGTTGGAAAATGAGTGAGCCGTCCTGTTCGACGGCAGGTGACATGACTGCAGAGAGGAGTTCCATGTATGGGCCTGATCTAATAATGGTCCACTGCATTTTCACATCTTTCTGTGCACGGATCCAATCTGTAAGGATGTGTTAGTAGTCGTCTTGTGGCAGTATGGATGTTGGGCGGCAGCTTACCTTGAATTCTAGCCTTGCCTTGATAATGGCCAACATAGAGATCAGGATCATAGTTAGTCTTGGGCCCAACAGAATCGAGACCACTGTAGATGAAATGCTTAACCCCAGCCCTAGCAGACAACTCGAAGAGTCGAATTCCCCAATAAATCTCAGCTTGTTCTCCAAGTGCGAATCCATCAGTGTTCACCAGAACGTAATCAACATCCGAGGCAGCTGCAAGAAACGCTTTGGTGTCATAGCCAGTAGCTGCGTCACTAACAGCGATCTTCACGTTGGGCAGAGCGGCTAACTCGACAGCCTTGGGAGACGTAGCACTGCGGGTGAAGGCTGTGATGTTGTATTGTCCGGTGCTGGCGAGGTGACGAAGAATGGCGCCGCCTTGAGCTCCAGTGGCACCGACGATGAGAATTGACTTCATTATGATAAGAGGGTTTGAAGATTGTAGTGAAGAGATGTTTGCGATGATATGCTTTTTGTTGTAGCTTGAATGTGATAATGAACAGATAGTGTTCCTGCAGAAAACGAAGAAACATTCAGTTTAAATACTATTTCAATCACTATTACTTGTATCGTATAGCTACTATCTGTTGTGAAGCTTTATAAGCGTTCTGCTCACTAATATTCTGTTTAGTGATCAGCTTGCAGCAGCCGTGTACCCTTCAAGCTTGATTGGCGATGGTGATCGCCGCACTAAAACCCCGAAATGACCGCAGTATTTACCGCACTTCTCAAAACCACCAATATCAAGCCCGCATTCTTCTTAGTCATCCACCTCATCACAGTAAAGTACCGCTGTAGTACCGCAACATGCGCCGACGTGTCTGCTTACTCTCCATAGTCCGCACATTACGTTGAGACAATCAGTCCCGGCATTAGCCACGATGTCGACACCGTTAGAACCAGCAGTGAGAGCTCGCGTCTCTTGTTTTCATTGTCGCGACAGTAAGCGACGCTGTGACAAATCATTACCTGCTTGTCAGCTCTGTCGTCGGAAAAGCCTAGAATGCCGCTATCCCCAACGCCGCGGTCAGAAGGCCGTTTCACCGATTGATAACACAGTCAATATTGCAGACGTTACAGCAACCAGTATTTCTGATACCATTTATCATGGCACAATTCAACCAGAAAGGGTACAAGATCTGGTCAACGCCAGGGCCATTCGCTTTCTGGCTCCGGACCTCTTTCGCGATCTCCATCTTCAACTGCCACGTATGGAATGGGATATGCCTGTTGAGATTGAAGCCCAACTCGGAGGCCGTCAGCAGATGCAAGAGACGACAAAGGCATTCCTCCAGCTGACAAGATCATGGATGCCTATAGTCAATGGGAAGCGTCACCTAGCTACCGTGTTAAATCCGCTGGTCCCGCACCGCCGTCCGACGGCACTCTTGGCTTTATGCATGAAGCTATGCTGCCTTCCGGTTGACAAAGTTGAGGAGAAGCGTGTGCTATACGACCTCGTGAAAAGGTTCTATGCAGAGGTTGAGAGACAAGAGGATTCCTGCATCCAAGTCATGCAGTCGGCAGTCTTCATTGCTGTGTTTGAGATGGGCGATGCAACTTTCCCGGCTGCTTACTTGACTGTCGGGGCCTTGGCAAGATACGGTATGGCTATGGGAATGGATAAGATCAACCAGGATGTGCTGGGTAAGGACTGTGGTGCAGCCGCAGGCGCATCGTGGGCGGATATCGAGGAAATGAGGAGGGTTTGGTGGGGGGCATTGATCCTTGACCGGTATGTCAATTGCTACAAACTTACATCGCAGTCTTGTGCTAATATGATGCACGAAGCCTGCTCAACGTGTCTCAACCTTCTCGTGGCTTAAGCACGGCTGATCCCTCATTCGAGGAGTTCCTCCCTACTGACGATGAGTTCTTTTACAACCAAGTATAAATACCTTTACCCTAAGCAAGAAATTTTAGAACCTCTATCCTAAATGACAAAAAGATCTAGGCAGACTTAGTGTAAGCTTAGGAGGCCTTTAGATCATTTATATTTATCACCTAGGATAAAGTTCCTAGGTTTTCTTACCCCTCCTTACTTTCCTAGCCCAACTAACTAGATATCTCATCAACAGTCGTCTTCACCCGAACATGCCACTCGCATATCTGAGGGGTTTACCTTCAAGATGGGATCCTGCGCAAGGCTATGTCAAGCCACTCATCTCATCAGCAAATCTCTCGCATTCTGTCGCGGTGCCTTTAATGGCAGCGACGAAGTTCCACAGAATAGTCCGCCTGAGGAGGTGGGACAGCTCTGCCGCACACTCGAGTCCCTAGTCCGTGTGAACGAACTAGAAGTGACAAGCCGCCAACTAGCGTTCTGTAGTCAAAGCTCTGTTTCATACATGTGAGCCACCTCTAACCCTTTCAGAGGATCGGAACACTGACTTTGACGAGTGGGATCCTGCTACTGCAGCAGCACTATTGGCGACGCGCTGGCCACGAGTTGGAACATGATTCGACGCCTAATATCTTCCCGGAAACGATTTCAGCGCTCGAAACTCTGGATCGCATCTCGACGACCCTGCGCGAAGGCGGCTACGATCTATGGCAACACCTTGAAGACGGGCGATGTTCTCTCTTCCTGGTTGAACTAGTCTACCAAGGCATGCTGGTTCTGTTACGAATGGGCAAAGTATGGCTTGCAGAGGACGTGCAGAGGAAGAAGGAGTCGCTAGGCTGGCTTCTCTCGCACATGGGGAAGCGGTGGCCACTCGTCGGTAAGATCATTATCCAGATACTTTATTCCTTGACTAATACCGCCACAGCCGTGTATAAGCGTATCTTGGAGGCTAGGGAGAGTATACTGGCTGTTGAAGATGCTTTGACGTAGGATATATAACCGTACAAACAACTTCTACAGACGAGGTGTCTGCTTAGAACACATATGCAATAAAACTCTCTTCGCTGGCTTCCGCTATGCTAAGATGCAAATCTCCGTATCCTACAGCTTCGGTACAATCCCCTTCGACACAGACTTATAAGTCTGCTCAAATCGCTCTCTCGTATCCCTGATACAATCATGCTCATAGATCATCTTCTGCACCTCCGGACTAACCCATCTATCTGGTACAGGTGCAGTCCCAGTCTTCGCAGCAGCAGCAAACTGACGATCTCGTTCCTCCCTAGCATTTCCAGCACCCAAGTGCAAAGCCTGAGCAGATTGAACCGCCAAATCTACCAACGTCGAAGTACGTGGTTTCCTCAAAAGCTCGTATACCTTCAAGGTTGTTTCAATAGCCTCGCGGTCTGAGCCGTCGCCTGGCATTAAGCTCAGTGCCTCAGCGAGTGTTGCTGCGTCTTCGATTGCCATTGCAGCGCCTTGTGAGAGGTGGGGTAGTGTTGGGTGGCACGCATCGCCGAGGAGGGTTACTGCGCCACAAGTCCAAGTGTCGAGGGGCTTATGACAGCGAAGCCGCCACTCGACAACATCGTCTCCAGGGACCAAGTCAAGAAGTTGCTGAACAATTGGGTTGAAGTCTTCAAAGACCTGTTTCATGGCCTTTTTGCTTCCCTTGTTGGTCCATGTCGCATTGGTAGCGCCAGCAAAGTTGACGTCAGGCTGGACTGAGGCAATGTTGAAGATGGAGTGGTTGTGAATGGGATAGGCGATGATGTGCCGATTTTCGCCTATCCAGCGTCGGACGGTGTTGCTATTCAGCATGTACATCAGGTAAGGATGTGGTTCCAACAGTTCTCGGGGCAGGAGAATTCTGTAGGCCGCTGTCCCGGTCTCAAGAATGTCTGCTGCCAAGTTTAGGTGAGCGAGTATTGACTCTCTAACCTTGGACTTGATCCCATCAGCGCCAATAAGAACATCCGTCTCAACAATCTGCGGTTTCCCATTCTCATCCTTAACAATAAACTTGACCTTCCCCGGCCCAAAGTCCTCAACATACTGCAACGTCTTCTTAAAATGAAACTTGACCGCCGGCTCCGCCTTCGCAGCATCATAGATCCCCTCAGCCAGCGAAGCACGATGACCCGCATAGTGGGGATACTCATACTTATCCCCTATATCAGTCATAGGCACGCGCACAAGAAGTTTATTTGACGCGCCATCGTGGATGACGACTTCCTCGACTTGTGTGGCTTCATCTTTGATGGAGGATTTGGCCCAGACGCCGAGTTGGTCGAGGAGGCGAATCATGTTGGGGGCCATCTGGATGCCAGCTCCGACGAAGCCGAGGGCGGGTGCGTCTTCGTAGACATGGATGTTTGTGAAGCCTTTCTTGGCGAACGCCAAGGCAGCAGCCAACCCTCCCATTCCTGGATGAAGAGTTAGTTATCATTGGATATTGGTTGTGTCATTGAACGGGATCATACCTGCTCCAATGATGGAGACTCTGAGATCTGTCTTGTTGGTCATCTTGATATGCCGCGAGATGAGAGTATGGGGAATGAAGTTTATCGTTTGTTGAGTGTCTTTAGTCAAAACGCAATTTAATTAATTCTCTCATGCCTTTTTATCTTCAAAGTTATAATCACCCCAATCCTCGCTCTCTTTAGTTTTCGCATCGTCAAGAAATGATGGCTCAAAACCTCGGTAGACATATCGGCCGTCCCACATCGGAACCCCGCCGAGCGATCAAAGTCGGCAATTGCCCTGTAATTAGGTGTGTATATCAAATTACGGCTGAAACTCAGTCCGATACCGAATCAAGAATGGCTCATTTCTGCTTTCAACGAGATACATGATATCACATGCAGGGGTTCAGGGTAGTCTCCCCGCATTCTGTCAAAAAGCCAAACTCTATCCCCACACAGAAAATCGAGGACCCCACAAGCGCTAGCAAACCCCACAAAGGTAAGGCATCGGCAGTTTAAGTCAGTCCAAGTCCCGACTATTCCGTTGATAAGGTATAATAGTAAAACAGGACCAAGCTCCCTGCATGAACTCGATAACTATCGCCACAGGGGCAGTACTACTCTGTTTCATCTCACCTTCTTCTACACTAAAAAACCTCGGTTAAGTGATAGTCATGGCTCAGCCGAATACTCTATCGCCCGCTAAAGTCGAACTTGAGGATGATCCTCATCGCGCTGCGCTGGAGGATAATCCCACTACGCAGCCGAAAACGGGAGCCCGAGTATGGATTGCAATCTTTGTAAGAAAACCCCTGTGATCATATAATCTCGGAACCGGAACTGACTGATACCGATCAACAGTCAATGGCATTATCCTTCGGACCAGCTGTTGGTCTTCCGTTTGTCTGCGTTGCTAGTATTGTTGTGCAGATCACGAATGAACTTGGCGATGCGAGCCAACTGCCGTGGGTCGTAGGAGCATGGTCTCTCTCAACGGCCTGCTCTTTCTCCCTCGGTGGCCCCTTCAGCGATATCTTCGGCCGCCGAAGTATCATCCTTGCAGGCCAAATCATTGTCTTAATCGGCAACATTGTGGGAGGAACCGCTCAGAACACTCAAAGCATAATTGCAGCCGAGACTCTCGTGGGTCTTGGAGCTGGTTTTGTGTTTGTGGCGTATGCAGGTGTACCTGAAATGCTTCCTAACAAATGGCGATCTCTCGGCTTGGGCATTCTTGAGGGAGGAATTGCTCTTCCTTGGTAAATCTGAACCTGTCTCAGTCTTGGTGTTAAACTGACTCGGAATCAAAGGGCCGTGGTAAGCGTTCTTCTCGCCAACGCCATGTACAAGTACGCTACGTGGCGATGGCTCTTCTACCTCGCCATCATCGTCCAGGCCATATCCCTGGCCGGCACAGCCTTGTTCTACTGGCCAACGACTCACCCCCAGGGAGATTTCGAAAAATCACGCTGGACTCAGTTCCGTGAGATCGACTGGATTGGTCTTGGCCTGTTCACAGCCGGACTCGCTGTGTTCTTGATCGGCCTGACCTGGGGCGGCACTGCTTCCCACCCTTGGAAGAGTGCCAGTACAATCGTACCCATTGTTCTCGGACTATTTACCATCGTCGCTGCTTTCATCTACGACTTCTTCTTCGCCAAAGCTCCCATGTTCCCTCTCAAGCTCTTCTCTACGATCCGCGGCTTTCTTCTTGTCATCGTTGTTTTGTTCATTTCGGGGATGAACTACAATTCCCTTTCTGCTCTGCTGCCCCAAGGTTCTCTTTACATGTTCACCACTGACGGCATTGAGATTGGTGTTCTCGCCCTACCCAATACTTTGATGCAAGGCGTCTGTGGTTTTCTGGTCCCTCTTTTCTCTCACAAGATTGGTCATATCAAATGGCAATTTGTCGCCGGCACAGCATTCCAGGCTATCTTCATCGGCGCCAGTGCTGCAACCGTCAACCCAAACCATAAACTCGCCTGGGCATTTGTACCAGCCTTTGGTGTTCCCATGTTCGTTCTTTGCACCATCTTGGGATATTCAATCGCTAGTCTACATGTGCCCCATTCTCACCTGGGTCTCGCCATGGGTCTTCTTGGAACCTTCCGGTCAGCCGGCGGTGCGGTCGGAAATGCCATCTTCAACACAATCTTCCAGGACAAGTTCAAAACCTATTCTGGTGAAGAGATCGCTCGTGCTGCCCTACAAAGTGGCCTCAATGCGACTGATCTGGGACTCATCATCCCGGGAACGATTCAGCACAACCTCGGTGTCCCTGGTGCCCTCGACGCCGTACCCGGTATGACTCCGGAAATCCAGGATGTCCTTCGCCATGCAGTCAGAGAGGCGTATGGCCGCGCGTTTCAGTTTGTGTTTTACATTACTATTGCATTTTCAACTATTGCCGTGATTTGCGCCCTATTCGTGGAGGACCCAACTGCTTTCATGACAAATCATGTTCAGTCTGCTATGGTCGGTCGAGGTCACAGCGGTGTCGTTGATGGGGCTGCCCCAGTCACAAGTACAGATGATAAGCCCACTGAGAGCCATGATGAGAAGAGTGATGGTAATACTGCAGGTGGAGTGAAGATGGCTTGATATATGAGTTGAAGAGGTTGTAAGCGTGCTCATATTGTTAGCTCTGGACCGCGCGATTTTGGAGCTTCCATAACAGTTGTTGTCACACATCATTCATTGGTGTGTAGTTATCTTACTTAAGTAGTAAAACCGGTTCAATATGGACAGATAACTGACGTTAATAATTTGATATTGGTTCTGTGATTATGCCGCCATACCTATCTAAGAAGGTGGTAAATGTTACCGTTGTTGGTCGGGCTCTCATAAATTCAAAAGGTCCTTCTCTACTGTGTTCCCAGCAGCAATAATTCCGTTGCGCCCATCAGGAATTGATTCTGTTGGTCGCCGGAGGAGATAAGCCATATTGCGCAATTCTATGATCTGACTGACCCACTCTGGCGACTATTTTTACCATCTCGTATCTGCATAGCTAGTATGTAGATGTCTTGGGAGCAATCAAATTTCCCTGCTTCATATAAACCAAGAATAAACCCCTCAGAGTCCATTCCTTTATATCTTAAGCCGATAGTAAGATACTACCAGTCGTCATTTCGAGCACTCCCAAGTCCCTGACACAATCTTCTGCTCGCACGCCCGCACTATGAACAACAGCGCCACAATTGACCTGGTCTCATGTTTTCTCAGCACGATCTTTTCTTTCCTGTTCCTGTCGCGCATATGGTGGCTTCGAAGGGTGGATAACAAGACTATCCGAGGATATTACGGCCCCTCATCGCTGGTATATCCTCTCCGAACTTGAGCGCCAATATGACACTGACACTTTATACTTTTCAGACGACAGTTGGCCTGCTTCTTGTGATAAGAACTTTTCCTTTGGCAACAAATATCCCGCCGAAGGAGGGCCACCAATTTGCAGCGTCAATTGCTTCCTTCACCGCCACTACGCTTCTCGGTCCCCTCTTATACATGGATCATATGCGATCTGTCAGGCCAGCCGATCTCGCCGTCATCTTTCTACTCGTAACTTTAGTATGTGATGCAGCTAATGCATTACAAGAAGGTCTCGATACATGGATCTTGCCCGCAACGCAGCTTGCTCTGAAGCTTCTTCTAGTCGCCACAGAAAGCCGAAGTAAACAGGGCCTTCTCAAAAGCCCCTACGACTCCCAGGCTCCAGAGCAGCTCGCCGGAATTCTAAGCCGAACTTTCTTCTGGTGGATAAACCCCATTCTCGCCCTGGGAAACCGGATAATGCTGTCTGGAGATGATCTTCCTCTAGTAGATGACCAACTTTCATCGAAGCAGCTCCGGCATCGTGGTTTGAAGGCGTGGGACAAAAGAGCCAGACCGGTGACTAAGATCACCCTACCCATCTGCCTCGCCAAGAGCATGCTATCTCATTTTTTTGCACCAGTCATCCCTCGACTGTGCCTTATCTTCTTTCGTTACGCGCAGCCAGCTCTCATTAGCTCTGCGGTTCACATGCTGGGGAGCCGATCTGACGGAAGTAGGTATATGCTAATCATTAAAGCCGCTGCTGTCTACTTCGGTTTAGCGGTATGGTTTAGTTACCTCCCTAGGAGTTATTACTGACTAGACGAAGGTGTTTGAAGCAGTTTACCACCATCGGTTGAACCGACTCAGCCTCATGATGAAAGGGACACTTGTAGGGCTTATCAATAACGCAGCTCTGCGTCAGTCGTCAAGCAGCTACAACGATGGCATAGCCCTCACTTTAATCAGTACAGACACAGAGAGCGTGATGAGGTTCGCGAGTATGTTCCATGAAACTTGGGCACATATCGTTGAGGTCATAATCGGGATGGCAATGTTGGCTCGGCAAATCCGCTGGGCCGCCCCAGTACCTCTAGTGATTATCTTCTGTGAGATCTCCAGTTCAAGTATCGTTTTTCTATGTGTAGCTAATGGGTCTCTGTTCTAAAGTGTGCTCTAGAATGAGTCGGTACCTGGCCAGAAATTTGCAAAGCAAGCAGAAAGCCTGGAATGAAGCAACTCAGAGCCGAATCTCCCTGACGGCATCTGCGCTCTCATCAATGAAAGTGATGAAGATGCTTGGACTTTCTAGAGAGACCGAGGTTTTGCTTCAGAAACTCCGAGCCCAAGAATTGGAGATGGCGAAGAAAGTGCGGTGGATGATGGTCGCGTATAACGCCAGTGGTGTGTTTTCATGATGATTACTTTGACAATTCTACCTCGGCTAACCATGATAGCGAATGCACTCGGAATCTTCTCTCCTATAGTGACGTTTGTCATATTTGTGATGTATGCTAACCTGCGTGGGTCGACTCTCGATGCCGAGACTGCATTCACGACCACAGCGCTTCTTGGACTTGTGACACATCCAGCAAACATGATCATGACTATTGTGCCTCGTGCCATTGGCTCTTTGGCCGCCTTTGGAAGAATCAAGGACTATCTTGTTCAGCCTAGTAGAGCTGATCCGAGACGCTTATTACAGTCCAACATAAAAGACGAGGACTCCTCACTAGCTATCCGCTTTGAAGCTGTCACTGTTCAGTCCCGTTCATCGTCCCGTGCGGTTCTCGAAAACGTCAGTTTCACCGTCAATAAAGGCTCAATAACCATATGCGCTGGAGCAGTTGGCAGCGGAAAGACAGTCCTCGCCCAGTGCATTCTAGGCGAAATCCCAGCTTCATGCGGGACAATCTCCGTATCCTCAAAGCGGATCGCTTACTGCGAACAATCGCCCTGGTTGCCGAGTGGAACTCTGAAAGAAGCGGTTTGTGGCTTCGGAAAGTTTGAGCCTGGCTGGTATAGGCATGTTGTCAAGCTTTGCTGCCTCGACGAGGATATTTTAACCATGCCGCTCGGGGACAACACTCTCATTGGCAGTCAGGGTATGAAGCTTTCTGGGGGACAAAGACAGCGCCTGGTAAATACCCAGTTCTATCTCTATCTGTGAAGCTTTACGGTGCTAACTTTTCATCAGGCACTCGCCCGCGCTATATATGCTCGGTGCGAAATTGTGCTTCTTGACGACAGCTTCTCTGCTCTAGACCACAAGACAGAAAGACAGGTCGTTTCTAATCTTGTAGGAACCCAAGGCCACTTCCGTAAGACAGGAACTACAGTCATATTAATTGCCAACTCCTGTGAGTGCTCAGCAATGTTTCTCCGGACGTCTCGATGCTCATAATCTTTAGCTAAACACTTTGACCTGGCGGACTCGTTGATCGTCCTAGAGAAGGGAAGAATTACATGCCAAGGATCACCAAACGAAATAAATGTAGAAGCGGCACATTTACGTCAGACGCATGTCAACGCTGCAGTCGCTGAAGCCAACCTTGATCTTGTCGAAAAGAACAAGATAATACAGAGCCAAGCTCTCGAAGTGACTGAGGCTATGGCTGATTTGGGTAGATCAACAGGAGATTTCTCTCTATATGGTAATGGTACAACTTGAACGGTGTGAAGGTTTCTGACTGTTGTAGGATATTACCTGAGAGCTGTGCACCCGCGGAACTTCTTCCTCCTACTCACTTGCACAGCTTCGTATTCATTCTTCGTGACCTTTCCACAGTATTGGCTGCAGAAGTGGACGGAATCACCAGGCTCACAGACGAGATTCTATATCGGAGGATACCTCATCCTTTCACTCCTAGCCTGGGCAGCCACAAATGGGTCAATGTGGCAAGTCGTCGATCCCATTTCCAAACAAGTATCTCGCTAACAAGGTGTGCATAGGTCTACACATATGTTGATTGCGCCAAGGTCGGGGGCTGAGCTTCATCGACGGTTACTCACAACTATCTTTGGGTTTGTACAGCAATTTTTTGAGGGCCGAACTAACGAGTTACAGTGCTCCCTTGTCGTTCATCTCAATGACAGAGACGGGTTCATTACTGAATCGGTGACTTACACCATTTACCTTCTCTACTGCTAATTGGCTGATGATTGTCCAGGTTCAGTGAAGACATGCAACTTGTTGACAAGAGCCTCCCTCCAGCGATCCTCTCTTTTTCAAACCGTCGGTATCCCAAAAGCTTTGGAAACTCTACGAGTGATGATGATTATTCTGACTGATCACAGAGGTCTTCAAGTTACTAGTGCAGGCCACGCTGCTTTTCAGCGCCCAAAAGCTGCTAACTGTCACGTTGCCAATCTGCGTGCTGGTAGTCTACGTTGTGCAGCGGGTGTATCTGCGAACGTCTCGACAGCTTCGTCTTCTTCAGCTGGAATCCCAGTCTGCTGTCTACTCAAGCTTCCTTGAGTCCGTAAGTACCAGTTGCTCTATCTCATGAGCTGGGGCTGACTGTCCCACTCATTCACAGATCGAGGGTGTCGTCAGCATACGATCATTCGGGTGGGTGAAGCAGGCAGAGAACTCTAATATGGCCTGTCTCGATAAGTGCCAGAAACCAGCTTACATCCTTCTTTGCCTGCAACTCTGGCTTAACATTGTCCTCGACTTACTTATCGCTGCCATGGCAGTGATTCTTATCACTTTGGCAGTCTTTCTGGAGGGCAGCACAACGGCTGGCCAGATCGGCATGTCGCTGAACATCGTACTTGTTGCTAACTCGACGCTTTTAGCACTTGTCACATCTTGGACGAATTTGGAGATATCTCTCGGTGCTATGTAAGTCCAGGTACAGAGTTTTATCAGACTGACTACAATGCTCTCCCTGTCCTCATGGAGCTATGTTTTTGCTTACTGAATCACTGTTGCAGATCACGTTTGAAGACATTGGAAGCAGATGTCGAAGGGGAAGAACAGCCGACATTGGGAACGATAGTCCCTGACACCTGGCCTTCACATGGAGCGGTTGAGGTCCGTGAGCTGACGGTCTTTTATGATGAGTCACACGCGCCTGCTTTGAAGGACATTAACCTATCCGTTGCTCCGGGTCAGCATCTCGTGGTCTGCGGCAGAACTGGCAGGTAAGTTCACTCTGTGGCTCCACCCCATCATTCTGTTGATAAGTGGTCTTTTTAGTGGGAAAAGTACTCTCCTCCTCGCCTTGCTCCGTCTTCTCAACACCCAATCAGGTTCTATCGAAGTGGATGGTATCAACTTGAGCCAGGTTTCACTGTCCGCTATACGAGAGCAATGCTTTATCACCGTTACGCAAGATTTATTTCTGCTTGCCCAGGCTAGCCTACGGTTCAACTTGGACGTAAGTAAACATTCGCGCTTAAAACCTGCGGCGGGAACTTTCATTAACGAATTACTTCTATTCTCCTATCTATAGCCCTCAGAATCTCTTCCCGACATTGTCATCATGAAGGCACTTGAACGAACTGGGCTGGGGGGGCATTTCGACACTAATCAGCAAGAAAAGCTGGTAGACATCCTAGACGAGCCTCTCAGTTCGTTGCCTCACATGTCAACCGGCCAAACTCAGCTATTTGCCTTGACCAGAGCTGTCCTCCGCGTAGAGTACTCTTCAGCGACACGAGTCAAACCAATTCTGCTTCTGGATGAGGCGACATCATCAGTTGACGGGGTAACAGAATCTGTCATGCGGGACGTCATCAAGGAGATCTTTACGGATAATGGCCATACTGTGATCGAGATTACCCATCGGTTGTCCGGTTTCGAGGATATCGCTAGGGGAGGGGACAGTCGAGAGGTGAAAGTAGTTCTTCTTTCGCAGGGGGGGATTCAGAGACAGGGAAGAATGGAGGATATGCTGGATTTTGGGAAGAGACCTTAGATAGGCATACAGGAACGGAACATCGATTCGTTATCTGGTCAATCAAACACCCATGCCCTGCTAGTCGATAAGTTGATATCATGGCCATCAACAAGAGCCGCCCGTTAGAATGCACCATCTATAACAATGGCAATGAGAAAGTACGAAAGCCGGCTCAACAGCATCGACGATATGTCGAAGGATCAGACGCAAATCACATGGTAGCAGTGACATCAACAACTCTAAGTTTGCAAGTTATTAAGGTATGATGCTTCAAGATAATGACCGTCGTCTCCAAACAGCTGCCCTTTTTATACAATGCATCCCTCGATGTCATCTGCATTCCAGAAAAGGAAACAAAACTGTCCAAGAATGCCGCGATACCGCTTGCGGCACTGATTGTCGTAGGTGCTGTAGGGTCTAGAACCAGTAGCATGGTCATTCATTATCGTGGGCTCGACCAGCCTATTTGAGCATAGCTCGATCGCCCAGCCGGGAGCCGATGCCTGCTTGTTTCCCGTGTAATGATTGGCTAATGTCGTATCAGCGAGGTCGTAATGCTGCGACCGTCGGCTGGAAGCTTATCTTCAAGCGTCTGCTAGTGTCGGCCAACCCCGCATTCGCCAGTGACTAGTCGAGATACGAGAATGGGTTGGATATTTAACATGTCGCTATGTCCCGTTAGCCTTGGCGATTTAGAAACATACACTCACTTGCCTTCAATCATGCCGCCTGAAGAAACCACTTTGACAATTGACGTCTTGCCTCCGGGCACGCAACGCATCAATGACTTGCAAGCCACTCATATCGTGTTGGCTCCTCGGCCAACTTCAGATCCCAATCAGCCTCTGGTATGAAAATCCCATCCAACAATTACCCTACTCTAATAGTTATAGAACTGGAGTCCGATGCGCAAGACCCTCCACATGGTACTTCTCTCGCTCTATTCAATGATGATGTTTTGCATGTATGTCTCCTACCTACAGTACGTCTTGCCATGGCTAATTTATCTCGCCCAAGTCCATGCATGAGCGTCCCATTCTGGCAGAACTTCAACGAAGAACTCGGCATGAGCTACGACACACTGAACAATGGATATGCAGCAAACATGGCAGGCCTCGCAACCGGCTGTATCATCTTTATCCCCATCGCCCTGCGCATCGGCCGTCGACCAGTTTATCTCTTTACATCGTTGATCATGTTTGCTGCTGGGGCCTGGCAAGCTGAGACGTATACTGTTGGGGATATGATTGGTATGAATGCTATCGCAGGTATCGCTGGAGCTGTCAATGAGGCCTTGTTCCAGGTTACGGTAAGTTTTCACCTAGCTGGTGTAACGAGGTACCGCATACTGATATGACAGGTAACGGAACTTTTCTTCGTGCATCAACGTGGTACAATGAATGGTATCTACTTTATGATGGTCCTAGTAGGGGTGAGCAGTCCTAAGATCCCTTCGGTTCAATCACTTGCTAACAACGGCAGAACTACCTTGGACCTGTCTACGGCGGCCAGGTAGCCGTGACAATGGGTTGGCGATGGGCATGCTGGTCCGCCACCGTCTTCACGGGTATAATCACCGTCCTCATGTTCTTCTTCCTGGAGGAGACCAAATACATCCCCGCACCACTCAACGGCCACGACCCTCGAGTCGCCGCATCCTCCCCTACCGATAACGAGCTCTTCAAGGTTAACAGCACTGCGAAAGGACCCTTGCCAAACGATTCACCAGCTAGCGTCGACTCTATGGAGCAGCAGAGCGATACAGTCGAGATAGATCACAGCATTCCCATGAATTCTTACTGGAAGCGCCATGCGCTGTGGACATTGGATAAGCACGAGTCCGCTCAGAAACGCACGATCTGGAGAGACATTTACGAGCCCTTCCAGCTTCTTGCCATATTCCCAGCCGTCATGTTCGCCGCGTTACAGTATGGCTGGAGTATTGCTATGCTTGCGATTTTGGCCGTAACGCAAAGCTCACTATACTCTATTCCCCCTTACAACTTCACAACTGCAGGTGTTGGAAACATGAACATCCCTCCATTCATTGGTGCAATCCTGGGAGCTCTGTTTGGAGGGCCACTTGTCGACTGGTCGATTGTGCAGATCGCAAAACGCCGTGGAGGTATCTATGAACCCGAGACTAGGCTGTGGCTATTCTTGGTTCCAGGGCTATGCATGACTATCGGATGTCTGATGTATGGGCTCACTATTGCAAAGGTAAGTTCTATCTGACATTCAGCAACTTGAATATACTGATGTTGCGTAGGGAATGCCTTGGATCATCAATGCCGTAGGCTCAGGCTTCATTGGTTTCGCCATAGGAGGCGGTGGAGACATGTCCCTCACATATCTTCAAGATTCTCACGAGCATGTAAGTTGTCCGAAACCCAACCGTACTGCCCTCGACTAAACTTCTCGCAAAGATTATAGGTCCTGCTCTGACAGGCGTTGTTTTTATCCGTAATGTCATTGCAACCGCTCTTGTCTTTGCCGTCACACCGTGGATGAATGGCATGGGTGTGTACAACATGTATGTGGTCTTGGGCTGCATTTCTACTGCCATTGCTTTGACCTGTGTACCAATGGTAATCTGGGGTCGCACATTCAGGGTTCGGTTGGCGGGCAAGTATGAGTACTTCACCAATAAGCAGTATTAAGTTGAAGCATATAAGTATTTATATATAAGCTCTATCGTCTTCTGACGCACATGTTGAGTATCTCCACGACTTGACTGGTCTCTGTGATTGGGAATGCATTTGTTTGAATCCAGATGTCGTCGAGACTATTCCGCGCAAGGACCTCAAGCTTATCCTCTTCAACTCCAACTTCTTCAAGTGATCGAGGCATGCCCAGAGTGGAGATAAATACGTCCAAGATATCGGCCAAAGTTACGGCGCTCTTATCATGACCCTTCACTTGTAGCAGTTGCCCAACTTCATCCTGTTCCAACAACAAGTCCCGTACCACTTCCTGTCTCTCAACGTTTGCCTTCTTATCGAAGTTGAATCTGCATACAGCAGGCAGGAGTATACAGCTCGTTTCACCGTGGCCAACTCCAAGGGGTCCAAGCTGGTGTCCGATGGCATGACTCGCACCGAGTGGCACACCACTTGACACGGCACACATAGACGAGACAACACCCTGATGGCATAGATGTCGCGCTTGTAAAGACTTCGGATCTGCCTTGCTTGCCAACAGACCACTGACAAGTTTGACGAGTCCGTTTTTCGACCATTCATCAGCTTTATCGTTTGAGACAAGCGAGCATAGCGTTTCGACACAATGATCTACAGCTCGAATCCCCGTACTAAGCCAAACCCACTCGGGGGTAGTAAGGCACAGCTCTGGATCTTGAATAACGAGTTCTGGGTCGACACGCTCGCAGTGAAATGTTCTCTTCGCGTGGCCTTGGGACTCTGTTCCTCCTGCAATGGCTTGAAACTCTCCTCCGGACAGTGATGTTGGGATGTGGATAAGAGGAATAGTCGGCTTGGATATGTTGTTTCGCAACGTAGGATTGCTCTTTGGTGTTCCCCACAGAGTATTCATCTCCTCCTCACTTGTAGCCGAGTTGGCCAAGGCGAGCCTGACCAACTTGGCGGCATCCGTTAGACTGCCAGCGCCTAGCGTTACCAGGCAGTCGATGTTGAGGTTTGACGCATCATTGACGACTTCAAGAACTTGCGCAATTGGAGTATGTGGATTGATGCCGATTCTAACTCCGGCAATCCTACTACCCAGTGCCGAACGAAGTCGTTCGAGTGCATCTGTAGATTGAGCCAAAGATTTTGAACAAATTACGTATACCCTACATGTTGAGAGGGTATCGCGACAGTGACGTAAGCAGGCTTCAGGAAATTGAAGTCCGTATGAGACTTTTGGTGTCTCCCGGCCTTCGTAAGCTGGATAGCAAACTTCATCTCCGAATGTGAAAGCCATGATCATTCCAAAAATTGTAATTGTCACAGCAGAACGCTGGTGAATCTACAAAAACTCATTCGATGACAACAATACAGGGTAGGATAGAGGACAACGGCACGTGGCACGGCTCACCGAAGTGAGCTTAGTGCGTGATACACACGTTCCACATACGCGTTCCATGTGGAACGCGTGAGCTCGTTCTCCACATAAGACAGGGACCATGTCAACGGAATTACGGATATAGGTCCAATTTGACATTATGTGGGACACTGAGACAGGGATATTGCCCAAGCGAGGCATGACAGCGATGGCCCAAGCCCGTATGAGAGTATCGTCAGTAGGATGCTTGCTTCGTTGCAGATAGTGATACACACGAACAAAACGAAGAAATGGCAACTCTGACACGGCGTTTGAAGGCATTAACAACCAAATCACCCAATGATGTAGTGATTTTATCAGCTGTTCGCAGTCCGATTACACGAGCTTTCAAAGGCGGTTTCAAAGATGCATGGCCAGAGGATATTCTTGCCCCAGTAAGCTTGAGTTCTTAGATTTGACCGTAGAACGTGAAGCTGATAAACCCTCTAGATGATGGCCAAAGCAGCACGACGAGCCAAGATTCAATCCGGAGACGTTCAAGATGTTCTGATGGGGAATGTTCTCGCGGAGCTAGGCTTTGCAAAAACTGGTAGAATGGCGCTGTTACACGCAGGATTTCCTACATCAACGACATTTCATACCGTCAATCGTCAGTGTTCGAGCAGTCTTCAGGCTCTAACTCATATGGCACATGCTATCCAAGCGGGTCAGATTGATGTCGCTCTAGCTGGAGGAGTCGAGAGCATGTCGAAGAACTACCAATCTCGAGGGATACCCCAAGACGTGAGTCCAACGCTGCGTAACACCAAGGTCAAAGCAGCTTCTGACTGTCTCATGCCTATGGGTATTACGTCGGAGAATGTTGCGAGGAGATATGGAGTTGATCGTAAGATGCAGGATGAGTACGCGCTGCTGAGTCATACTCGTGCGAATGAAGCTCTTGCTGCTGGTAGGTTTGAGGCGGAGATTGTGCCGATTGAGTATACAGTATACGACAACGAAACTGGGAAAACTTCACAAGTTCGAGTTGCTGCAGATGACACTATCCGGCCAAACGTGACTTTGGAGAAGTTGGCCAAACTTAAGCCAGCATTTCTAGAGGACGGTGGTAGCACTGCTGGTAACTCGTCAGTATAGCGCAGCCCACTTGCTTTTGAGGTCTTACTGACCACCGCATGCAGGTCCCAAATATCCGACGGTGCATCAGCAGCCATCCTCGCTCGTCGCTCATGGGCCACCGAGCGCGGCCTGAAACCAGTAGCGCGATTCCTCGGAACCCAAGTCGCTGGCTGCGAACCCGATGAAATGGGCATGGGACCAATCTATGCCATACCACGACTCTATAAATATGTGGGAATAGGGCAGAAAGACGTTGACGTTATCGAGCTCAATGAAGCATTTGCAAGTCAGACTCTGGCGTGCATTAATAAACTTGGGTTGGATGTTGCTAAAGTTAATCCGAATGGTGGCGCTATCGCTATTGGACATCCTACTGGAGCGACTGGGACGAGACAGCTTGCAACGCTGATTGCTGAGCTTGGGAGACGGGAAAAGGAGGTTGGTGTTATTAGCATGTGTGCCAGGTAAGACCGTCCATATTCCCTCGATTTAGTTGATACTGACAGGTCTCTTAGTACTGGAATCGGTGTTGCATCCGCTATAATTGTGGAATAGTTCAGTTAGACAATTCATTTGCCATACAATTACTTTGTTCGCACCTTCTAACGACTAGACTCATGTAGACTACCGCAAGCATGGCAGGCGGAGTGTTAAGTAGAAACGATAAATAAATATTACTATACTAGTATGTACAAACTCTAATTATCCACCGACAGCCTTATTCTCTCTCAACCTCTTGATCTCAGTTGGATCTAGCCCCAGCACATCTCTCAGTACCTCATCAGTATGTTCTCCCAGTAGTGGAGGCGGTGTACGGATCGAAGGTTGGGTTCTGGAATACTTGACCGGACTGTTCAGCACTTTCAACTGGCCACATGCGGGATGCTTGATCTCTTTGATCATGTCCCTCGCGACAACTGGATCGCCGCCGTTAGCATTTTCCGCTATCACATGAGCGTCACTTACCATGTGAATGTTCCAGTGTGTCCTTGATATCGTTTATCTTTGCATACGCGAGACCGGTACCCTCAAAGATATCGAGCCACTCTTTGGAGAGCTTGGAACTCGTAATATCTTCGATCATTTGTTCGAGCGCATCTCTATTCGCTACTCTTGCTGAGTTTGTTGAGAAGCGCTCATCGTCCGCCCATTCTTCTTGACCAAGACATTTGCACAAAACGCCGAACAGTCGGTCGTTGGCACCACCGATCAAGATGTCGCCGTCTTTAGTGCGGAATGCGCGGTATGGTACGACAGATGCTGGGAGTTACTGTCAGTTCAAGTCTCAATAATATTGTGTGGAGCGACTCACGATGTGATGTTCCATATCGTCCCCCATCTCTCTTCCCCGTCACCAACACAGATTGCGCCATGTTCGCCAGAGTCGCAACTTGACAATCGCTTAAGCACACATCCAAAGCCTGCCCTTGACCAGAGTGACTTCTCTCAATCACTGCAGCTAGAATGCTATTGACTGCATATAGTCCAGTCGTCAAGTCAGTCACTGCAACGCCGACTTTCACTGGTGGTCCATCTCGTGGGCCTGTGATGTGCATCAGACCCATTTCAGCCTCGACCATGACGTCGAAACCTGCACGATTACTGTAAGGACCTGTCTGACCATATCCGGTTATACTCGCGTAGATAAGCCGAGGGTTGGTCTTGGCAAGGGTATTGTAGTCGAGCCCGTATTTCTCCAGAGTTCCGGGCAGGTAGTTCTCGACGATGATATCGGCCTTAGCGGCGAGAGTTTGGATCAGTTTTGCCCCTTCTTTTTCCTTGAATGAGACTGCTACGGATCTCTTGTTTCGGTTCACCTTTGAGAGGCGTGATAAGCATGGAGTTCTCGCCAAAGTCTAGACAGCGCAACACTTACCGATAAATAATATGCACTTTCGCCCTCGCCGCCTCGTCCATCTTTATAAGGTGCAAAGGGAGGTCCCCATGCTCTCGTATCATCGCCTCGTGTCGGATGTTCGATCTTAATGACTTCGGCTCTGTCGAAAAGTCAGAAATGGGATGGATTCGAGAAGCGAGTTGCTACGAACCCTAGGTCGCCGAGAATCTGCGCGCAATATGGCTTTCTGGTGTTAGCACTAGCTCAGACGCTTCCTACACATGAAATACTTACACCAGCGAGAACTCGAGATATGTCCAAGACTCTGATTCCCGTCAGAGGCAATCTTGGGGTAGCCGCTGTCGCATTGCCTCTTCTGCTCAAAGCCGAGCGCCAAAGCGGGGCAACAAGTTTTCTTCGCATGGTTAACATATTGGTGAAGTCATAACACTCACTTCAATATTCACGAGGCGTCGAATTGGCGAAATACTGCAGCTAAATTGACGCGTATAAAAGTAGCTGTATAATCATTCATGGATGTATAAACATTTCGCCTCGGCACGTCTGGTGTTACAGTCCCACATACGGTAGCAGTAACATTTCGCATGTGGGGTTTACGCAGTGACGCTACCGTACCCTTGTCCATGATGAGAACATTCATTTACAACAAGGCAATTGACTCATGAGAGAACTGACATGACAAAGTTTGTACATGGGTTTATTCTGCTGTAAGCCCAATCCTGCAGCACACAACTTGAACTTAACATCCCGACACGCTTCATACGACTGTTAGACTTGCTTTAACTGAGAACCATGATGAGCTCAGCTTTTCGTGCACAGGCTCCAAATCGCCTAAGGACTTTTGCGCAGCGCAGCTTCTCGACCTCCACCGTGTTACGAAGGATCAACAAAATCTGTGCCTCAGAAAACGATGCCATTCAGAAGGTGAAAAGTGGATCGACAGTTCTGGTCGGAGGCTTTGGCTTTTCTGGTGTTCCTGAATCGCTTATTGAAGCTGTTGCCGCGCGCAAGGATCTCAAAGATCTGACCGTTGTCTCAAACAATGCTGGGATGCCTGGTGTTGGGCTCGGTACGTGCACTAATATCGCTGCTGACCACCATGTTAATATCGGCAGGCCGATTGCTGGAAACCCGACAGATCAGCAAAATGATAGCATCTTATATCGGGGAGAATAAAGTGTTCGAGAAGATGTATCTGAGTGGAGATCTTAGCCTCGAGTTGATACCGCAGGGGACGATGGCTGAGAGATGCGCTTCTGGGGCAGCTGGCATACCGGCATTCTATACCCCAGCAGCATATGGCACTGTTGGTAAGTCTGCCACCTCACACAGAGCGACGAGAGGCTAACATATTTGCCTGTTCAGTTCAGACAGGCGAATTGCCTGTTCGATACAACAGAGACGGATCCGTAGCGCTCATGTCACGGCCTCGAGAAACTCGCGAGTTTCACGGCAAGAAGTACATACTCGAAGAAGCCATATTCGCCGATGTTGCTTTAGTCAAGGTTCACAAGGCTGATAGACTTGGTAACTGCACATTTCGGAAAGCACAGAACAACTTCAATGAAGCGATGGCGAAGAATGCAAAGTTGACCATCGTCGAGGCTGACGAGATTGTTGACGTTGGCCAGCTTGATCCTGAGAGTGTTCATATTCAGGGCATTTATGTCGATGTTATTATTCAGAGTACGAGGCCGAAGAAGATTGAGAAGTTGACATTTGCCCAAGATGCTAAGAGTGAAGGCAAAGGCAAGTAAAACCTGACCTATTCTCTAGACTCAACCCACTTGCTGACGATTATAGTTACAACTGCAAACCAGAGACGAGAGCGTATCATCAAGCGAGCTTCTAAAGAACTGAAAGACGGCATGTACGTCAATCTGGGGATTGGCATGCCACTCGCGACACCGGGCATGCTTCCAGAAGACCTAGAAGTCATTCTTCAATCCGAGAATGGTATCCTGGGAATGGGCAGATATCCGAACACCGGGGAAGAAGATCCAGATCTCATCAATCCCGGTAAAGAAACGGTGACATTGAACCCCGGTGCCTCGACTTTTGGAAGCCACGAGAGCTTCGGTATGATCAGAGCTGGGAAGATTGACTTGACTATGCTTGGTGCGCTACAAGTCAGTCAATATGGAGGTAAGCACTCAGATACTATGATGTTTTGTAATTGATACTGACATGTGAAGACTTGGCCAACTTCATGCTGCCTGGGAAGGTGAAGGGAATTGGAGGTGCCATGGACCTGGTTGCCAGCCCAGAGAAGACCAGGGTCATCATCACCATGGTACGTCATCTCTTGTCTTGGATCAGATTTGAGCGACTGACTAACATCCCTAGGAACATGTTGACCGCAATGGAAACCCTAAGATTCTGGAAGGTAAGTAGGATGATGTGATGCTATCAAGCCAGAGTTGCTGACGCCTACTGATAGAATGCACATTCCCGCTCACCGGTCCTCGATGTGTATCTAGGATCATCACTGATCTAGCTGTATTTGACTGTACACCTCAGGGTTTGGTGCTCAGGGAGCTGGTGGACGAGGTTGAGATGGATGAGCTGAGGAGCAAAACCGGTGCGGCGTTCAGGATCGCTGATGACTTGATACCGTACCAGACTTAGCTTTGAAGGGAACAATGAGCATGTAATCTGGAAATCATCGTCTTTTCATGCTTCAAGATCAAATCCATGATGTTCGTATTGAAATTCTATTGATATGTATCTGCTAGCGCTTTATGATGTATTCTCGGCCAACGTATCATCAACCATACGCTGCGCCGATCCCAGATAATTGATAGGATCACAGAGCCTCTCCAAATCACTCAAGGGCAGGAACTTGGTTACCCGCTCATCCTTCTTCAGCGTACTGAGCAGCGTACTTCCATCCTTACTCTCAATAGTCTCCTTACAAGCCTCATACACAATATCATGCGCATCCTGTCTTCCAACATACTTCGCCAACGCCATCATCAGCGCCTCACCAACAATAAGTCCTCGCGTAGAAGCCAGATTAGCTGCCATGCGCTCTTTGTCCACAACAAGACCTGAAAGCGCAAACTCGGCTTGGTGAAGAGCACCGACTGCTATGACGAAGCTCTCGGGTATGGCTACCCATTCTAGATGCCAAGGTCCTGATGCGCGTTCAAAGTCGGATACCATGCCGTCAAGAACGAGACTAGCGTTGGAGCGCAGGATTTTGGAGGCAGCGAGGATGACTTCGCTGGAGATGGGATTGCGCTTTTGAGGCATTGTGGATGAAGCGCCGCGATGGGGAACGAATGGTTCAGCAACCTCTCCAAGCTCGTTGGAGGACATGATGATGAGGTCCAAGGCAATCTTGCCGAGGGAGCCACCGATGAGGGCTAGAAAATTGGTCACTTCAGCGATACCATCGCGGGCAACATGCCAGGTAATCGTAGGGTTTTCCAGGCCGAGTTCAGCAGCGAGTTGTTTTCGCACATCAACACCTTCCGGTCCGTCTCCAAGGGATGCCAAAGTCCCGGCCGCACCTCCATACTGAACGACAAGAGCACGACTCTTTAGCTGCTGAAGCCGCTCTCTATGGCGATACAAGCTTGATAGCCACACAGCACATTTATAACCAAAGGTAACGGGGAGGGCATGCTGGAGATGTGTCCTCCCAGCCATCGGCGTATCGCGATACGTAACTGCCAGATCTTGAAGCGCGTTTATCACGCCAGTCAGCTTGGTCTCAATAATATCAAGACCAGACTTGATCTGCAACACGCTGGCTGTGTCCATGATATCCTGTGTTGTAGCTCCCCAATGTAGGTACTTCCCAGCAGATCCGCACATGTCGTTCAGCTGACGCACAAGAGGAAGGATGGGATAACCGACGACATCAGTCTCGTTGCGTAGACGGTCCATGTCGAGGCTTGTAGCCTTGGCTCTGGAGGTGATGTCGGCGGCAGCATCGGCGGGAATGACATTGCATTGGGCTTGGGCCCGAGCTAGAGCAGCTTCAACGTCGACGCATCTGTTGATGTAGGCCTGATCGCTAAAAACCTATCAACCCAGTTAGTCAATTGTGGACGAATGAGAATGTTAGCTTGATCGACTTACATTGCGAATCTCATCGGTACCGAATAGGTTCCGAAATATTACAGAGTCAATCGCACTGATTGATCCAAGTGCACGGCGTTGGAGAAGCGTTGGCAGACGTATACAGGCATTCCAGCGGTGTGGGTGAGATTGAGAGGTAAGTTGAGTGAGTACCCTGTAAGATTGGACTGTGCGCAGCATGATTGGCAACAGAAAAGACCCCAATGATCATACTTTAGGAACAGTAATTAGGCAACTACCGTAATTTGATGTCAATTGACAGTCCCACACGTTGTAAATTAATTAAACATACGAGTTATTCATAAGGTTGAGGGGTAAGAATGATACCGCGCGCGTAAACATACATACGTCTCATTATGTGGGAGCTCCATATCCCCACATGCGACGTCACATCACATTTCCCACTTACTGGCCCATTTGTGCATCTGCCGTTCGGTAATAAACATGGGACTAGCAGAACCTCTCTACTAATACGCCCGGAGAATAAAAGGAAAATAAAGCAGTAGATTAGATCTAACACTTCTTCGTCTTGTATAACCACTACATTCATATCACATTCCTAACAAGAATTACTCATCAGAGTTCAGTATGGTTGCCGCTATCAAGAGACGTGAGCCCGCCACAGATCCACAGAAAGTCTTCCACTACACAGATCTCCAGCGTACCAAACCAACCCGCGAGAATGACCCCTACGAGTATCAAGCAGGCTGGGGAAACCGCCATCAATCAGAAGTCATCCCCGGTACTCTCCCTGCCGGCCAAAACAACCCTCAAGACAGAGGCTTTGGTCTGTACACTGAGGGTATCACCTACTCTGCTTTCGCAGCTCCTCGCGGCCTCAACATGAGCACTTACATGTACCGCGCCCGACCATCGGCCGCTCATCAAGGATACTCGAGTATTGATACAAAGTCTCATATTGAGAACTGCCTTTTATCGCTGAACCCAAAGGTTGAGCCTTTGTATCAGCAGGCTGAGTGGTCGCCGTTTCCACTGCCGAAGGATGATGAGACGATTGACTTTACGGATGGCTTGCATACCCTTGCTGGAAGCGGTGATCCTAACCTTCGTCAGGGTATCGCTGTGTATGTCTATATGATCAACTCATCCATGATCAACAAGGCGTACTGTAACACAGACGGCGACTTTCTCATCACTCCTCAACTCGGCATCATAGACATCCAAACCGAAATGGGTCGTCTGTTCGTCCAGCCTGGGGAAATATGCGTTATCCAACGCGGTGTAAGATTCCGCATCAACCTAGCAGAGGGTGTCCCTGTTGCTCGTGGCCATATCGCTGAAGTCTGGGGATCTATGTGGGAGCTTCCTGACCTCGGGCCCATCGGAGGACATGGTCTGGCTAACCCGCGAGATTTTCTTTATCCTGTTGCGCATATCGATGAAGACCTACATGTGCCTTTCAAGATTGTTGTCAAGAATAGTGGAAAGCATGTTGTCATCAGTCAGGATCATAGCCCTTTCGATGTTGTTGCCTGGCACGGGAACGCCGTTCCCTACAAGGTGAGCTACCGACACATCGATACCAGCAAGACAAGTACTAACTACATGAATCACAGTACGATCTAACCAAGTTCGCGTCTCAGAACAGTACCAGCATTGATCACACTGACCCCAGCATCAACACTGTCTTGACAGCAAAGTCATTCGACCCCCATGTTCCGCTCGCGGACTATCTATGGTTCGGTCCTCGATGGGATGTAGCCAGCAATTCATTGCGTGCACCTTACTATCACCGAAACAGCGCAACGGAAATGTTGGCTTGTATCTATGGCGCAGGTCTCGGGCGATCTGATGACTTTCTGCCTGGTGGCTGTAGTTACGAGGGCGGACATACTCCCCATGGTGGGTTTGGTGAGGAGTATATCACAGAAGCTATCTTGCAGCATAATGAACCGCGCAGAATCTTGGAAAGTGAGTGGAATCCTTGCTGCGCGAAACTGTAATACAGTTGCTAACTTTGACCCAGATCAAATGACCATCATGGTTGAGTCTTCACGCACATTTCTGTTCACAGAGTATGCTCGAGAGATCTGCGGTGTTCTTCACAAACAGGCCACCGACTATCGAGTTTGGGATAATCTTCCCGATCGCTTCTCAGCACATCCTTTGACCAAGCAGCTTCTTGAGCGTGTTGCGAAGGACAAGGCGAACCAGAAGAAGGCGGTGGACTACTATCACTCGATTCAGTTGCTGGATGCCAAGGGTCAGCCTATGCAGGTCCTGCCTCATGAGACTAATGGGCATGCAAAGATTAGTGCAGTCGATGCAGCAGTTTGGAACTAGGACAGGGTTATGGATTATCCCTGGAGCAAAGAATATGTTGTATTTGTATTTAATAACCTTGTTCGCATGTAGGTTCTCGCGTATGAATAGTACCTTATCTAGTGATAATACTCTATATCTGTTCGAGGCTACTTGTACATATAAAAGCTCTGAGCGCTTCAGGTCAATCACCGCCCAATCGGTCGTCGACTTCGATCAAAGAGTCGCTCATTATCCGGAGTATGTGGCACAGTTCTTTCGCATTCCACTTCCCAACCTCTTCTAGCAAGCTCGCAAACTCGAGCAAGATCATCTTGGCAGCATTATATCCCGCTTCACAAACTGTTCCGGAGAAGCTAATACTTCCTCCATTCTGTATAAACTGACTGGCACTAGTATCCCCGGCAATATCTACTGCTGACATTGGATCACATAGATTAGTCCAGTCAATATCGTTGAGTAACTCAAATGACTCTGTGTCAGAGTCACTATGCACCTCGTTCGGCTTCATCATAAACACAGAGAGTCCTAGTACAAGCGCAGCTGTGAATAAGGACATGTCGGAATGGAGCATGACGCCATCGTTCGCACGCCTGCGGCTCATGGCGATGTAGATTCCGGCTGCGTGGAGACAAGCTCGTCGTGCATACTGGGTCTGACTCCAATTGGCGATCTCTTGCAATGCAGCGTATGCGCTCTCAGCTCCGTTGCGACCAGAGGCCATTTCGAAGATCTCAAGGTTGGCCAGTAGGTTGAGGTTCAGGAAGTGCCACTGTGCGATACAGTTGGGGTTCCTATACCGAAGAAACCTTGAGTAGTTTGTGTAGATATCGCCCAGCACACGCAACATGTTGTTACCCGTCTCAGTCGAAGCATCAACACTTGCGGTTGGCTGCTCTCCATTGCCATCTTCTGGTAGCCTAGCTGCTCTTGTTTGATGCTGATGTTGAAGAATCCGCGCCCAGATGACAGACAACAAGCCAGTCATTCCAATCGGCGAAGTCTCTTGAAGCGGCTTTAAAGTGATGGATGGGTCATGCATTCGTATGATGACAGGGTCTGTAGTTGCACTTGTGCCAGCATTACGACAACTCCTCCATGACTTTGCAGATGAGGACCGATACAGGTCAATCGATGTCGACATCTCCAATTGCACCACGGAAGTACAGATGAGTGGCTCCGTGTTGAGTCTAGAAGCCCACCAGGCGTCAATCATGATCAGCGTCGATATTAATCTTGAAACAGGTTTCACTGTCAGCGTTTATAAGACTCGGGTAGTAACGTTGGCATACCTCTTGAAGCTCTCTGTTCGAGCCCATACCTTCCACGTCCAGTCATCGCTCTGCGCTGGATCATGGATAAGTCTAACCGAGTTCGCCTGATTGAGTAGATTGTCTATACTGAACGAAGCGGGACGTGGCATCAGTAATCCTGACATTTGAACCCGCTGTAAGAGCAATTGTCGTCAGCCTTGTGATTCAGGAACAGGATGACTCGGAAATTACATTAATGGTCTGATGGTATAGCATTCTGGACAAGAACGCGTCACGAGCACCCTGCGACTAAAGTGAGCAATAACCTCCTGAGCCATAGCGCCATAGGATGCCATACATGTGGTGAGCTTATTGACCAAGCCATCAGAAGCAAAGCCGCTGATGCAAGGCGCTCGATAAGCTGTGCAGACCCCTCTGGACCAAACGATGGTGTCGCTAATTGAGAACAGCACTGCTCTGTCGCTGCCTGTAAACAATTAGTCATTTTCTTCCGGCTTTTGGAAATCGTAGCGACATTACTGGCAGGTAGTGTTGCGTGAAAGGCTTCACAAATGAAGAGTCTAGAATAACCAGGCCAAGGAGGCATAACGAGAACACGACTGAATTAGATGCCGACTTGGCTGAGAACGTCGGTTGGTGTATAAACGGGACGAGAGAATGAGGCTGTCGAAAGGCGATGGTGAGACCGAGATTTAGTAGCCGCGCCGGTAGAAAGTCAACGCTGGAACCAGGTGAACCGAACTCGCGGATGAGATCCTGTCTCTTTTCTTCGTCCATTCCCCATCTCGACTCATTCTCAGTACCTATGGTAGAGCTTGGCGACGACTGCGAAATAGAGACATCTGTGAAGATACCGTCACCCCGATAGTTCACCACGTCCGCCCAGACTTTCGAAGCAATTTGACTTGCGGAATGCGTCCGGTTTCTAGGCCATAGTGCGGCAACCCTCGCGAAGCGCTCGAGCGGGATACTGCTTACAGGATCGATGCTGTTACTCGAGGCTTGCGAGCCACGGACCCCTGGTGATGTTTCGCCGATACTAAAGTCAAGGAAGTCCAGATGACTGAGGTTAGGTTGTAAGAGCTCTAGAGCACCAGCGTAATGCAACAGATCTGTGTTGCTCATCGATGTGAGGGACGCTTCATTATTACCCCAGGGAGCTGACGAGGCAGCAGTATGAGAATGAAAGACATTTGCCCTGGTACTCAGTGACACTCCAGGACTAAGAAACTCGGCATTGGCGGTGAACAAGGTTGGGGTAGCGGTCTCCAATGTTGTCTCCACCATATGATGCGAGAAGCTCATGGGTGATAGTTCATTATCATGATGGCCTGCAGCTGGAGACGGATTCGTAGGTCGCTGCTCAGGATCGAAAGGGTCTTGTAGGTTTAATTTGGCTGATTCGGTCGGTTGTTCGTGGAGAGCTTGGAGCATGGAGACCGTCGCCAACGCATCGAGGTCAGACGTCGAGAATTGCGCCATCGAATTATCGACGGCGATAGAGGCATCCTCCAGCTGTTGTGGCTGCCCATGATCGCGTATGCGGTTGTTTTCATGCTCCTGGTGATCGTTGTCGGCTTCTGAGTCTTGTTCTGGCTCCGGTGGCGGTATAGAACACACATTTATGGAATCGGCCAGTACACTTTGTCGGCGCTGTCGGCTTTTCTCGTTCGTTGAGACATCGGATCTTCGGCGCTCTCTTTGTGAGGCGTCACTGTTTGGATGGAAGTATCTGACATGGCGGAGGAGGACATCGCTGTGGCCATCAATACCAGCATTGACAAAAGTTGGAGATGGCTTCTTACCTCCGTGCATAGCCGCGACCGCATGTATCACATCGGTATGGCTTCTCCCCTGTATCTAAGCATGGGTCAATTTGGCGATTGAGATGGTTCCATGTGGGGATGATCTTACGAGAGCGCTCGTGCCGGAGAAGATGCTCGGTCTTGTGGAACGTTCGGTGACAGTATGAGCAGCCTTTCATGATATCAGGCTGGCAGCGATGGCGAAGCCTGACTGAGAACTAAACAATTCCGGAAGGTAAAGTAAACACTCTAAACATGCAAAGGTCCATCAATAATGCTCTGAAGCTGCGGCTCCGAAGGTGCAGTCGCGACAATGACGAAATCTGGGGTTGTCGTGGGGTAAGAAAACATCAATATCTCATCTGTTCTTTCTGTCTCACATGCAAGGCATCTAACCAACCCCTGAGAAAGAGAATTGCGGTCTAGGCTCTGCACCTGGTACCGCTTCATCTGCCGAAGCAGATCGACAAGGTGAAGCGGAAGATCCGGGGTACATGGATTACAGAGGCTCAGCCTTTCCAAAGTAACCAATCAAATAGTGTTAAATTGAGTAGATGACCTCTACCCCGCAATCCTGATGATAGAGTTCAATAACAGCTTTGATAGCTCGGTTAAACGGGCGTTGAGTGAGACTTGCCTACCCTGGATCTATGTGGGGCTTTCATGAGCATGAAAGTAATGTATGTGGGACAACATATAGGACCTCAGCATGATGCCAGCATGTCTAACACATACGTACGATTATACCTGAAATCAGAAAATAGATTTAATTGCCAATTATTAGCGGCTAGAGTCTTTAAGCCTCACTAGATCAGTGGCTATAGCTAGTTATACTGAGATAAAAACGCTTCCGCACTCTCAAGCTCCCTCTTGATAGCTTCAACATGTGCTGCACTTCGCGGCTTAATGTTAACCTTGTATGGCAGTGGACACACCAAATTCGCCGACGTATATGCATCTGGATCCAGGGGCTGAACCTTTTTGGTTACAGGGTCAATCGGTTCGGAGAACTCAAACGCCCACAATAACTTAGCAGTGATTCGCCACATACTGCGCTCGGCCAGATGAATTCCAGGGCAGATACGCCGTCCAGCTCCATATCCATAGTGATGTGGAAATGCAAGTTAGTCCATAGCTCCATATGGTATTTTTGAGGGATGGACTTATCTCGTTTCTCATAATCTGGACCCACGGCGTATTCATTTGCTAGCTTTGTATGAGACAGGTAGCGGTCAGGGTCGAAGGTGTCGTGGCTTCCATAGTAATCCTTGTCGTGATGCATCGCCCATACGCCGACGAAGATGGTACTTCCCTTGGGAATCAACATTCCATCGTAGTAGTCATCTGTCAAAAGCTTAGTTACCGCGTGAACGTTTCGAACCACAGTGGTATCAAGACTTACCCTTGGTGACGGTGTGAGGCAGTCCTAGATCGGAACTATACCAGTAAGCACTCTGATGAAAGAGATACCAAGTCCAGGGTAAACTCACGTTGGTCTCCATCGCAAACCCTCCTTGACGATAGCATTGACATAAGGCATCTTCTGAAAATCCGAAAAGACAGGAGCTCGTTCCGTACCGCAAACAGCATCAATCTCCACTCTCGCCTTCTCCTGAAACTGAGGGTACTTCGCCAAAGCCAAGATCAAAGTAAGAATCTGATTCGCCGTGGTATCAGCACCTGCTTCCATCAACTCGCCGAAAAGGTTGTTGAAGGCGTGCTGTGACATGGGCCAGCCATTCTTTTCATACTCATCCAATTTCATGTCGATCATACACTCACGACGATCACCTCTAGCTCGTCGGTCGTCGACCATTGCTCGCGCCTGACTCCAGACTTTGTCCATGTGATCTCGCATTTTATAGACGCGGGACTTCCATCTTCCGGGAATGTACCAGAGCCATGGGATGAGGTCAACGGGAGGTGTAGCACCGGGTTCGATCGCCTCGAGCCACTACAAGCAGAGTTAGACAGGACATAGGTAGATGGGAAGTGAAACACTGATTCACCTTTTCAATCATGGCGGAGACATCCTTGTACCAGAATGAATCTAGAGTCGTCGCCCGGAAACCCCAGGCCAGTATAGAAGCCACAGAAGATGCATATAGGCGCGAGTACGAATAGAAATTGCTAGGATCATCCAAAAGACGGTTCATCAAAATAACAGCCCTACAAGCCGCTAAGTCAGCTCTCGTCCACCCCATCAAGGTGCAAGACTACCTACTCAGTCTCCTGGACCCTAAAGTGCTTCTCATCCAAAGACTTTGGGTTCAAATTGCGCGTCACGACAGTTCTCTTTTCTCGCCAGGATGGACTCTGACACTCCATGGTCATATGGTCACCTCTCGTGATAAAGAGCGGGACGATATTAGGAGGCCTATCTGAATAGATGCTTCCCTTCTTATCGAGAAGTTCATGGACGGCTTTACGATCGCAGATGACGATGATATTACCCGAGCCAATCTTGAGAGAAAAGATCTTGCCGTACTGCAGAGACCATTCCATAAACCTGGGGCTTGTTAGTGACCACTTGAACCATGTCAATCCAGTGTTGTTACTTCTTTCCGAGGCCTGTGGTGGGAATCATGTGCATGTTGCCGAGGATCGGGACTGTAGGAGGCCCCGGAGGCATTCGAGGATCCCGTCCGCCAATCCGGAGCAGCCAATACAACGCCAGGGTGACTGCGGCACCTATAAGGCCGTATATAAAAGTGGAGGGGGCCATCGTGATTTCAATGTTTGTTTGCTCGTGGTCGCACTAGATGTGTAAAATGCAACTGCTCATAGCTATGACTATGAGATAGAAACGAACATCATATACCAATCAATCTGGGTTGGGAAAGCTTATACCAAAAACCCCCTCACGCGTTTTCCTGATGGAGCTACAGAAGAAATCGAGACCCAGGTTAGCGGATCTTAGTGTAGTACGCAAAAATCATCTTTTTCTGTTTTCGTTTTGGGACCTCCGAAGTTCGTGCGAAGCTTCGGCTTCAGCTCCGACTTCTACACTAACCAAGTCCGCCATTTAGTATTTCCCCGCAGTTTTTACTGAATTGGATCTGTTCTCCTTGATTATGCAGCCCTGATGGCCTGTAACTATGACTGTGGCGTTCGGCGTAAAGAACGCAATAATGATACCTCTTGGACCAAGACATTATGAATTCATGTTAGACAGTCATCTTTCGACCGTCGGAATTCTAAGACACGAACTAGATTTACAAATTGGAATTATTTCATGATATTGCCAAATCGTTTTAATATTCGTTACAGAAACCTATTCAAGCTGGAATTCGAACGTGTCATGGTTAGATGCATCTTTTTGAGCAGCTAGATGCAAAACATGATTTACGGGTGAATAGAAGAGCTCGGACAAATAACAATTCATATCAGCATGCCCTGCTACATGATCTAATCTTTTATCCCCAAATGACCGTTAAAAGCCCGAGACCGATGTGTTTCACTACGAACGCAGTTCGTCTTTACACTCTCAACAAGCTCTTGCATTCAATCCGATCGCTCCAACGAATTCCAGTCTTCCTCCGATGCAAACCTGCGGAAAATAGATATAGTCAGTGATACTATCACCAAGAACCTGCAAACTTCATTGAACTCACCTCAGCCACAGCGTTGCCATGTTCGTATCCCGACATTCCTTCAGCACCAGCGCACTCTGAACCTGAGGAGGGCGAGAAGACAATCTTTCAGCGAATTGTTTTAGTGAGTCTAGCATCTCGGTTCTGAGAGTCTCGCTCGTAGCCCAATAGTGCTTTACTACCACGAAGCTCCGCACAGAATCTCTTTCGACATCATCAGCTCTCTTAAGAAAACCTCCGTACTCATCGTAATGATGGAGGTCGTAGTCCGGGCTATCCAGGCCTTGGGCCGTTCTTAGAAGTCTTTCCTTGTCAACAAGTGCCATCTCTCTTTTGAAAATGTCTGATGAAACATGGTCGATGAAGAATCCAATTGGGTGCGTGTATCCTTCTAGACCCCAGAGCGTGTCGGGCTCACCATCGGCATCTTGACCCCAGTAGTACGAGTCGCCGTATGGCTCTGTAGCCGACACTTTGCATAATTCAACAAGGCGGTCTTTCCACTGATGAAATGTGTCAGTTTGTATTTACAAAGACAAATGTTTATGCTTACAAGATCAATAGCCCCATCTCGCCCGACAACGCGTGCGATAACAAAGAACCTGGGTTTCATGGCTACTTGCTAGACATAAGGATGCAAATTGGGCCAGAAAGATACCGTATGGGTTAAGTTGGATCAAGATAAGAATATTGCTCTGGATGTACGTGTTGGCAGAATTTCGGCGTCTTCATCGCTAAGTAAGATGAAGCAGCACAGAGTGGGGCCATAAACGGACGCACTAATTTCGGTGAAAGCACCATCTTCGTGAACTTGGTCTTTCCTCCGAGAAAGATAAGTTTCCTTGAAGGAATCGTCGCTTTGCTCCTCATCTCATTGATATTTTGATGATTCTGTTTAATAGTCATTGTTGGTAGTTCTTACTCAAGTCAAATTGTCTGTACTCAGCGCGATGCCGACCAACCAAGCTCTCCAATTACTTGTCATCCCGCATCGTCCAGCGGCCAATGCTGAAATCGACCGAGATCTTGCGCCGGCTATTTCAATACTCAAGAAGTAAGACAGAGACGCTGAACCATCACCTCGTCGACATGACTAACATGCATGCTTAACAGGGCTTCTGGGTTAAAGTCCTTCTGGAGAGGCAGAAAATTCGAAGATCGATATACAAAAGTATTTCTAGCTCTGTGGGACAATCTAGAGTCATCCCATTCTTTTTTTACAAGCTCTGAATATGGAAATTTCCACAGCGTCATTCAGCCAGCTCTGAATGGGCGCAAGGTCACATGGACATCCCACGCACTCATGGATCACTCACCCCTCAGTGACCATCAACACCTCTCGGACACTCTGAAATCTCCAGCTGTAGAGGTTGCGCTGACGAAAGTGGTTGAAGCCGGCGTTTCTGGTTACTATTCTCAGTTCAAAAAAGTGGTTACTCGCGTGCTGGACGAGGAAGATGGTTGTAAGGGCTACTTTATCAGTCCTCTGATTGAGAATCCTGAGGATCAACTACTATTGATCAACTGGGACTCTGTGGATGTGAGTAGACATACTTGAGACCTTTTGGTTGTTTTGTTTTGGAGGAACTTGACTGACCGAAGGATAGGCTCACCACGAAGTTTTTGAGAAAAGGCCGGGATTTAGGGAGTGTATTGATGCCCTCAAGGACTACTATAAGGAGTTTGTTGTACCATGGCATATCGTTGATATCCAAGAAGAAGATTTGAGCGCGATAGACCACCCTGTGCTTCTCAAAAATTAATCCAACGATTTTTCTGCATACCATTACTTCCTTAAACAGATCCGTAGCCCAATCATGATACTGTCGATTGACCGTAGATCTATGGTACCTCAGTACCTAAGTTCTGTGTCTGGAACCCGCTATGATACTTGGATAAAACTGCCCTAAGGCACTTATAATTAAATCCCACACATCCAATACTGCTGGCCACAAATGAAGGCAACCGGTACGGTACTGAGTAGAGCTAGTGACACCAACTAAGGAGCAAGGCATGGATTGAATCCTTTGGGTATTACTTCATGGGCATATCTCCTCGTTGTTAATCATTGTTCAACTAGCTATTCATTCTCCCATCGCTAGGTGCCCATTATTCACTCGTCAGCAGGCAGCATACCCTCCATCCACAGTCCATTGTGCTAAGAAGAAGTATCAAATTGCTGCTACGTATCAAAAGCGGGAGGAGAAGACTTACCCCCAGTAACATATGACGCATCATCGCTCAACAAGAAACACAGAACCTTGGCCACCTCGTCAGGCTTGCCCATGCGACCAAGGCACGTTAACTTGCTGATCTTTTCCGAGTCAAACAACCCCTTCGCTTCGCCCGCCTCGAACATCTCAGTTCGGATCGGTCCCCTATTAGCTCTGTTAGGATGAAGTGAGTATTACTCAGAAGAGGGGGAAGTACGGTAGGAGGGAGTTGATGCGAAGACCCTCAGCGCCAAACTCGCCAGCCACAGATGATGTAAGGCCGATGACTCCAAACTTGCTCGATGAATAGGCTGCATTGTGAGGGAAGCCTCTGAGGCCCGAGGTGCTGGAGATGTTGACGATAGCTCCCCCCGGGCGGGGGAGGTGCGGAATCTGGGCTCTCATGCACCACATGACGCCTTTAAGATTGACGTTCATCATGCGATCCCAGTCAGACTCTTCCTGGTACGATATTGATCAGTATAGCCTCTGGACTGGTAGATGGCCGTGGCGTAACGTACAATGGTTGCGCAAGTTGTATCACCTGCGCCGCCTGCAATTCCAGCAATGTTTGCAGCTCCATCGAGACGTCCGAACTCAGCAACGGTGCTGTCAATCCAATTCTGGACCTCTTGCTGACTTCGAACATCAACTTCGGACGCAATTACTCTAGTACCTGCCTGCGAGCCTAAACGACGCCTCAGATGCGAACACACAATAGAGGTGGGGGAGATGAAAACTTGAGACTTACATAACTTCTCAGTTTTGTCGAGGCCTTCCGCATTGACATCGCAAATAGCTAGTCCTCCAGCTCCAAGCTCCGCTAGGCGGATTGCAGAGGCACGCCCGATGCCCGACGCAGCGCCAGTAATTGCATACACTCTTCCTTTGATACCAGACATTTCAGTGACGTGCGCAAGGAGGAAACTTGAGTAGATACTACTAATCGTGATAATGAAAATGCCGAGTATATACCTTATAGTTCCATCTCGCCTTGATGAGCGCTGACACCGCCCGGGGCTAGCTGGATACAGGTGGTTCTGTCGCCGCTAGCGTGTTCGGTTACAGTGACCACCTTGGAAGCGAAAGGCCTGGAGCAGGTGTGAATTCGGCCTAGGTTCGGCCTGACATGGCCTGGCTCAGCCTGCGACGGACAATGATGCTTTCGCCAGGATTATTGTCTGCGACGAATGAATGGAAAAGGCGAGGGACGTCGTTTACTCTCACCAATTTCCGGCACTGATCTTCCAAAATCACTTCGTCATATAAAACTATACCTTCAACATCATACTGAACCTGTCACTTTATTATCTCCAGGTATTTGCAAACTCAATTACAAAGGCTACATCTCATTTTATCCTCATTTTCTAATCAATCCATCGTAATGTCTGTCAGGGGCCGCGTTGCCATTGTAACTGGAGCAGGAGGAGGTCTTGGGCGAGAATACGCCCTCTTGCTTGGAAAGCTTGGAGCCAAAGTCGTAGTGAACGACTACGGCGGTACACTTGAAGGCCAACCTGGAACCATTTCCAGGGCCCAGTCAGTGGTAGATGAGATCAGAGCAGCCGACGGCAGTGCTATTGCCGACGGACACGACGTTTCCATCCAGACGCAAGCTCAAGCCATCGTCATCAATTGCCTTGCTGAATACGGCCGTGTTGACATCCTCGTCAACAATGCCGGTATCTCGGGAAAGCCAAGTTCTCATGCAGCGCTCGATGCACCGGCTTTCATGAGGGTCATTGAGATCGGGGTCCTAGGAGCGCAGCTTATGACAAGTGCTGTTTGGTCTACGATGGAGAAGCAAGGACACGGTCGAATCGTCAACGTATCTTCAGATGCCATCATTGGATTCGGCGCTGGTGGCGACTGCGCCTATTCAGCTTCCAAAGGCGCAGTCTTTGCCATCACCCAAGATCTTGGGCGGTTCTCGCCGTCATGTGGAATCAAGCTCAACGCCATCTTGCCGTCGGGTGCATCACGAATGGGAGATCTCTCAGAGGCATCAAAGATGATTACGCAGACGTACTTCGAAACCAGCAAATGTGCGCCGTTACTCGTTGCCTTGTGTGCTGATGAGTGCCCTGTATCCGGGGCTTGTATCGCTACGGGAGCTGGAAGGGCAGCTCGTGTTGCACTTGCGACGTTTCCTGGACATACAAATGAAACGACAGCGGAGGGGTTTCTGGAGAATTGGAGCAAGGTTATGGGTGATGAGAAGGATGTTTACATTCCCAAGGATACTTTGGATCATGTACGGTACGGAGTTCGCTTGGCGTCTGGACTGGAGGTGCCTGAGTTGCCATCATTGGGCATCATACCAACCACTAGCAAACAACCATCATAGGCAATTGGTCTTAAAACGTGTAATATGATATGCTATTTCCCCACTCTGAATAATTGCGATGGATTGAGCTCTTCAAGCACGTACACAACCTCAACCCAAAGCAGAGAATTTCTCGTTGTCACGGGAACAGTCTCGTGTTACTCCGATTCTCAATGAAGCACAATCAGTGAAGGCTCAACTTGGAACAACTGAGAAGTTCCAATTGCTGGGCAATAGCATTCCATATTCTCGACAGCCTCACGAGAGTAATCAAGCAGCCAATTCTCAAGCCGAAGCTGGACCGTCCGAAATCCATCCGCTAACCCCTCGTTTCCTTTCTATCATTGCCCCTCAGCCACCATTCTCATGTCGCCGGCGGGGTAGCGCCATTCTAGCTTTTATTTATGTCTGTTGATAGCAATGCTGTCCAATACTACTCAAGTTATGGGCTTTAGAGAGAGATAACTTGCAAGCACTTTCATTCACAACCGCCATCTCAGATAACAACTCAATCATGGCTTCAAACGACAACACGCCCAGCCTGGAAGCACTTCTCCAACGTCTCCAACTCCTCGAAGACAAAGACACACTAGCAACACTGCTCAACCGCTACTGCAACACGGCTGACGACCACAAATGGGACGAATTCGCCGACTGTTTCGTTCCCAACGGTGTTCTCGGATTCGAGAGCTGGGGCGATGTCGTGGGTGTTGAAAATATCGCTGCTGCTGCCCGCGGTGCGGAAGACAGATTTCAAGGTCTACAGCACTCAATGAGCAATCTACAGTTCACAGTCAATGGAGACACGGCTGAGGGGAGATGTTATCTCTGGTTTTCTGCGACTATGGATACGAGCAAGCCTCATGAGTACCATGCCTTTGGAGGACATTATCGGTTCAAGTTTCAGCGAACAGACAAGGGATGGAAGATATCAAGAATGCAGCTTAAGAAGATCTGGGCGCAAAATGAAGATACAGAGCGCGTATTCGGATAGAGCTATTTAGAAGAGGACGAGCTGGAAGGACATGGCATACTCTATCTGCCTCTATATCTTAATGCTCATTTTGTTGTCCACCATATTCATTTAGCAAGGATTAAAAGCGATTCGGTGCATTTTAGATAACAAGCTAAACTCTTGAGTAGTATACACGCTTAGGCTGTTGCTTTGCTCTTCAAGGCTTTACAAAGTTATCCTAACATTGAACTTCTCATTCATAAAACTGAACGGTAACAGCAATTGGACTGGTATAGTCTCTGCTTCTGTTTACTATTCGTGTTCCTCGCCAGTGCCTTAACTCTCTCAGTCCATAACAATAACCGCACGACCCTTCAGCTTACCATCACGTAAATGCTGGTAGGCCTTAGGAATGTCATCAAAGCTAAACCTATCAACCTCAATACGCAGCTTACCCTCCTTCGCCAGCTGACACACCTCCCGCAAATCCTGTCGTGTACTTCCAAGGGAGAGTGAAAACTTGGCACTCGTCGCCATCAGGTTCCAACCTAAACGCACAGATCCGCCTTGCATTCCAGGCACAGAGACGAATCCCTGAGGTCGAACGACACTCACTGCTAGCTGCAAGGTTGCGTCGCTTCCAACAAAGTCAACCACGCCGTCGACGCCTCGGCTGGAAGTAATGCGAGCAATTTCGGCCTTTGAGCTTGCATCAGAAAGGATAGCTTCGTCTGCTCCCAGATCCTTAGCGATGGCTAGCCTCTGACGTGAGTTATCGGCAGCAATGATTCGAACAGAGGTGAGAAGTCGGAGGAATTGGACAGCGTATGACCCAAGCCCGCCAATACCAATGACCAAGACGTGTTGGCCAGGGCGTGCATTTCTGATAATTTCCTTACAGCTAGCATAGGCAGTCACACCCGCGTCGGTGAGAGGAGCGTAGAGAACCGGGTCCTCGTGACCGATAGATACGAGCTCAGTACGAGGTACAACGAGGTACTCAGCCAAGCCACCATCAAAGCCACAGCCCCTTGTCATTCCGATAGCCCCTCGCTTGAAGTATTTGCAGTGCTGCTCAACCCCGGCCTCGCAGAAATTACAGAATCCGCAGTGCCGCATGTGATGTACAACGACGCTCTCTCCCTTGGACAAGTCGGTGACGGAAGATCCGAGAGCTTCAACGACGCCAGATGTTTCGTGGCCTAGAATGTAGTTTGCGTCTATGGCGGAGGCATATGGGTCGCTGCCGGGTTGGCTTTCCATCATGTCGAGATCTGAACGGCAGAGACCGACCGCTTTGGACGCGAATGAGAACATCTGCAGGCCCCGGAAGTGGTTTTGGTGACTCGACATATTGGCCTTCTTGCCCCCAGGCGATTAGTTTGTAAGATTTCATGATGTCTTGAAAGCTGCAATGCAAATACTCGGACTGTATGGATCACGTTATGAGACGTACTGGAGGTTGCTTCGAGAATGGTAATGAAGTGCATGGGTAATAGATGGTTGGATCGCTGGCTTGTGGTAGTTGAGTATCTTGACTAGCGCCTTTCCTTTGTGTAGGATTTGAATTCGTACGATCTACAGGTACCTCCGTGACCACTTCGGGATAATATGTCCCTTACGGACGGACTGAGCGCCGGACGAACTTGCGCATGCTACAATCGATAGTGCTGTTATAATGTCGATCATTATAGCGTCCCGCTTGCCGTGAGATCCTCTGGGAGTTGAAAGGATAACGTTCTGTATGCTGGCTGTGGAGTATAACAGTGCTCCTTATTGCCAGATTACAATCTCCACCGCTCCAAATTGATCTGATTATCCTTTAGCACCTTAAACTTTTCACCATGACGAAACAAGAAGCATCACAAGATGACATCTCTCCGGGTCACAATGACCAGGGCATTGCGCTCTCAAACGAGGATGAACTTCGCTCCAAGATCTTGACCGCTGAGCGCTCAACTCTCCCAGACGGCTACTTTCTCAGCCGCGAGTTCGTTGGAACGTTTGGCGGCATTGCGTTCAGTCTTGCAGCGACATACTTTGCCTTCCAGGCTGGTGCCGGTGCCCTCATAAACATCAACCAGCACATCGGCCCCAGTGAGAACTACTACCTATTCTCAATTGTGTGGACGGTATCTCAACCCATCTCGATGCTCTTGTTTGGCCGTCTCTCTGACATGTTTGGTCGCCGAAACCTTGCTCTTGGTGCCAATGTCCTCGGTATCTGTGGCGGTATTGTTGCTGCCACTTCCCAGAGCATCAACCAGCTCATTGCTGCCAATGTTCTCTTGGGTCTTGCCTCGGGCATTCCAGGTTCATATCCTCTTTTGACAGGCGAGCTTATGACGAACAAGCTCAAGTTTCTTGGTACTATCGTTGTTGTAGTGCCCAATATCATCGCCACTGGCTTCGGTCCGTACCTAGGTCTTCGACTTAGCATTCTTAGTTCATGGAGATGGATCTTTTACATCTACATCATCTTAATGCGTATGCCTGCAAACTTGACACAACGCAAGGATAATTAGAACCATGCTGACAATATCTCACAGTAATCGGTACTACCCTCTGGTACTTCTTCTACCACCCTCCTTCTTTTGTGCAACTTCACGGAACAAGCATCAGCCGAAAGGCCGAGCTTGCAACTATCGACTGGGTTGGCACTTTTATTCTTGTCTCGGGCCTTGTTCTCTTCCTTCTTGGAATTGCCTGGGGTATTGATGTAGGATATTTGTCCTGCGGGAATGCTTAAAGGCGCATACAGACCATATCTCAATCAGACTACCAGGTGACCAAAACGAAAAAAGTATTATAAATAGTTCTTCTGAGATTAGTTTGTAAAATATAAATCTTTGAGATCTTCCTGATGACAGGGGTTTAATTGATGCGGACCATTAATGCAGCTGTTGTTTGCCTTGTCTAGTGGCGGTGTGGAGAATGCACAAGGCGACAGGGAATAGGCGCACCAGTAAGTCTGCCTTGCTGCCTAACAATCCCCCTCAAACGACGTCCATTCCTTCTCCTTCTTCAATTCCAAAGTCAGACATGCAGTCAACAATTCCACAATCTCACCTAGCGTGTTATTATGGCTTCTCCTGATATTTTTGCCTCCGCCTATTACAGCTTCCTCAGCACCCTCAGTGACAATGACCGGGCACGCTACGATGACAAGTGTACACCGCAAGGCCTACTGGATGGCTTGAAAAAGATATCTAGCCTAGCGAAGGGGACACAGAATAGGCGTTCTCAGAAGCCTTTTGCGATCGTGCGGGATTTCAATGAGAGAATGCGCCCGTTTTTTGCCATTATTGAGGGGCCCGTAACGCAAAGCTCTGTTTACGCGGGTGCGGCGTTAGGCGCATTGAGGCTCGTTCTTGAGGTCAGATGATACGACACGACAAGGCTCTGAGAAACATACTAATCATTCTGGTGTAGTTGGCCAGTTGCTTTCCAACGCTACTTACAAAACTTCTACAGTGCATCAAAGATATTACTGAGTCATTTCCTAGATATGAAGCTCTGGAGGATATCTGTCGCGGAAAGCTGAGTTCTCGACTGTTGGTTCACCTTGGGCGAGTTTACCGGGATCTCTTCGATTTCTTCGATAGTGCAGCAACCTTGTTCACGGCTAGCAGCGGAAGTAAGTACTATACTCGGGCCTGTCTTCAGATCTAACCTTTATGCAGAGGTCAGACGACCAGTCGAGTTGATCGCCAGTGTTATATGGCGACCCTTTGACGAGAGGTTCGGTGGTATCTTATCAAGCATATCTAAGCACCAGCAGCAACTGAACGACGAAGTCAATATCTATCAGCTTGAACTCACAAGAGACGTCGCCACAACTTCAGAGGAGATTTGCAAAGACACAAAAGCCACCCATGCCAGTGTTTCGGGCCTTCAAGAGCAGATGCGACTCCAAACGCGAGGTACGTATTCAGGTGCAGTCGTCTCGTGTCTTGCTAATCTGCCAACTTAGAACAAGCAATCGCTAGGATACAGTCTTGGTTAAATGCACCAAACTTTGCGAGCACGTACTGGAACACTCTCGATGAATGCCAAGACGATACCGCGCAGTGGATCTTTGAAGTGGATAAGTTTCAAGAATGGTCCGAGAGCAGCTCAAGAGGAAGTTCTGTGCCAGATAGCAAAATTTTGTGGATTCATGGTAAGAGACGATAGAGTTGATATAGTTTTCTCGGACTGACATTATAAGGTAACCCTGGAGGCGGCAAGAGTGTTCTAGCAGCATCAATCGTCCGCGAACTATCTGCCTATAATCAAAACCTGGTTTACTTCTTCTTCAAAGAGCAGTCTCCATTCCACACAGCTTCCGACCTCGCTTTTCGCGCTATTCTAGCTCAGGTCCTACACAAGCATAAACACAGCGATGATATACTCGACAAGTTTATCTTTGCTTCCAATCATGGCGACAAATCATCCGGTCAATCGATTGCAACGCCATCTGAGCTAAAAGATCTGCTTCATCTGTGTTTGAGCTCCATTGAAAACCCCATCATGATTCTTGATGGTATCGATGAGTGTACAGAGCCGGATAGATTCGTTAAATATCTCAAGACGCTTCTCTATCTACCAAATCTACGCGCTTTATTCTCGAGCCGACCTACTGTTCAATCATTAACCAAGTTGGTTCCACTACAACACCGTTTGAGCTTTGGCCAAGTTGGCGTAGAACATGACATTCATACCTATTGTCATTATCATCTGAGTGACCTTATCGAGGAGGGCCTCCTCCTGGAGTCTTCTAATATTCAGCAGCTCACGCGAAGCCTAGTGCTGGGAGCTGATAGGATGTTTCTCTGGGCGAAATTAATGCTCTCGTTCTTGAGATCTCCTGCTCTGAACCGACGGCTAAGGGAGAGTATGATTCACTCCATCACGCTTCCAGAAGGCCTCGGGTCTATGTATATGAGAATCTTTCGACAGATATCCCTCCTGGACTCGGCGCAACAGCAAATGGCCAAAAAGGTTATCCAATGGACACTTCTTTGTCATCAAGAGTGTTTCCTGTCTTCCAGCTCTTGGCATCACTTACTCGGTGCTGAGGAGCCAGATGATAAACAATCGGCATTTTCCCACCTTTCCGAGCTCATCAGTCTAGTGACTTGCGGACTAGTTATCCTGCGAGGCTCAGCGCTCCACCTAGGTATTCTGGAAAAATGTAGCTCAAGTGGCTCCAACTCGGCCAACTGTGCCTTTGTTCATCTTTCTGTCAGAGAATATCTTTTGGAATGGACACCGGAAGATCAGACTATTGCGATGCTGTCCCCTTCTCCGATCATCTCGCATATGGATATGGCGAAACTGTGCTTGGATCACTTGCTTGACTCAGCTCCCACTTCGATACCTTTGCGTATGGACAGAGGGCTCATTGATCTATACTCTTACTGCTCCGTCCGTTGGCTCTATCATCTCGGCAAAGCCGTCTCTCCCAGGACAGCATGGCGCAGCGTATGCTATCAAGAAATGTGTTCAACCGCCGTCACGGGGATTGTTGACCTGCTAAGGCGCTTCCTTGAGAACCCATTCGCGGTTGCTCACTGGATTGACTGCTTCTATACAAGCCCATCTGTCTTTCCATTTTGGTCCTGGGCAGGGGTGCGTCGACTTCAGTTCGACAGCGACAATAATGTTCCAACGGCAATGATACTAAAGGAGTTCTCACAAGCACTAGAATGGCTAGACTGGGCACAGAAGCTCCAGCTACCAGACATTGCAAGCAAAATATTTCTTCATTTGTCTGACAATCTACCTCGACTAATGGAAGACTTGACTGATATATGCAAGAAATGGGACTTGAAGCTAAACGAAACACCAGCTGCTATATGGAGTGATGTTCTTGCATTTACATCAAGCAAGTATCTTCCAGCAGCCCAGTCTACATACCAAGTCCCAATTAACTCAGGAACACCAAACCTCCCTACCGGGGCTTCTCAACGCCTTTGTCACATCTCAGCGACTTCTTCTGACGGGTCTGTACTTGGTATTCTTAGTATCTGGCCATCACGCAATTTTGAGGAGTTCTGGGAAACGATCCACCCAAGTACTGCATATATCGAAGTCGAGAATTATTGTGATAATTGGCATGCGGTCTATGAACTCAGCCGTGTAGGCGAACCTATGGAGAGGCTTGGCACCGTTTCTATTCCGTTGCAGGCGACGGAAGTGGCGTTGCAGATGAGACAGGCATTCCGACAAGAGCATTTCTCGACGTGGAAGGCTTCTTTCCCGTTCTCTATCAGCTTCAACGGCTATTCCATCTGCGTTCTACGGACTATTTACCGTGTCACTATCGACCCAGTGTTATCGAAACTTCGAATCAGATCTTGTCGTATGCCTCTCGAGGAAATTGCGAGGATCCAGCACTTCTGGGATGATAGGCTCAAGATACATGATCCAAGTTATTCACTCAGTATCGGGTTGCCACCAACATTGCAGTTACTGCAACGAAAGGTGTACACGTATCGAACTATTTTCGACATGCACAGCCACCACATCTTCTTCCAAGATGCAAAGAAATTCGAGGAGCCTCTATTAGCTGTCTTTGAGATCAAAGACACTTCGAGTGGGGAGCTTCAAGTTCGGCTTGTCGCCGTGGCACCAGAGGAGATAATGAGTTCATGGCTAGGCTGTACCGGAGTGCCTTTAGCAACAGCAAGGTTTCACCCCGAGTCGAGCCTCATTGTATCTGCCATTAGGGGTCGTGTTATGGCATGGGACTTTTCACGAAGTAAGACCTACACCCCCAACTTAATTGGCAAATTCTGACAACAGGCAGACATTATGAACCATCTTTCACAGGATGGAGCCGAGGTTACAAGCCTGTCGATATCGGCGTGTGCGAATTACGTGGTTGTCATGCGGAAACACTCAGATAGCCATGAAGTCTACGACTTGACAAAACGTGACTTAAAGACTGCTAACAGAATTGCCGGTAGCGTGAGGTCTTCACAATCAATGATGCCCCCTCCGAAACAACAGAAGACTCATAGCTCACACGAAGAATATATGCAAAGGCTTGAAACTAGAATGGACATTACCAAAGCTAGCGGGTCCAACTTGACTCTTGCTGAAGGAGCTGGAACCTCCGCCATCATTAACGCCGGGTCTCAGGAAATCGGGTGTCAGTTGAGAATTGATGCTGGAAAGATCAAGTTGACCGCTCCGCCATGCATCGGAGATACATCCGCCAAGAGCCTGGAACTGTTATCGATACCAAGCACGATCTCAACCCAAGACAGTCGCATAACGCTATATCTCCCGAAGGAAGATGATAATTACCTCTCGGTACTAGTAGATAAGGGAATAGAAGATGGGTATAACATGATGGATAAATCAGGGCAAAGTCTGCCTGTCTTGGTCAGGAAGGATAAGCGGCTGATCCGTGAGGCTATCTATAACGCTACTGGGGACAGGGGCGAAAGAATTAAACTAGTGGAAGGGACGAAGAGATTGTTTTCAGAGGTAGATAAATGGTGAAATTTGGGCAATTGTGTGGGCAGTTGGTATGCTGCCTGAGGTGTGTTTTTAAGAGTGTTATTTTGAGTAGACCTGACAGCTGATGCTTGCATCGCACGCCTTGCCCGATAAATGGTGAAAATAAGTAGAGTTATGACAGAATAGTGATTCCTCTCGCAGACAGCTTCAAAGCTAGATATTTACAGCCAACATGACTAGCCCGATTAACATCTCCCAGGAAGCAAAAGCACCCATGGCAGCTGGGATACCTCCGGCCGAAGTGTGTGAGCTGCCAGAACCTGATGAGCCAGAGCCTGGTGAGCTGGTAGGCTGAGGGCTGGCGCCGGTGCTGTCAGAGCCCGAAGCGGAGTAGGTGACGTGGGAGTAGCCAGTGGTCTCGGTGGCGTCAGGGGCCGGATCCTCGGTGGTCTCTGAGGCTGGAGCCTCAGTGGTAGAAGTTTCCGAGCTGGAACGAGGCGAATCATTTCCACCATTTTTCTCACCATTCCGAATCTCGGGACATGGTGGCAATTGGGCCAAGTCTGTACCCTCGAAAGCCGCACACGTCTGTTCCGGATAGTACTGAACACTATTCAAATAGATTAGGAACTATTTGTAAACTCTAATCAGGGCATATACATACCAATAGCCGAACACTATACCCATTATAAGATCAACTCGGGCCTCCGCAGCTGATATGTCATTTATGTCGCCGGAGGTAGATGTTCCGCATTCAGTTATACAGAGAGATACTGCGGACGCGCCTTGACCCATGCAAAGATAATTGGCAAATTTCTTTGACTGCGTGTTGCCAGGGCCATCGGCGATGGCCTCGTTAAGACAAGGGCGACATAATGGGTCCACGCCATCAAAGACACCTTTGGAGGCGAGCGCCAAAGGAAGAAAGAAGGTTCCAGCTGCGATGAATTTCATCTTGAGTTGATATTGATGGTGGCCGATTGTCGATTGTTGTGTTGAGGGACGCTGAGGGAGGGAGGGATCCAGATATTAAATACATATACGAAGGTTAGCGACAAAGAAAGTAGAAACACCACCTGAATTTGAGAAATGAATCCTATTCAACCCAGCAAGCTGCGTGCGCCACTTTTGATCATCTTTTCCGGATTAGACGGTACCTATTGGTTTCCCTCGACAGCTGGGCGGGGCATGGGGGGAACTCTTTGACCGTCATTCTCGTGAGCTTTGCAGCTTGCATGGATTCTTAGGCCCGAGCAGGAGCAAAGATCAGACATCTGAGGTATCACGTCCTGTTCTTTCGCAGCACTGGTTCTTTCATTCTACCGCGACGACGAGCTGCGGGAGGACAACCTTTAGCCCCAAGTTTTAGCTGGGTTATCTACCTAAGCGTATAACTGTAGTTTTTAAGCTTAAATTACCTCCGAGTTTATGTTGGTATGAAGTAGAATATACTTCGAATGGGATGAAGCCAACTCTAGCCTGATGAACAAGCCCGTCTGACCGTTTAAGGGCCGTCGAACATTCCCCGTTCTGTTAGCGCTGTAACAGCTAGTACATTGAATGCCGCGACGTTTTGTAAACTGCTTGCTACATGTAGCCAGCCACTCTATAAAATAAATTGCCGTGCACCATGCGAACCCCCTATTAAGATGGACGGAACAGGAAATTCAATCCCGTAGTGGTCGGGGAGGATGTGGGGCCGCGGAAAAAGGTACCAGCTTTTGCTCAGCCGTATTTAGCCAAAGTGACTTGTGCAAGAGAACCCTTCGCCAATAACACCACAGCAATTTTTCAGCTCTACAAGAAAGCCCGTTCTAGATTCATTAGGGGCAGAAGCCACGTTGAGCGTGAGACTCAATGTCTCAGCAAGTTATTCCATATCACGCCTGAACAACAACTCAAGAACCTTACTATGTCCACCTTGTCTTGTCAGCTGCGGCGGGTATTTGATGGCAGGGCAGTCGACTACGAGCTAGGCGGAGCTCCTACTAATTGTCCATCGAAAGCTGGCTACTTGTTGAGTAATTAGTTTCTGTTGGCGCAAGCCTCAACTGCTCAGCCGCACACATCAGACAGCGCCGGCTTGGGAGAAACCCGCACCTCATATTTCCACTTACTCGGCGGAATTTCGTTGTCCTATTTGCCCAGTAAACCCTACCATCTATTATAATAGTGAACTGGCTAATTCACCTTTTTTTAACATAGGAGTTTAGCATGATGTTATTGTATCATAGGTTAATTTACCTTTTTATATTTGACGAAATTCAGGTGCATCATCTCCTTATGTATGCTGTCGAATCCAGACCAATCGTATTTGATCAAGGAGCTGTTCATACCTGCAGGGACCGAGGGATTTCTGTTCTGATCCGAGTCGTTGCCCATATCTATTGCCGTGTCATATGAAGATATCTGTCGGCGTGGCATAGAGGGCTTGGAACTGATGTGAGCCTGCTTCCTGTCCGCCCTTTTCATCCTTGTCGGCAAGCAGATGGCTTGATTGGTCTCCTTCACCACTCCTCCTGTAGTCCGTCTGATAATTTCCTCCGACACATACTTGTGAATCGCATCTGGGCTGGGGTGTCTGTTGGCACTTCAGGATCCGGATCTTGTCGAATCGCCTTTCCAAGCTCGTCCAGTCTATCCATGGTGCATTTGACCGCGTCTAACACCTCAGAAGGTATTCCTTCTAGTTTCTGGATCCACTTCCTCCCCTGGATATCTTTGAGTGAATTCAAAACCTCCGATGTACCACGAAAATCTGTGTCATGCAAAGCAGCTGGGATTGACTGTTAGCCTTTCTAGATCTCCGTATTGGTCTCAAGTTAGTCATGATAACGTACCGAACTCTAGATGAACTCGTATAGTGACAAGCTGCTTCAGTACCAATGACCGGATTACGTCGAGGTCGAGTGACGTATCGAAGTGAGTGAAAAGGGCGCAGGTAATTGTGGAGAAGCGTTGCTGTTGCCGCGCCGCGCTCTTCCGTGGTGCAGAGCAGCCTGGGTCAACACTGGCGTATTGTTTGGGAAGATCTTCGCAGATGGCAGTTAATTCTGAGAGGTCTCTCTTCTCCAGCTCCTGCTGTGCCATGACGAGTTGACACCACTTCCACTTCGGTCGGCTTTGAACAGTAGCAGGCCTTTGTTTGATTTCACTTGGGGTCTGTTTTTTGTATTATTGGCTGGAAGACTGGAGTCTGCGGCTGAAACAGTGCGAGGAAGTGGTAGACTGCGTATTGTTCAAGTACCATGCATGGCTGATGCCGGGTTTCGGGGCTGGGGTGGAAAAGGTCCCGTGGGGAGAGTCTCTGATCGAGCCAACCAAGAGCCTTGTCCATGCCGATGAGTCTCGCTGTTACTATTGTTTCTGTCTCTGCTTCTCCCCATACAGCAGCATTGCCCTGCTCCCGCCGCCTTGCGACAGCCGCTCTCCAGCCATCATGGTCAATGATGAGCCTGAGGGCAACCCACTCACCATTGCCAGGAACCTGATACAACTCATCAGCAGGAGCATCGCTAACGTCAATGAGACCAAAAGCCTGACCATTAAGAACTTTATGTCTGAACTCGACTTTAAGTTGAAAGTACCTTTCCATTCCTCCTCACTAGATCATTCCAGCAAGCCCATCATATATCCGTTACTAGAGTACCAATCCCCCACCTCTGAACCGGAAATAACATTTTCCATCGTTTCATCACTCTTGTCCTCGTGTGGTGGCATCAGACCTAGTGCATTCAAATACTTATCGAACGTCTCCTCTACAGCCCTCCTCTGGTGTAGTGTCTTCACCTCAATATACCTTAGCGCTACGTTGAAGAGGGTATCGCAAACCGCGTGGAGCTTCGTGATTGGGTCCGATAATTCGCCAGAGGACTGTAACGATTGGACAAATCTCTCAAGGAGGTTCAGATCTGATCGATCAGGCGACTTTATAATGTGGCAAAATATCACTGTAAAAGGTACGAATGGGGTATATAATATGGCCCTGTTTTCTAAATCAGTACCATTTTAGACATGAAATATACGCATTATACTCACCAATGAAGATACATGTCTCGAACGCCGGAGGTCTTGTCAAGCATTTCTAGGGACCGGATGTGCATCTCCATGGCCTCCTTTGCACTTTGGAGACAATCTTCTGCATACAAATCTCCACCTGCTCTGTATACTAACGTCAAGCAGCCGAGAAAGTTGACGAGATTGGAGTGTACGGTGATAGAACGTATGGTGTAGTTTTCCGGAGTCGTCGAGCGACTATGGTCTAGATCCCCGGTCATTGCGGCCAATTGCAAGGCCTCGGCGATCATAGTGCGCATTTCAGCTACTAGAGCTGGCACTCTGGACTGTCGCTGTGATATCGGAATGGCGAGTGCCGCTGCAGAGTACAACTGAGTATACATGCGTCCCTGTAGCTTTGCTTGCACAACCCAAGCGCGTAAAATGTCAGACCACGAATCGTGAACTGAGTCGATGGCTGACTCGGAGACGTTGATGTCATCTTCGGATATGATGGGTGCGTAACCCAGGCGGAGAGCAAGCCCTTTATCCATTGTATAGCCCATCCAAAAGAGCAAGGCTTGATAGTCACGGCTGTCATTACCCTCGATGGTGATGGAAGAGGGAGACGGGGCGCGATGAAAACCAAGTGTTTGGCCTATTGTGATTGCTGTGGAATTCAGACGCCAGGCTAGGGAAGTTCTAGACACCTCACTGGCGTACATTGCCTGCAAATATAGATGAGTCAGATCCTAATAGTATCAAGGGCATGGCGAATGGTAACCTACACCTAACAGTAGTGCCTCGACTACCTCATAGGTCCGGGGAAGAATAAGGCTGAGATTTGAGAGCGCTGTTTCAAGATTACACTGACAAAGTCGCGCATGTGTTCGATACTCATTACGAGTAGCGTCATCCGACGTGATAAAGCGACACTCGAGGAAGATATAATAAAGCCCGACGTTGACAATGATGAAGTCGGCCTGGCTAAAGTTGCCATAGGTGAAGTAAACCTTGAGGCATAATTCGGTGAAGCTTTCAATCGACCTGAAGCAGCATATCACCGAGGAGTGGAGCTGTGAGAGACCTATCGTCAGTCAGCACACCGGATCAGGCGACAACAAAGGCTGAATGGAGAATCAATCACCCTTGCTTCCATGTAAGGCAGCGATTACAGCCTGCATAGGCGGCATGGGAAGTTCGGAGAGGCCCCCGGGCGGCAACGTTTTGGCGTTTCGGAAGGTAGCCCCTTGGGATGACGAGTATTTGTTGACCTGGCTGACGATCTCGTGGAGGGAGGATAATGCCGTTTGTATCGCGGGGTTAGAGCTTTGAGAGTTCTCCTGAACCTCTTGAATGAATAACTCGCTTGCGACGGCGGTGTGCGCTGCAAGGGACGAGTCTCCCTCGAACTCGGGCCCCTGGGAGTCCAGAGGACCTGATTCAAGGCTATCGGGTGCATCGACGGCATGTTCGGAATGGGAGATTGTTGATGCATTGTACTTTGTTGAATGTGTATGCAGTTTGGAGCCGCCCGCATCGCTACCTGTGGCAAGTCTTTGAAGTAATCTCTCGATGCCATCCAGCCGATTGTCTATCCGGTCGATCTTTTTCTCGCTGATCTCTATCAGCACGGATTAATCGACTTGATGAAAGGGATAAACATAGCTTACTATTGCGAGGAGATCAAGACTCTCGTCCTAGACTCTCTGGAACGCAAGCCAGACCCATTGCTGCTACATGTTAAGTTAGAGGCGTGGCAGTTGTCGCATGGGCTAGATTGTGATGCTTTGTGACATCGAACCTTTTAAGTCCGCGTCAGCTTCATTGTGGCACGGGATAAGAGAATTGAATGAAGGTACCAAGGGAAAGAATTACTTTACGTTGACGGCATTGATCACACTTTGGACAATAAGTCAGTAAGTAAGTACCTTATGCTTGTCGCTTTTTCCATCGGAACATACCGCTCTCAGGTTGCCACGGCGGGACGCTGAGTCATCGAAGTTGGGTGGGGTGGAATCCATTGGCAGTTGAGGTCCCAACATACGCGGCTGCGGTGCTGATGTAGGGAAAAGGTAGAGTAGAATGCAGAATTGATGGTGAAGTGACCGGGACTACGAGAGAGAGCTATCGAGGCTGAAAGCAAACTAGTGACATGGACTCCACTTTTCTTCCTCGATGAATCAAATTAGTCCACTGGCCCCACTAAACAGTCCTAGACCTAATTCAGTGTTCAAGAGTCGGGGGCCGCGGACGGAGTCCTCGGGCGGAGCCCACGGGCGGAAGAGTGGAGTCTTAAGCGGAAGATACGTTTGATGTATTGCCTTGAGTGTATAATTTTATAAAAAAAACAAATTCTTATGATATCATATGTACAGCGATACTAATTAGATATAAAGGCAGGCCTAATCAAGCGTGTTCTTAATTCCTTTCTCAGAACATCACTTTGAAAACGCCCCTCGATTATTCACAACATATTTCCCCATCCGATTCCATCATGACAACTCCACAAGAGTCTGAAGATGCATCGCAAAGCGAGAAGAAACCGCCAACAGCAAAACGGGATGAGAAACAGAGCCAACATGGAGCTTTTGCTACCTATCTGGTCAGTTGCACTTGTATTGAGGTTGGGTATCCGCTAATTGATATCAGAGGATATTCTCCTACGCCGAACCTCTCGATTACCTTCTCATTGCCGCTTCTGCCATTGGAGCCATCGGGTCTGGGATTGCCATGGCGCTTATGAATGTCATATTCGGCGGTTTTGTTGACATCATCAATGACTTCACACAAGGAGATAAATCCCCTGCCGAGTTCCGCGGTAGTGTCAGGACACATATCTTGCGCTTCATCTACATCTTCATCGGCCGTTTTGTCTGCACTTACGTGTTTACTGTACGAGTTTCTTAATGTTGCTTTTCGAGTTTACTAATGTGCTGGACCCAACAGGTCTGTCTTACGGTTGCCGGAACGCGAATCACGAGAACAATACGCTACCGTTTCCTGGAATCCACGTTTTCCCAAGAAATCGCCTACTTCGACTCCGGCTCCGGTGGTTCCGTGTCTTCTCAAGCCACCACGAACGGAAACATTATCCAACAAGGCATTTGTGAAAAGTTCGGTCTTGGCGTTCAAGCTGCGTCGACTTGCGTCACCGCTATAGTCATTGCGATCATAACACAGTGGAAGCTGGCGCTCATCACCATCACTATCGCACCTGTCATGGTCGTTGGCATTGGCTTTGCTATAGGTGTCGATGCACAGATCGAGTTCAAGATCATGAAGGTCTACTCAGCAGCCAACTCACTCGCCGAAGATGTCATTGGATCAGTCAGAAACGTCCACGCCTTTTAGATGCGGCCCCGTCTAGTCCAGAAATACGATAACTACCTCACGCAAGCACTCAAGCTAGGCGACAAGAAGTCTCCTGTTTGGGGCCTCCTCTACAGTACCGAGTTCTTCATGATCTTTAGCGGCTACGCACTGTGCTTTTGGCGAGGGGTGCACATGTATGCCGATGGAGAGATTAAAGGGCCCGGAACCGTCATCACGTAAGTTGGTTTCCACAAGTTCTTAGTGTGAGTGAGATGAATTGACGATGTAGCGTACTGTTCTCTATCGTCATCGCTGCCTCTTCCTTGACGCAGATCTCACCGTACTTCACCGCATTCGCCAAGGCTGCTTCAGCCGCAAATGACCTGTTTGTCACGATCGATAGGCAACCACTCATCAACGCGCTGGATGAATCTGGGGATTGCCCTGAGAAGGTCGATGGGGCAATCGAAGTGTCTGACCTCTCCTTTTCTTACCCTACCAGGCACGATGTGCAAGTGCTTCGTGACTTCACATTGGCCTTCCCGGCTAGAAAGACGACAGCACTCGTAGGCGCGAGCGGCAGTGGCAAGTCCACTATCGTTGGCCTTTTAGAGAGGTGGTATACTCCAACGTCCGGCTCGATACGTATCGATGGCCGGCCAATCGAGACACTTAATATTAATTGGCTCCGAACTCGCATTAGAATGGTTCAGCAGGTGTGTCATTATCTGCCGTTTTTCCCTCCCCCAAGCACTCACACCTTCTAGGAACCTGTTCTATTTAATGGTACTGTATTTGAGAATGTGTGCAATGGTCTCACGGGCACACAATGGCAAGATTCGCCTCGAGAGTCCAAGATGGAACGCGTCATCAAAGCATGCAAAATGTCTAATGCCCATCAGTTCATCTCCCAGCTTCCAGAAGTAAGTGCAAATCAGCTGATTTCAAGATAGTAATCTGACGGAAGCAGGGATATGAGACGCAAGTGGGTGAGCGAGCTGGGTTACTGTCTGGAGGTCAAAAGCAACGCATTGCTATTGCTCGTGCTACTATTTCCGACCCCCAGATCCTGTTACTCGACGAAGCTACCAGCGCCCTAGACCCAACCTCGGAAGGCCTAGTCCAGAAGGCATTAGATCAGGCATCAGCAGGGCGTACTACGATTGTCATCGCTCACAAGCTAGCGACTATCAAAAACGCCGATAACATCGTTGTCATGTCGAAGGGTGAAGTTTGTGAGTCAGGAACCCATAGCCAGCTACTTGGTATGAACGGAGCATACGCGCGATTAGTCAAGGCCCAAGACCTCGAGTCCAATCAGAAACAACACAGTGATACTGAAGCCACTGAAACGGGAGACGAAGGCGAGAAGGAGGATACAGGGCTCAAGCAGGTCCACACCTCAGCGAGTCATCGAATAGGCATTTCTTCAGCATTGCAACAACAGGAGCTCCTTGACTACAGCAACTGGAAAAAGCGAGGCATTGTGAGGGTGGTTTGGTCATCACTTGTGGAACAAAGATCTCTCTGGCCCACGCTATTTCTCATGTTTCTCATGTGTCTTGCAGGAGGTAGGTTTCTTATCAATTGTTGAGTTGGGTTGACTGACTCATTTAGGTGCCGTGTATCCCGGCCAAGCCCTCGTCTTTGCAGAGCTGATGAATGTATTCACCTATTCTGGCTCAAAACTACGGTCCAAAGGAGATTTCTTTGCTCTCGTATTTTTCATCATTGCCATCGGCAACCTCATCATTTATTTCGTTCTTGGATGGTTCTGTAACACCATCGGCCAGGTATGACCAGCCCATACGCCAGTGATTGGTAATGAAGCTGACGAGGAAACAGAGAATGACCCAGTTTTATCGTCGCGAAATGCTTGAAGCAATCCTCTCTCAGGACATTCAATTCTTTGATCGTGCTGAGAACACAACTGGAGCACTTACAAGTCGCCTATCGTCTCAACCGACGCAACTCCAGGAACTCATGGGTTTCAATCTCTCATTGATCTTCATCGTTATCATCCAGATTGTCGCCATGAGTATCCTCGCAATCGCGACAGGCTGGAAGTTGGGCCTTGTCGTCGTCTTGGGCGGTCTTCCTCCACTTCTTTTCGCTGGCTACCTTCGCATACGACTTGAGTTCAGGCTCGACGAGGAAACAGGAAAAAGGTTTGCAAACAGCTCGGCGCTTGCAGGGGAAGCTGTCGCTGCAATCAGAACCGTCGCCTCCTTGGCACTCGAACGACAGATCTTGGATCAATATCGCAACATGATCAATGGCATTGTGCGAACTTCTATCCCGTCGATCCTGCATTCCATGTTCTGGTTCGCCCTCTCGCAATCTATTGATTCACTTGTACTTGCTCTAGGATTCTGGTGAGTCGCCCTCTGCTATTCTACCTTGACCGCAACTAATGCTCTTGTAGGTACGGTTGCCGCTTGTTGTCTTTCAACGAGTATACGATGCGTCAGTTCTACATTGTCTTCGTTGGTGTCTTCCTCAGTGGCCAGGGAGCGGCACAATTCTTCATGTATACAACCAGTGAGTGATGTCCTTCTCCTCCTCCATGGAAAAAAAACTTACTGACCCTGACTTGCAGGCATTACCAAGGCTGTCTCGGCGGGCAACTACATGGCTTGGGTCAGGTCATTGAAGCCAATCGTAACAGAAACACCAGACAACCACGACAAAGGTCCTTCAGACTCTCCAGACTCCATGATATTGGATAACGTCAGATTCACCTACCCCACAAGACCCGACACGAAAGTACTGGGTGGCATTTCAATGACGATCCAACCTGGAGAGTTTGTTGCATTTGTTGGCAGCTCGGGATGTGGTAAAAGCACCATGATATCCATGCTCGAACGATTCTACGATCCTTCTTCCGGTTCTATTAACCTCGGCGCACAGAATATTGCGTTGCTCAATCCACGTCTCTACCGGGGACATACTGCATTAGTGCAGCAAGAGCCAATGCTCTACCAGGGCACTATCCGGGAGAACATTTCCTTGGGGTTTGAGAACACAGAAGCTCTCACTGATGGCATGATTATAAACGCTTGCAAAAAAGCTAATATATACACTTTCATTGAGTCCTTGCCTGAAGGACTGGATACGCAGTGTGGTTCACGAGGACTCTCACTATCTGGAGGCCAGCGTCAGCGTATAGCAATTGCTAGGGCTCTTGTGCGTAACCCTGATATCCTGTTTCTGGATGAGGCCACATCAGCACTAGATACAGAGAGCGAGAAGATTGTTCAAGAAGCATTGGCAGAAGCTGCAGCTTGTGGGAAACGTATTACTATCGCTGTCGCTCACCGTCTCTCTACCATCAAGGATGCAAACTGTATTTTCGTCTTCCTTGGCGGCAGAATTGTAGAGTCCGGTACACACGCATCACTAATGCAGAAGGGTGGGATCTATTACCAGATGTGTCAGGCACAATCTTTGGATAAAGGCATATAGGATGCGAGAGCCTGGGGATGTTGAAGGGGTTTAAGGAGCGGGAGCTAAAGCATGGGACGGATTAGAAGAAAACAACTAGACTGATTATGTTCTCTTGTAAACTTAGATTAGATCAATAACTCCTCTTAATATTTCTGATCTGCTTTTCCGCCTAACTCTCTGCGACTCAGTTTAGTTCTGTCCCATTCGCAGCGCCCTGCCTCATTGGGGCACCGTCAATGCACCTCTCCCCCTGGGTGGCTGGCTAGCTAGTAGCTACCGCACAATCAACGCGCATATGTTGTGCCACCTTCAGCGTCCGAAGTACCGTAGGATTATACAGAGGTTCTGCGTCCTTCCATTTCAAAAGTTCTATCATGAGGGTTTGAGTATATTTTGATCTCTCGGGGAACAGGGTAAGATAACAGATCCATAAGAGCTTGCACCTATTGTAACAAAGTTAACTCTCTTTGAGGGAACTTAATACAATTTTGCCTAATCGATACCCGGCACGATCTTAACTGCAAACAGTCGTATAACGCTATACATACCGAAGTAAGACAAGAACCACCTCTCGGTACTAGTAGATAACTGAATAGAAGACGATTATAATATGCTGGATAAATCAGGGCAAAGTCTACCTGTATTAGTCAGGACGGATAAGAGGCTAATCCACCAAGCTATCTACAGCGCGAATGGTGATGGGAGTGAAGGTATGAAGCTAGTGGCAGGGACTAAGATAATGCTCTCAGAGATAAAAGAGTAGTGGGGTAGGATAATAAAACTTTACATTTGGATGTCAAAATAGAGCTCATGCTAACTTATTCATGTCTTTTCCAGCTGGTCTCGATTCGTATGATTGTCTTGTTCCTATACTATTTCCTCTTTTTGGAACTTAATAATTATATATGATAAGACTTGTGGCATTCAACTAGCTGAGTGTAGACTCAAACACGCAATGTACTTAGATAGCTGGCATATCGTCTTAACCTTTGTTATAAAAGAAGTCTTTACCAAGAATATCACTAAATCAATTTACCATCATGTGCAGCCACGGGCATGCTCTCCTCATGCACAGAACTCCGTTATAGCTTGCTGTTGACAAATGCCAAAGCCTCTTTTCCGTAGATGTTGACGTATTGTTGGTGGTGGTTGGAGTCGTTTCCGTTACAGCAGAAGGGATCCTGAGAATCGCAGTAGATCTGGACCTTATCGGCGTTAGGGCAGCTGAAGCCTGCAGGTCGTGCATCAAACTAAATATTATCAGTAACGTCATAAAAATCACGGTAGTATGACTTACGCCGCCAGCGGTGCAGGTACCGACTCCGTAAGATAGGCCGCTCACGAATCGAGGGTCACCCAGCATGATAACGGCCTTAACTTGTTGAACTGCACTAGCGGAGAGAGGAACAGATGAATCAGAAATGCCAGCCCCAGAGTCAGGGCCTCCACAGATGTTGTTGTCCATGATTTGGCCACCCTAGCAATATTTATCAATTACAGGCACCAATGCTAGTGATAGTAGATGACGTACCTGAGAGTAACCGACCAGGACAATCTTTGTCTGAGGGCAGCGCTGATTGAGACCATTCACAGCAGTGGTGACAGCTTGAGTACCCTGTTTCGCAGAGTCACCATACTGAACGCCGCCACATGAAGCCTGGGCACCGCAAGCAGGGTAGTCAATTGCCTCTGAAGTTGCGCCAGGGTGATCAGCCTTGATCATATCAACTAGCTGACCAGCTGAGCCAAAGCCTGGCGCAACTGAAGTTTCACGGGCGCCAAAGATGTGAATATCAGGGCATGACTGAGCCTTGACTGCCAAGACGTTGGCGAGGATAAGAAGAGTGGAGTCGAGAGAAGCGCGCATTTTCAATGACTTGTATATACTGATGACTAGCTATGTTGCTGGACGAATATCGAGCTTAGCCGTCTGCTATTTAAGCGCGGGAGATAAACAGGGATACCACAGCGCATGAACATTCCAAGAGCTAATCGACTGACATAGGTCGTTTACCAAACCATTCCCCGCTGTTGTTTCAACCTGATTGAGAGGTTTCATCCGACAGGGATGGGGTATTGGTGGGTAATTAGGATTGAATGGGTCTAAATCTGTCTGAAACATGTTTTGTAGCAGTTTGCATAAGATTTTATAAGAGCCGAAGCTTGGATCGAATAATGTCCGTTTTAATGTTACAGTTTCAGGAACCGATCGAGCCGACGGCCCGATGAACAGACTATATTTGAGCTCGGAACATTATCTATTGGTTCATTCTTTTAACGTGGGATCCGCATGATTTCCTTAGTATTCCTCTTTATAAGTTGGGATATCTCGGATATAAGTGCTTCGTCATATCCGAATTTTCGAGTAGTAATTACTATGTATGCTGGATAAGCGCCTGTACTGCACCAGGCAGTCATGATCTTTGGCACCTTTTCGGATCCTACGTTCCATCGGAGATATTAAGTATACTATGGAAATTTAGGATAGGATAGTGAAAGTGAGGAGAAGATATACCTAATTACTCAAGATTCTCTTCTGATAAACCATCAAATTGTGTATCGGTACCTGATATGGGTGTTAATCGTCACAGCAGGCGTCCGCTAACGGCTGGCATACTAGAGCACGCTACTCAACATTTCCAGTATCTCATGAAACTCGTCAGATCTCTCATCTCCCGACTCAATCATCTCCTCCACCCGGTCTTTCGCCTTCTTAGCCTGCTCCTTCGTCACCGCACGTCGGTCAACAAACATTTTCACAACATCATCATGCTGCTTCGCCGCCGCAGCAACGATCGCCAGTCCGTAGCGTCCACCCTCCATCGCCGGATCCGCGCCAACGTCGAGCAGCTTCTCAGCAACATCCCGATACCCCTTGAATGCCGCAGCCTGTAGCGCGCTGCCGTAGTACTCTGTCGAATCGTTGACATTTGCACCGGCGTTGATGAGACGATCTACGAGTTCAGGATGCCCCTTATCCAAGGCGACCACTAATGCCGGGAATTTATTCACTGTGCTCCGTGCCTGTAGATCCGCACCCGCATCAAGAAGGAGAGTCATGGCTTCGACTTGCCCTTCACTAACGGCAGCGAGTAACGGGGTCCCAAGGTAGCCTGCTTTACCATCGATATCAGCACCAGCATCCAGGAGCTGCCGCATGATGGCCAGGTGGCCCTTCAAAGAAGCCGCATACAGCGACGTGACGCTTCTCCCGTACTGGCTAAAGAACTGATTGACGTTAGCGCCAGCTTTGATGAGGCGGGTGACAAGATCCTCATTTCCTTCTTGGGCTGCGATAATTAGAGGAGGTTTCAAGCTGTGATAGTCCAATGGCTCTTCTGGATCACCACCGGGTGATGCTCCAGCTGTGAGGAGCATGCTCACGACTTCTACATGCCCATGTTGAACGGCATATGCTAAAGCAGGTCCGAACCTCTTTCTACCGCTGGCTTCCAGCTCGTCGAGGAGTAGCTTCACGACCGGCACACACCCGCTTGCAGCAGCTACTGCTATTGGGGTCTTTTTGGTTCCCCCGTAGGCGTTCACGTCAGCGCCCGCATTGAGCAGGCACTCGACGACATCAACACTCCCTGAGCCCGCTGCTGCGTGAAGAGGGGCCTCTTCGCGTTTCTCTCCGCGTTCCTCTTGAAGATCAACATCCGCTCCAGCGACAAGGAGCTGCTGGATGATACCCAGATAGCCCTTCCTGGTCGCTCGATGCAGCGCTGTGCCCCCGTGTTGTTGATCGACATCGGCACCAGCAGCTATCAACCACCGAACGCACTTGTCATGCCCGCCTTCCGCAGCAACTTGCAGCGCACTGGTCCTCGAAGCAAGCTGGTCAACATCAGCCCCCGCCGCCAGGAGCCATAGTACAATATCATCGTGGCCGGCTTCCGAGGCAGCAAACAGGGCATTAGAGCGGCCGTCGGAAACATCCGGATCTGCTCCTGCTCCGAGGAGTGCCTGAACCACTCGGGCGTGGCCTCTCTTTGACGCTGCAATGAGCGGGGTGTATAGACCGCAACCGCCGAGTGCGTTGGTGTCTGCACCGGCCTTTATGAGTAGATCGACAATGTCAGCGTAGCCTGCAGCACAAGCGTCCTTGAGCAACCCGTTGTAGTCTTCCTTTTGCGAGATGTCTTCTGACTTTCGCCCAAGAGCGTCACGGACTCTGTCAGCATTCCCATCGTGAACCGCATCAGTAAGGCTGTACTCTTCATCCTCCTTATCCTGCAAAGCGTCGTCGTCGGTCTCGACCTCTGGCCGAGCGGAGGATTCTGACGTGCTATCTTCATCGGTCTGTTTCATGTTTAGCTCAGCGTCTTTCTCGTCGCTTACGCCGTGGACCGCCTCGGTATCTTTTGTGACGGTTCCCTTGCCAGACTTTTGAGCTTCAACATGCTTGCCTTGAGCTAAGCCAATGTCAGTTCAAGTAACAGGGCAAGTCAATCAACGCAGCTGGTCCATATCTCGGCATTCCACATAAGGAAACCAACTTACCCTCAGTTCCTACTCGTTCCGCCTCGGTCCACGTCTGAACGTGGTAGGTCCGCGGGTCTTGAACATACGCGACTCCTGGTTCCAATTTACCGGTGGTCCACTACAGCTCAGATTCGTCAGTGCAGCTCGGTATGAGAGGGGTAGACTGCGTACCACGTAGCTCCTATAATGAAAACGAATGCCCCCGACGAAGCTGACAAGTCTTTCGTCACTCTAGATATAAGCCATTTCAGCACAGAGCATTCCCCTAATAGCGTGTACTAGGCGCGTACCTTTGCTCGATATGTGAACGAGCCATCTGCGTGCTTTTTCTCTCCACGTTCAATGCTCGGCTCGAGGTTCACGATACCATCTATACCGGCCGAGAATCCTAGCTTAACAACCTTGTCTTTATCTTGCCAGACATTCAAGGCTATTTCCTCGGTGGTGTAAGTGGTCGTGACCAGCCAGACACCGTGTTCTCTCACGGCCGAACGTATCTCTGGAAACAGTCTCTGGTTCTCTTTGAACCAGCGATCAAGAAAGTCACCATCTTCAATGCTCGATCGCACCACGGGGTTCTTCATTACTAGGACGGCGCCAAGGGTGTTGCTATTTCGGTAGGCATTATCCGTACCCACATTGATAGGTGTCTGGGCCAAGATTGGGCTGCAGCCATACGTTGTATATGTTAGCTCAATCTTCTATCTAGTGATTACCATGGCGGTGTCAACTTGCACTTCAATTTTGAAGCCTGCATCTGTGCTAACGGTTTGTGAAGACGTAAGAGTCCCGATCTCCATCTCAACATCATCATGCACCGTTAATGGCTCTGCCAGTCGCGTGAATTTCTTGGAAATTCCCTGAGCTGCAGGTTCTCCAGAGTTCTGCACGTCATGAAGGGAGAGAATCTTCTTCCAGTTGCCATTGCGGTCGAAGTAACCAACGGAGCCCGGTTTAACATCCTTGGAGCTCGTTCGGTGATAGCATGCGTGGCCGAAGGACCAATCGGCCATGCCCTGGGCGTATTGCGAGGCCCAGCGATCACTGCTCTTCATCGTGCGTATTTTTGGTTACTTTTTGTGGCTTTCTATTCAGGTTTGCTGCGTGAGGTTTTGATTCTGTTCAGCTCTGCTGACGACTGTTTGATGATAAGCACGGCACATGACGTGACGTTACCACCGTGGGGTAATCATGCTATATAGCCAGCGCCGCACCTCTCGTCGAGCCAATCGAGCAACCCGGCAGAGCAGCTTGAGCATCGAACACGTCTTAGGCTGTGCTTACTTAGCCTCAGGCAGCAGCAGAAACACAGGGTGTGATGGCCATTAAACTAGCAGCTCACCAATCAGTTGCTAGAGCATCTTTACCGGGCCGCGCCGGGCTATACTGAGCGAGTCTACCATTACGAGATGGTGCAGGGAGAAGCTACCTGATGCGACGTTTCAGCTGCCAACTCTTGACACTCAGCATTGAGGCCGTCCATCAGTAGCAGATACCAGACAACACAGCCTGAAAAGTAAGCTAAGCCATTCCCCATCAAGCCCTTATCTTGCTACCCCGCTTTGCTCAACGCCTAGCTGGAAGGTCCTTTAAGAGAATGCCTTAACAGGTAGAACAGAGGGTTCATTAACATCTCGTGTTGGGTTTTATATTATTGGATTCAACAGGCAAAACATAACCGCACCAGAGGAAAGCTTAATGAGGGGTTAGATGATAGTTGGATTCTCGCTTGATGTCAGCAATTTCAACTTCTGCCTCGACAAAGAGTTTGACTTGCGTCAAAAGGCTCGAAATACAACATAGGAACTGTTTTATTATCTGGTCATTTAAAGATCAAGGGTAGGTGCGTGAGCAACTCGAGGACTCGATATGAATAGTGAATGATGGAAAACAGAGAAAGGAAGGAAAATTGTCGAAGCAGAATGACTTTCATATCGGGATCAAGTTTCCAATTTCATCGTTTTGTATGTGCAGCAACACCATTGAGGTACCCCGCCATGAGGTTGCGATAAGCGGGGTTGACGATATCGGAGGTCGACCCGATAAGGTCGGAGCCGTGCCCCGTCCCGTTTCCGAATCAAGACGGCATCCGGGGTCCAAATGCCGGGGCTCAAAGCATTGATCAACTGGGACCAACTACTTGAACGAAAAAAGAATCATCTTGACCACAGAGATTGACTCTTCCAGGCGTCCTCCTCCTTTGATCTTATCTGATCTGTAAAGTTTATCTGGCAGAGCATAAACGACTGATTAGTCATCCCTGTCCGACTCGGAGCCCCACATCTCCAGCTCCGATCTAAATTTTTCCGTTGACCTCATCGCACAAACCCACTCATTCACTCACTCACTCCAACAAGGATATCTCACATCCCTCGCAGCCAAAATGAGTGGAAAACCTGCGCTCGGTCTTCTCGGCGGCGGCCAACTCGGCCGCATGCTCTGCGAAGCCGCATCCCCTCTCGAAGTCGAGATCGCCATCCTCGACGCCCAAGACGCACCCGCCAAGCAAGTCAGCCGCAGCAAGTACCACGTCGACGGCTCCTTCAAAGACGCCCAGAAGATCAGAGAGCTCGCCAGCAGCTGCAGCGTCCTCAGCGTTGAGACTGAGCATATCGAGACTGCTGTTCTGGAGGAGTTGGCTACTGAGGGAAAGGTTGTTGTTTATCCTTCGTGGAAGACGCTGCGCTTGATTCAGGATAAGTTCGAGCAGAAGGATTATCTGGGCAAGCAGGGTATTCCTATCGCTGAGCAGGTCGCTATTCAGGCTCAGGGCGCGGAGGAGATGCGTAAGGCGCTGAAGGATGTCGCGACTAAGTTTGGATTTCCTTATATGCTCAAGTCGCGAAAGGATTCGTATGATGGACGTGGAAATATCAAGATCGCTAATGACGAGGATATCGAGACTGCTGTGAGCGAATTTGGAAAGCTTCAGTGCTACGCTGAGAAGTACGTCCCTTTCCAGCGCGAACTCTCCGTCATTGTTATTCGCACAGAGGACACTGAGGGCCGAACGAAGCGTCTTGTGCCGTACCCTTGTGTGGAGACTGTTCACGAGGACAATGTTTGCTCGCGGGTTTACATGCCTCCCCGCGATACACCCGATGAGGTGTCTAAGCGCGCCCAGGAGGTTGCTGTCAGCGTTGTTGAAAAGCTGTGGGGACGAGGTGTTTTTGCCGTTGAGATGTTTGTCACGGAGAAGAATGACATTCTTGTCAATGAGATTGCGCCGCGACCTCATAACTCTGGTCATCTCACCATCGAGGCCGTTCCCTACATGTAAGTGTTCAATATTGCTCAACTGATTTCATGCTCAGACATGTACAGGTCACAGTACAAGGCGCAACTCACATCCATTCTCGACGAGCCCCTCCCTGAAAAGCTGGAACACCACGTCGCTTCTAGCATCATGATCAACATTCTCGGCGGCGCCGAACCCGAATCTCACATCCCTCTCGTCCAAAAGGCCAAGTCCATGTTCGCCAGCAACATCGGCGTGTACCCCCATCTCTACGGCAAGCAGTCCAAGCCCGGTCGCAAGATCGGTCACATCACCCTCACCGGATTGACCGCCAGCATCAAGGAGCTTGAGGAGTATGCTCAGCCTCTTGTCAAGTTGGCTGCTGATATGCGACAGGAGCGCATTCAAGCAAAGAGCAAGAGTCTTCGTCCTGAACAGGCTGTTGCCAAGGCTACTAAGGATCCTTTGGTTCTTGTTACTATGGGTTCTGACTCTGATCTTCCCGTTCTCAAGGCTGGTCTTGATATTCTCACTCAGTTTGGTGTGCCTTGGGAGGTTGACATTACGTCTGCTCACCGAACTCCTGTCAAAATGGGTGATGTTGCGACTGCTGCTGCTGATCGAGGCATCAAAGTCATCATTGCCGCCGCAGGAGGAGCTGCCCATCTTCCTGGCATGGTCTCAGCCTACACCCCTCTTCCCGTCATTGGTGTTCCCGTCAAGGCCACTCACCTAGATGGAATGGACTCTCTTCTGAGCATTGTCCAGATGCCTGTAAGTAACTACCCCATCCATAGATATGCACAGACTGACTCGATACAGCGCGGCGTTCCTACCGCCACCGTCGGCATCAACAACTCCACCAACGCCGCTCTTCTCGCCATCAGAATCCTGGGTGCTTTCGTGCCAGAGTATCTTGAGAAGATGAGGGCTTATCAGGTTGACATTGGCGAGCAGGTGAACGGTAAGGCTACTCGGTTGAGGGAGTCTGATGTCGAGTCTTATCTGGCTCAAATGAAGAAATGAACAAAAGCGATTCTATGATAAATTCTAAATTAGACAAGAAGTAAAAAACGGACCACGTTTCTTTGAAGCAGACAAGTTTGATCCACCAAGAGGCAGCTTTGATGGGAGGAATGAAGCGTCCTGTAGCAAGTTTGCCCCAACTGGTGGGAACAAGGGACCAGACCTGGACTGAACAGCTTTAAGCACTCTATATCTTGATACATGAAAGCCGACTCTGCCAGAGTCTAGTTCGCCTCAATAAGAATAGCATCATCAACATAAAACTCCAAATTCTGGCACTCCGCCCGAATCTGAATACTCGGTACCAGATCTAAGAAGTTCTGATTCCAAATACAGCTCATAGTAAACTGCGTCCATTCATTATACGGCCCAGCCCAATCGGTGCCCAAGATGTACCCGCCTCCAGCTCCACAGGTAATCTTTCGCGTCTGGCAATCAACAGCCGTGGTCGTCTTGATCCAGATAGAATAATGGTACTCAGTGTCAACTTTGATCAATGATTGGTCAACGGGATGATCGACGCCTAGGACGACAGGGCCGTTGTAATCCGCATAGAAGTGGCCAGAGAATTCGCCTGCGTGGGTTCCCTCGTCGGAGAGGGAGAGCGTGCCACGTTGTCCAATTGTGTACCAGGGGCTGATGGTGCCTGAATCGAAGCCGGGGTTTGTGAGGACGTTGGTTGGTTCTGCGGCAGCTGTTGTGGTTGTAGGGTCTGCGGTGGAGGTCGCGAATGTAGTTGGTTCAGCACTTGAAGTGGTGATCAGGATAGTGGAAGTAGCCGAATCAGAGGCGACTTCGGTAGTAGAGCCCGAAACGGTCTCCGTCTCTGTCTCGCTAGTAGCTATCTCAATAATGGCTGTCTCAGTGTCTGACACAGCAGTTGATCCAGTGAAGAAAGTGGTAGATGTCTCGATTTCATCGGCGATAGTTGAGGACGAAACAGCGGGAGCAGACGTAGATTCAGCGGAAGTCGTAGATAAAGTGACTGAAGCAGAGGAAGAAGGCTTGCATGGCGATGCACAGGCAAGTTGGCATATCGCCAGCATCTGAAGAGCTAGAGCTCGCATAGTAAGTGTTCCAGGTAATGACTGTAAGGGTGAAGAAATCGTGAAGATAGAAAATACAAAGTGGTGGGCGTCTCTAAGAAGAAATAACATTATGCTGGTTAAAGAAATTCCTCCTGAATTTCGGTACACAGCGCTAGCTGATCTACATGGCGGACTATTGGTTTAAACTTAAGGATTATCGGATGTGGCGTTGATAGAGCCAATAACCTTTAGAGGATTTGAGGTTAGCAGATTAACAGACAGCTGTATCCACCTTGTTTGAACGAGTTTTGCTTGATCCAAGGTCGTGATATTGGCTACCCTAGGGCGTATAGGAAAACTTCAAACATCAAGCCAATCGTCAAAGAAATGTTTAAATAGGTCTACATATTGTAAAAGAGACTTGCCAGGCTTTTAGAAAATATATATATCTTGTTTATCCACCCTATAGTCAAGATTGTGATTTCCACTAACACCACTAAGTTTATTTGTCGTCACATGCAAAATTAAAGGTCAAGCTATGCTTACAACAGCGATCAGCGAAACGGAATCATAGTATATCAATATCCCATGCTATAGCTCCGGCCAAAAGCTTACTATAATGGAGCAGCATATGCCAAAGATTTTATTAAGTGCCGGGAAATAGGTATATTAATAATTATTTATCCGTTGCATTCGGAGTGTTCGTTTCGAAGCTGTTATCTCGGACCATTGGTTAATCCAGTTTTAGTTGTGACTAACACAGAGTCTTACCAGGTTTGTCTTAGCTCGCTTTTAAGGCTAAGATTGGGTTGATGAGCCCCACTAACAGGTCGATTTAACAAGGATGCAGATTTGGAATCTTCTTTTTGTACTCCGTAGCAGGTGCTTCAACAGTCGACAATCTGTTGAGTCAAAGTTTGTCCTCAATTCGTAATTATAGGCTCACTGATGTAGAAAGCTGAACGCCAATGGTTGGGCTGCTGACGTGATCTCAAGAGAGAGCCGCATGAAGCATTGAAGCTGTATCATCTTCGCTGAGCGAATTATTACACGCTATGTACAAAGTAATCTGTAGCTCGATTAAAATTAGCCACGGGCCGCGGGAAAACCACCTAAATGCGATTGTTATGCCCCAATCGGTTACAGGCCTTCTGATCCATGATGGAATCAACATGGGCTGTTAATTGCTGACTGCATACAACTTTTGCAACCAACGCTTTCAGCTCACCTTTAGTCATCCAATCACGGCTGAGTATCACATCGTAAATGAGGCACGAGAACATCGATCCTTGCTCGAGTGTTACATATTTAACCACCATATCCTCTAGGCAACCGTAGATCGTTTCAGTCATTGTCAGCTTATTTATTTCTTCCCTTTGTCCCGTAGGCCTCCTCTTGTTTCTTTCTTTCCGACATCTCCACAGCGAACTGCGCTAAACTCATTTCTCACCATGATCGCGAAAAAGGCGCAGGCAGAGTTGGAGGAGAAGCTGAAGAACGATGATCGCGATGTCGCCGATTTGTGGAAGGAAGCTCTCAAGAGTTATGAGAGTATCGTTGGTTTTGGTCTCCAGCGAAAATTCGACAATGTCAATTCTATGCTTGACTTTGGAACTGACCAGATGAACAACTTTCATAAATTCAGACACGACAAGGGCAAAGTCGATCGCTTGAGAAGTCTGTTTTCGTCCAACCTGGACTTGGTGGAGAAGGGCGCCAACCAGATCATCGCTGCTGCAGCACCAGCATTTCCACCAGCTGCCGCCATCGGAACAGCCTTGACCTATATGCTTCAGGCTTGCCGATCTGTATCGGCCGATTACGACATCATCATTGTGTTCTTTGAGGATATGAACAGCTTCCTCACAAGAATTACTATCCTGGAGACAAGACTTCCAAAGTACAAAGCGTATCAGAATTGCTTGATGGAAGTTTTTAATTCTCTTCTTACCATGTGCGGTTTCGCACACAAGTACATCGAACTCGGTCGCTTCAAGAAATGGATCTCCAATTTGTTCAAAGGCGATGATGGTGAGCTTGGTGGTGCACGTGCGAACATGAACAAGAATCTTGAGCATCTTCAGCAAGCGACCGAGTTTGCTATTTTGAGCAATACCGAAGAATCTCTCAAAATGGCTTCTCAACTTGACGAGAACCAGAGGTCGCATGCTGAAATGCTCGAGCGTGTAGGACATACCATTGACACCATTCAAGAGAACACCGAGAACATCAAGGGTGACATTGCCAAGATCTTGAAGCTCTTCGGTGGCCAGAAGAAAGAGAGGTCTACGGAGAAACCTCAAGCGAAGAAACCAGCCTCGGCAAACAGCATCCGAAATGCCATGCCGGTCGTCTTCAACGATGGCCACGAGTACCAGACACTGAAAGAGACACTTCTCCCAGATTCATGCGGCTGGGTCTTCTCTGAGCCGGAATGGGAGGAATGGCTAAAGATTCCAGATGGAGAACGCCCGATCCTCGCTCTTACAGCTGAGCCTGGTAGTGGCAAGAGCCACTTGGCCGCTGCAGTGCATGACAAGCTCACCCAGAGAGCCAACGAAGACGAAACAGGGAATACTTGCGTCACACACTTTTATTTCCGAGAGCAGGAAGATGCCTTCGCTTTCTTTCTATGTGGTATAATCACCGTCATCAACCAGATCGCCGAGACCAACCACGCAGCTTGTGAAAAGTTCAATGCCCAGATTGCGAGGGATGACATTGAGATTGATACCGATCTGTGGCAGCATCTCGTAGAGCACCTCCTCGGGGCAGTTTTCGGACCAGAGTCAAAATTCAGCTTGTTCATTGTCTTCGATGGACTGGATGAGCTTCGCGACCCCGAAGACTTTCAGCTGTTTCTTTCGGACTTCATCAACGAGAAGGGACTGAAGATATCGCTTGCTGTGACTTCGAGACCTGAGCAGCTGGATGATCTTCCCAAGAGCACGAAGCTTGTTCGCATTGAGGCGGATAAGAAGAAACAGAGTCAAGATATGAGGGCGCTGATCTGGAATCGTATCAACTCGCTCAATAATCTCAAGAGGTTTAGTCGCTACGTCCAGCAGAGAGTCGCTGACACGATTGAAGAAGTCTCTCCAAGTAAGAACGTCCTTTTTCATATAGAGATCACTTGACTGACAATTATTCTAGACATGCTTTATGCTGAGCATCTGCTTGCTCGTCTTGACAACCTAGGTCGCGAGGGCGCTGCCCTCCGAGCTCTCGGCCAAGAGATGCCCAAGAACCTTCATGATATCTACAAGATCTTGCTCGCAGAATGTCAGCGTCGCATGCCAACCAAACATCAAGAAGTCTCTGCCACTTTGCTCCACTGGGTCGCTTTTGCCAAACGACTCCTCACCCTCACCGAGGTTCAATCCCTTCTCAAATACCTCGCCCAAGACGATAGTTTTGACATTGAAGAGATTCGGGAGTTGTTTGACAAGTTCCTTAGAGTCGGTGGACCTGGCTACGACACAGAAGTCCTGGCGCGGATTGCAGCTAGTGAGACTACCGCTGTGCAAGACTTGAAGCAGGACGAGGAGAATAAGCATGACAGTATTTACGACGATGGGCCGCTTCCGGTCACGTTCAAAGAGAGATCCATGAGACACTACTTCACCAACATCTCGTCCGGCGCTTCTGAATTTCGATGGGGACCTTCTGAAGCAAATCGAAGGATGCTTTTGACCAGTGCGGAGCTTCTGCGATCTCACCGAGGCAAAGTGGATGAGAGTTTACTCAAGTACTCTGCTCTGTTTCTGATCTCGCATTTCGTCGAGACCGATGCAGAACAGCATACTTCTGATGAGCAGATTGAAGTTCTCAAGGCCTTCTCAGAGACGATGGCTAATAAAACAGGGCTTGCTGAGATGCTAAGCAAGTCTGGTGTTACGTATGGAGGGTCTGGCGGTGGTACATCCGTTACCAACGAGAAGGTGTCTCAGTGGGCAAAGCTGGTTGAGAAACCAGAGATCAGTGAAAAGCTTGATGGCTTCACTATCGAGTGGTGGAAGCGAGTTGGTCCAGATCCGCCAGCTTGTCGTCTTGACATTGCCAAGGGCTTTCTCCAACAACTGTACCAGGCACAGACCCCGAAGGAGGCAGTAGAAGCGTACCAAGAGGTTCAAGGTGTCCTAAATGCGGTAAGTAATATCCTGTTTAAGTATAGATCAGGGCTGACCCATCTTAGTCTGGCTCGACAAAGCTACTGATGGACCAAGCCGCGATCAACTTCCCAAAAGAGTACGAGGATCGGAACCGCACAGCTAGTGACGACGAGGCGTATAATGCAGCCACAGCTGCCTTGGGTGTCTTGAACCTCTTTGGCGACGATGTCAAGCCTGACGGAGGAGCATATCGAGCCGTTGCAGAGGTCCTCGATCAGTATAACTTCACCGAGCCTGCCGAGAAGACATGCCGACAAGCTTTAGAGCTCTGCAAGCCAGCTGACCATGAGTGGTACAGAGCGTCAAACGTCCTCTCTCTGATTCTTTTGAAGCAAAAGAAGAAGAAAGCAGCTTTCGAAGTTGCAAGTCGTGCAGTCAATGAATTGCCAAACAACGAAGTTCCTCCTCCCCTCAAGCGAATCGTGTACACAGCATATGCTAGAGCTCAGCGCAAACTGGGTCAATTGGACGCCGCCCTCGAGTCATTCGCCAAAGCGAAAGCTAGTGACCCCGACGGAATTACCCCCGGTGAAGATCTGGTAGACGAGCTTCAAGTCGTTGAGAGAAAGGCAGACAAGAGTGCCTACATTCAAATGCTCAAACAATGGAGCCTCCTTGAGAGAATCACCTGGATCGCATCCGATTACGCCGACAAGGGAGAAGACAGACATGCAATCTTTTGCGACATTGCTTCAGAGACAGGTGAACAGGACTTCATGGTCAAGTTCTACGAGGAAGCGATTGACTTCTTGGATAACCTCGATGCCGCTACGCCTGTGCGCCTTGATCTTGCGACTACATACTTTGAAGTATGTCGCCAACCAGAAAAAGCGCTTGAGATACTTGACAAGATCTTCGATAGCCGTGCAACAGGCTTCAGGTATCCGATCTTGGGTGGAACAGCGCTATGGATGATGACACGCGCTGTGAACTGCATGACCAACGTCCAATTGGAATTATTCCGCAAATCTCGCAATCCCGTGTACAAAGCTGAACGCCTTGCCTCTCAGGCTAATTTCATGCAGCGCCCTTTGTCTCTGGATGTCCCGCGAACTTCAGCGTTCTGGACCAGTTCTCATCGAGTTGGACTGGCGTATATGTACCTCGTCATGGGCCCTTTGGAGAAGTTCCAGGAGAAGGTTCAGTCTCTGCTGGATGACTGTTTCGCTGGGCTGAACGATACAGTTGGATGGAACGATGCGCCGTATTTTTGGATGCTGGCGCAAACATTAGCGCTGATGAGTAAAGCTCTTGGAAACGACGAGAAGTTGCGTCGATATGCTCGTATTGTTGGGTCTGCTATGCTTTCGAGGATAGTTAATCCTGATCAAGACAAGGAGACCAAGGCTGAAGAAGAGGCGGATGACGATAAAAAGGTTGACGAAAGCCCAAAGGAACAAGATGTAAAGGTGGTTCCACAAGAAAAGCACTCCGCTGAAGAAGATCAAGAAGACGTCGACACAAGCGACGAGGAAGAAGAAACCGGTCCTCCACCCACCGACGAGGGAGATCTCCTCTCCGATGAAACCTACTACAGCTGCGGTGGCTTCTGTAACCCAGTGCGCAAGTTCAAATGGTGGGGAAATCGCTCCGCATATCTATACGTAACCTTTGCATCAGGCATGATATGCGAAGAGTGCCAGGCAGAGTGCGATGCCGTGCAGCGTGGCGAAAAGCCATTCAAGGGACGATACTTTTACGGCGTCGGTCAGGGTAAGCTCAAGCTTCCTGTCGAGGGCTGGCGTGGAGTTAAGAATGGTGTTGTGAGGATTGAGGGGGAAGAGGATGTCAAGATGGATGAATTCCTAAAGAGGCTGGAAACGGAGGTTTGTAAGGATGCGTGGGAACGGCTTTGGGCCGGTGATGCGTTTTGAGAACTGAATTCAGTGTTTGTTAGCCCCTCAGTCATCAAGGTTACGCCCGCACATGAGAGAACAAAGAACACTGCATTACCATACCACACCATTGAACTACATTTATCACAGAAATCTTTTGTTTCGTTTACTTCTCTCCGTACAGAATATCTCACACTGACAAACAAAACTCATCACTTACAGCCGTCATCATGTTTAGTCAATCCCCCACCAAAATGCGAGACGTCATGACGAGCCTTGAGCCTCAGATGGGCTATATCTGTAACGTCAGCGGCGCAACTGGACTGCCGCTGTCTGTTGTGTCAGGCGGAAAGGAAGCATACGTGAAACACTTTGGCTTCCGAGACGTTGGAGCTCAGAAGGCCCCGGATGGCGATACCACTTATTTCATCAGGTCTGTGACCAAGGGCATGGTTGCCGCCCTCGTGGGAATATTGGCCGAGGAGAAAAAACTTGCATCCAAGGATTCAACATGGCTGCTTATCTCATACCCGAAGCTGAGACGGCTATCATCGCAATGCAGAACTCGTCAGGTCTGGGCGATGCATGCGACTGGATTCCTCAGATGGTCATCCACAAACTGTCAGGCAGTACTAAGACCATTGAGTTTCCACAGCTTGCTACTGTGGCTGCGAAGGCGGCTCCGGGCTTTTCTGAGAAAATTCAAGATGAGCTTCAAAAGAGACGAGAAATACAGGCCGCTACTGGAATGCTCTTCACAATTTCCGCATCGACATCCCCGTCCTTGATGGCCGCCTCTACATGACCTTCCAAAGTATTGAGAACAAGACCCTGGATATCGTACATAATCGAGATTTCATTGCAGGGATCAGAAAAAAGCTCGGTCTTTGCTTTGGATGTATGAAGAACAACTAAAGGAGCCATGTGTGTTGGAGCTTGAAGACAGATCTCACTGATGGCTTATGGTACCGTCGCGCATAATTGTACTGAACGTTGTATTTAAACCAGTTGTTTTCTATTAAATATCTAAAATTGTTTAACTCCTCTTTGCTTGGATTACCTACTGACCTGGATAACGTAAAGCTATATAGCCTTTACTATGCTATGCCTACATTTTATAAATTCCATCCGCTCACACAGCACTGTCATACCTGGCCTGGCGAACCGTCGGGGTCTTTGTGGCATGAACGGAAGCCATGTCATCATGGACAGTCTTCTCAGTGACGATGACAGCTCCCACATCTGCGTGATCTGCGCCACCAAATAGTACGTCCATGTGCTCCAGGGACACCCCCTTAGTTTCTGGGATACAGAACCAAACGAAGACAAAGAGAACAATATTAATAGCACCAAACATATACATAGCGTAGCTGTCAAAAACAAGTTAGTACGTTGAGATTTCAGGCAGAATTGGAGTAACATACAATCCCTTCGCGGAAAGAAATATGGGAAAGATTTGTTCTGCACTATTTGTTAGTTATCAGGTCGGGCAAAGCGAATATGGATACTTGCGGAGAATGATGCTTGCGATAGACTGACACTGAGTGGTCATAGCAACGGCCTGCGCACGAATGTTCATGGAAAAGATCTCTGAAGTCCAGATCCACACTGTTGCACCCCAAGAAGGCTTGAAGAACAGTGCAAACAGGAACATCAAGAAGACGGTCGCGATGCCTACACTGGAAGACTTGGATCCATCCTCAAGAGTCGGCGTCTCGGTGACGACGGCTGCGGCTGCAAACATGCAGACTGCCATACCAGCAACACCAATGAGGAGGATAGGTCTTCGGCCCAGGAAATCCGTCATCCAGGTGGCATTCAGAGTGAAAAGAATATTAAAGGTTCCAGCTAAGGCGTTGATAAGCTGGATCTGACTATTTGAAGTAAAGACCTTTTTGTAAATGATGGTAGAGTATGTTGCGAGGGAGTTGTTTCCGGTAAGTTGTTGTCCAATATTGATAGCAGCCGCGAGGACTAGCGAAGTCAGGCAATGAGCATGAACAGGGCCAATAAAACTTACGAATACGCCTTCTCACAGATTTATCCGTCCACAGCAACTTGTATCTGGTCCAAGTGCTGTTTGTCTGTTTTTTTTCAAACGCAATGGCTTGTCGTATATCTTGCATCTCTTGGGCAATGAGGTCTGGGTCGTCGCGTATTTCCAAGAGGGTATCGTATGCTTCTTCAAATCTGTCATTCTGGACATACCTGCAGCTTGATGAGCATCGCATTTCAGAATAGCATCCTGTCTGCCTCAGACAGTGGGGATTCCAACGGCCTACCATCTTGGAGTCTCAGGACAGAAGAAAAGTCCCGAAATGATGATGACAGGAAAAAAGACTTGAAGGAGCATAACGATTCTCCAGTCCCATTCTCCGAGGCTCTCGGCGTTTTTGGAGCATGCGTAGTTGATCCAATATGCGACAAAAGATCCCACAGCGAAGTTGAGCTGCCAGAAACTCATGATAGTGCCCCGAAGATTGGCCGGTGCTATTTCGTTGATGAAAACCGGTCCAGCCGGCATCATCAATCCCTGGCCAAAACCGGTGATGACGCGACCGGCGATAAAACCACCGATGACAGGAGGTGTAAACGCCGAAACAAAGGTCGAGATGATGACAAGTATGGCGCCCACCCACATACTCCATTTGCGGCCGAATCGGTCGGAGACCAGAGCCGACAGGAAAACGCCTGTAAGACGAACGATATGAGCATCAAGCCGATGACCTGAAATGATGGACGATTACCTGCAACGATGTTGCTTACGCTCATCGCGGTATTGACGGAGCCGATAGTGGATGGGGACTGGCCATTAAATAGTTCAGATCAAGGGCTAAACGATGCATGGTGTTGGGTGGAAAGGAGCATACGGGATTATCAAAGTAGTTCATGAAATGGACTGAACCCTGCGCTGCGTTGAAAGTAGAGGAATCATAACCGTAGACAGCCATACAAGTGCAAGGAATGAGGCAAGAGAACCAGAGGTTCGCCTTCTTCGAGCTGAAGAGCATAGTGGGCAAGCGCTGCCTAATTTACTGTGAAGAACAGCGAGTTGATGGCATAAAATGGTGTTGAGAAGGGTAAAGTCGTCGGTTGAACGAAGTTTGCGCGGTGCATCGATTACATATGCCGGGGAAGGGATCCACAATCAGGGCCAGGTCTAGAAGCATTGTAGGTACGTAGACGTTGAGTTGGACAAGAATGGTTAGCAGCGGCCGCCCTATACCGTTGTATTGACCAGGCATTCGAGACCCTGCATCCATCTGCATTGGACAAGGTTAACTAACAGGGCGCTTTAGCTGCTATTTCTGAACTAGTCTTATGCAGCGAATATTGTTAGTCAGCCGATTAAGTAACCTGGCCCTCACAACTCTTTCCCCTCTTTTTCATGTGTTTTCATCTTATCACAGCCTATGGAGGTCCAATCGAAACCGCACAATGAAACTACCTACGGCGTGCTCGAGGTGCAGAAGGAGGCGCAAAAAGTGTTTCCGAACAAAACCTGGAGGTCCGTGTGACGCCTGTGCTAAGAAACAGCATCATCAATGTTCCCTCGTCCCGACTTCTCCTCAGCCACGACGTGTCTCTCCACAGCCACAGCACGTCTCGGCCAAACACAATGATCTGAGCCCACAATCTTCTCTCTCGCATGACCTCATCGAAGAACTTGTGGAGAATTACATTTACTATATACTTGACAGACCTCATACTCTCTTCCATCTACCCACCTTGCGAACTGCAGTGAGAGAAGATACGTTGGGAGATGCCTTGCTGTCCGCCATACTGGCATTTGGCTGTCGATTCCATGATAAGCCTGAAATAGCATCCCTTGGGCCTGCTTTCATGGAAAAGGCCAAAAGCCTACTGAAGCAGGATATGGAGAATATCTGTCTTGAGAATATCCAGACGTGCGTCCTGCTCGCAAATTTATCGTCTTCGTCAAAGAATCCTGAATCTGAAGCCCTCTTTGTTGCCCTTGGCATTCGTATGGCCGAAATTCTTGGTCTGGATCGTCCGGATCCGGAGGACTCTGAGGTTTTACGTGAAACAAAATGCAGGGTGTGGTGGACATTGTTCATGGCGGACCGTTGGAGTTCGGTCGGTCGCAACCTGCGTCGCGCGATGCCGGACTTGAATCAGGAGACTCCCCTGCCAATGGATGAAGATGTTTTCCATCATCTGGATGTTGACCAAGGTAGTGAGAGATCCCCTACGCGCCCTCGTACACTGGGACTTTGGGCATACAATATCATGCTTGCAAAGAAGCTGGGGCCTATCCGGGACTTGAATAAGCAGTGGAATCAGGAGGATCTTTCCGAAGATTACGTGATGCAACGCGTCGCGGATCTAGCAGAAGGCCTACAACTTTGGGAAGCGGGTCTTCCCGAGGAGAAGAAAGCGACAGAGGAGAACCTTCGGGCACACAGTGCCAAAAGTCTTGGGGGACCGTTCCTCGCCATACATACAGGCTACCACCAGCATTTCGTGCTTCTGTTGTTCAGATTCCTGGACCTCAATCGGGCCCAGACACCCAAGACAATCGAGTATGCCGAGCTCTGCAAGTATCACGCAAGGTCGATCAGTCAACTCGTCCAACTCTCGCGCCAAGTTCCGAATTGCGCAATGGTTTTTGGAGGAGTGGGCTACATGACAGTTGCTTCTTCTGCGGTACTGCTGCATACACTCATTTTCGGCCAGCAAGATGACACGGCTGATATCAGAGCCAAGCTGGAGTCCAATTATGAAACCATCTATGAGCTTCAAAAATACTGGCCTTCGATTCAAAACTCGGTCAGTAGCGAAACTTGTATTAGCAGTCAAAATTTCTGACAGAAAGTATAGGTGAAACGTCTCGAACTGTTCCAAAAGACTTGTACGAGGCCCGGCGCAATGCAAACCTATAAGTTCGACAAGTGGATGGTGAGATTTCTGGTGGAACACCATCTCCCGCTGGATGAGCCTGAGGGGGATCTATCGCCTGGTGAGGTATAACATGACTTCTGTATTCTAGGGTGAATGTTTGCGTTTATAGCTGCGTACACGGTGATGAGTTGTAGGATTTCTTCATAAGTATATTCGTCGCGCCGCTTCGTTAGGTCCGTCGTGCTGGTAGCTCATGGAGAGGAGAGATGCGAGACGTGAGATGGCGGAACGTCTGACCATAATATAAAGAAAGCGATGAAGGGGGCATATTTATCTTCTCGGGCCGTATTTACAAAGTCCCACTGATAGCATACAATAGAAATTACTGAATTCTTTGATCCATACGCTAACCCACGTATCGTGAATTGCGCGCTTCAGAGTGGTATCCTGTGTTGACGTCCCCATAACTCCCAGCTGATTCCGGGGGTTAAAACTTGACTAGTCTACAAGCGTTTCCATGGGAGTGGGGTCGACGTCGGGATTTGTTTACTTAACCCGACGGCTGACAAGTGTCGGGAATCGCTCCAAGACCGCCGCAGCAAAGTCATCGTCGGGATTTACCTTCTCAGTCCGACGGCCGGAAAGCGTCGGGAAACCCTCCAAGACCGCGACAAAGTGGGGCTGCTGAAAATCAATATCGTCTGGTCTTGAGTCGTGACATACACCTATTGGTGGGATTTATGATGTGGACAGGGGGCATGATGCCACAGCAGACATACCTCAGCCTGGAGTCCATACAGGCCAGCACGTGATGCACGCTACTTTCTGCTACGCGAGGGTCCTAATAACGCAGCCAGGTGGCGCGAATAACAGCTTGAAGAAACGGCAAAGTTTGTTACGCCCGTTGCGAGCCGTCAACTGCACTTGGCTAGTACCTTGACATCGCGGGTGGAGGGGCAGGTCAGAAACCCAGTTGTAATTGTCTATCACAGAATCCTTTCACGTGGGAATAATTTAGCAGGATTGCTGCGCAAGCTGTTTTGACAGCTCGGCAAGGAAAACCCTTGTCGTCCTCGACGCATCTAGACCTTTTCAGAAGGACTCAAAAACGTAAGCGATCAGATAACGAAAACAGTACGGATAATCCCGTTGCATACTGCACTAACTTATGCAGTCAAGACCTGATCCCTGCTCCGACAATGTCGTATCACGAGTCACTAGCCTGAATTGTCTTGGTTGGAAAAGTTCCACTCTCACGGCCCTAAATTTCCCCAAGAACAGATAACGCCAGAGGGAAATAATCCCTGTGATTCGGCAGCTTGTATGGTCAGAGCAACGGTTTTGATGAGATTAACTCGGGGGAAGAATACTGCGCATTCAACCTCCTGTCTTAAAATAACATCTTCAGCCCTCTTCACATAGCTTGTGACACCTACATGGCCCCCAAACTAGCGGTTAATTAGCTTTGCAGCCTTAAAGTCAAGGATAAAATAGGAAGTAGTAACTTTCTATGTCGCATAAATATTAAATAGCACTCTTCCCTTCTTGCTTATACCAAGACTCTGTTTCTCCCTTTATGGTATTTATCTTAAGATCTACATCTCACACCATATTATCAGGAGGACCTTCCGAAAACTCCATTTTACCAGACCTCACATCTGGAGGCATACTTGTATAAAGCATATACAAGACACCATGAGTCCCTCATGCAGATCTATCAAACCTCGCTTCACATCACTTTCACCAAGCCCTACATTTTCAGAAGGGTTGAAAAAGGCTGATAGAGCCTGTGAAAAGTGCACACGTACCAAGAAAAAATGCGACAAATCGTTGCCCGGTTGTTCGCGCTGTAAGCGGTATGTAGAAATCTGTCCAGCTTCAAGAGCTATTCTCAGTTTATCTATCACTGTGACTAACTGGCCAGGCTCAGTCACAAATGCTGTTATGACTATGTATATACTCCCTCAGTCACTACTGTCATAAGACCGGAGCATACCATAAAATCTCCACCTCTCATACCGGGGATGCTCAAGCCATTCCTTGACATTTCCAGCTCTATGATCTTGAGCCTACTCTCCTCACGAAACACCATCCCGGATCACTCTATTAAACACTATTTGGAGACTATAAACCCCTACCTTACTATAGTTCATCCAGAACTCTTCGCCTTACGCACCAATACCGGCTCCGACTCCTTTTCCGATCAAGAGCTTCAGGACCCTGCTACTACCCTTCTGGTTGTATGCATGCAGCTCTTTTCTCACAGCGACGATTCAGGTATCAAAGGAGAGGAGAATGTCGATATGCCGATCTACCGGGCTGCCAAGCAAATCTTAAGTATCCTGCGAGCCCTTAATAGCCCAAGTATCGAGCTTATTCAGTGTTCTATTCTGCTCGCATTCTACGAGTATAGCCACGAGGACCTTGGGCGTGCCTACGTCAGTATTGGAGATGCTAATACTATGGCTTTGATTCTGCACGTGGGCCCCGGGAAGTACCTTGAGGATGAGCGGGAAGCCTTGATCCCGTATGAGGAAGAAGAACGTCGTTGCGTTTACTGGAGTCTCTTTGTGCTCGATCGTCTGGTCCAAACCGACTATTCTCTTCTTCATATGCCGCACCAGATACCGCCTGCAGTTGTATCTCCTCCCGCCGCCGATGACCTTTTACCGACAAACCATTTGCTTTGGTACGATGAGGGTCAGTCGCCTTACTACGTCACCCAGCGATATCCTGCGGATACTGCATTCTCGGTGCCTGTCGGAGCTTTTCAGAGAAATTGCCAATACGCAATGCTCTATACCGGAACACCTTTCCCTCAATCCCGTTCAGGTCCATCGGCCTACGAGTTGTCCAATCATACTGCCACCTCGGTGTTGCCTATTAGTAGCTTAGACCTATAAGCGCTATCTAATTTCACGTGTTTATATGGTTTATGATGGTTTTGAGTTATTTCAGCCATACTATGGTTCGGTCCTTGAAGTCACTATTTCTCTATGCCGACCCTCTCAAAGTGCACTGGCGTAATAGCAACTTACAAAGCCCAACTGACTCCCCGACTACCTATGACGGTAAATGCTAAGCCTGAATTGATCTAATTTGAACCAATCAATGAACTCACAAATGACAAACTCTTCGTGTGAAGCCCAAGGACGAGGAAGTTGAGCAGGCGACGACAGGGGATGACAGGTCAGATGGGGTTGGGAGCGACGAGGTAACTGATATCACAAAGGAGGGTTTGACCTCGTCACTTCACAGCACCTCGAACGTATCAATTTGCTTATTTTAAATGAAATAAACCAGAATGTCTGCCCATGAGATTTGCTATTGCCAAGTTAAGTCCGAAGTTGGCAAATGATTAGAATTCATACAAAACGCGCGACACGTCGAAAGTGGATTTGGATTGGCCAATGCACGAACTAGACTAGGGTGATCCCTTGTTGATTTGTTTCTCCTTTGTTTCCCTAACTAGCCCCCATGTCTGCTTTCGCCTATATAGCATCAGCAACAGGTAGTTCATCCTGGCGAACGCAAGTAATGCAGTTCATCTTCTTTCCCTATTCAGCATGATGGCATTGAACGCATAGAACTTTCCACTTTTAGCTTAACTGAGTGGTCTAAATCTGCCAGGTTGTCTGCTAACTTCTTGCGGGAGAAGTCACCTTGAAAAGACTTGATGATGGTATAGAACTTAATCAACTCGCGTGTTGTCATACAGCAACGATCGTTACACCAAGTGATATTCTGAGTCTCAGGATCCTCGAAGTGGCCGTAACTGCCTTGGGTCTAGCATCTCAATCCAGTCTAGTGGTCTGGGATTATCTCGACTATCCGATAGGTGCAAGAGGCACTCTGCGTTGACCATGTTTGTTTCTTGATCGTAGTGAACACCAAATCCACAACTGCAGAGACATTTAAGCCTTGGTGGCTCTGTCGCCAGTGCAAAGTCTGTGAATTGATCTGGTTGAAATAGGCGATCCGGAGTTGTGTCAAACGCTGGACAAAATAATGACGACCACAGTGCATGTAGTTGACTAGTTGTCGAAATACATTGGTGCATAAAAGAGCTGCTGGGGTTTGGGTGATCTAGTGATGCGGTCCACCCAATCGAGACAAAGTCGTGCATTGGAGAGTAGTCGAAAACGAAGTACTTGATCTTGGCGCCGGGGCATGGGCATGCCCCTTCTTCGCAGTCGAGATCTACCGATTTTCCCATAGTTCGCAAAGACCTGATATCTTCCAACGAGAGTTTCAGATGGAGACAAACACTCAAATGTCCTCCATGCGCAATGCAGGCTCTGGACGACGATGAATTCTGGCGAGATGACAGAGAAAAAAGTATTGCGGGGTGTTCGCATTTACACGCCGCACAGTATAAGCGATCCATCAACCTGGCAACGCTCTCAGCATATCCAGAAGCAGCTCTGGCTAGCTGACAGGATCTGCAATACTGAATAGAAGCAGAACCATCGCCACATGGCAGTGTGCCGCCATGAGAACCGATATCGTCTTGTGGATCTAGTGACTGACCCGAGAGGGATGTCTTATCGGAAGTGAGCTTGTTGTCTATGCTGTTTGTGTATCTTCGATAAGATTTAATGCCGATCTCGTGAGAAGAAACTCTTCATCTTCTTGTAAGGCGGGGACATTGGCATTGCGGCGACGGGACCATGGGGTGCGGCGATGCAAAAATGAAGAATTCGAGCTTTTCGAGTTTGTCATCCTTTGTAGAAGTGGTGTAAGAGTCAAAAGAAAAGACTTACAGGGCAAGGGAATGTGGGCTTATATATGTGAGTTTCAGTTAAATGTTGGGTATTGGTGAATGATTGCTAGCCATGAGATTAAACTTTAGGCTGCTAATAGAGATGATTAGGATTTGATTCTTTTTCCCATTGCAATGTAAGCTTCTATTGAAAATCTTCCCGGGTACCCAATGCCTTCGCAGGCGTCTCTAGACATCTGATCTTTTAGACGGGACCCTGACGGCAATGCATCAACCAGGTGCTAGCAGATGAAAATGGGAGGTTTCTATTACTACCAATCTGGCTCATAGTATAACTACTATGACTTAAATACACAGAAAGTTTAAATCAAAAGCATCCGAAATCTCATATCATAGAGGTCTAGCTAGTAATAAAATGAGGATTAGGGTAAGGCTTCTTAGAGTAATTAATAAATAATTAGCTCTAGCCTTCTAAATATTAACTATAAATGACTGTTAATTATCACAACCTTACCTTAAACTGTTAATCTATAAATAGATTTTACATATTTACTAATTATCCTTGCTCTCTTTCTTAACTATACTGCTTGGATTTAAGTTTAATTTCAGTGGTCTCTACGGCCTTCTCCTACCAACTTACGGCCCATCTATCAATAATACGTCGCGAAACCAAATAAGAAATCCTTACTACGGACTGTATTTTATCCCCTGTCGTCGCCTTCTCAACTTCCTCGTCTTTGGGTTCTTCTGCATTTGCAGAATTGTCCTGCTCATTGTTGCCCGTCTATTAGACTGTTAACCACCAATTCGGGTTAAAGGTTACCATACAAATACTTACGTTGTCCTCATGAGTATCTTGACGACCGGCAGGTTGATCAGTCTTATGATTCCCTGAGACATGTCCGGGGAGAGGTTGAGTGACTTTGGATAAATTTTCTGGAGGCGATCTAGGTTTCGGTGCATCATCAGAAGTTGTTTCCTTCACGGCGTTACTGCCATCGTCCAAAGCCTGGTCAGTATCCGACCCAACATCCACATTGGAGATGAGTTCATTGTCCTCCAATTTTCGGGAATCTTCAACGCGATCGGACGCCATGTTGCTGTTGTTCTTGATCGTAATGCTTTTGTTCTTTTCTTAACAGAGTTTAAGGCTCGTGGTTTGCATGAGAAGACAGTGATATACATGCCATTAAATAGCCTGGAGTGTTCGAGTACGGAAACCAATGGATCTTGATCCTTACACAACTTGCCTGAATCTCTCGCCGCTCTGTTGGCGCTGGTTGGTTGTGGTGAGCATAACTGGAGCTTATAGCACTTCTGCCTTCGGCAGTTAGGCATCTCAGCGCAGGGGAATGGGGCCACCCGCGTGCCCTATAAGGCTCAGTGGAGCATCCCTGTTAGGTGCACCCAACCAACGTCGGGGAATCGTTGCACCAAGACCCATATAAGCAGACTTCGGCATTCAGTAAATTTGTCTGATCTCCTCCGCAGCGTGGGCATGAGTGTTTATGGTTTGAGTCTGTGTCAAGATGCCGAGAGCCGATTCCGGAGACCCGGATACCACTGGTCCAGCGGTGAACTACCGAAAGTGGCACATGCTATCTCATGCCTAAGGTAGTCATTACTGCACGATCCCTTTGTGGCATTTAAATCTCAACGGTTTACTGCAGCATCTGGGCAACCGCGGAGGCACTAACAACCATGAATAGTAAGGTTATGAAATTCCGAAACAGATCAGCACTGCATCAAGAATCTTACGTGGCCTGCAATCTGACGAGCGCCACCTTTCAGCATCTCCTCGTATCAGCTACAGAACAATCACTGTCTCACTCACAGTCAGTCAATTGGCGTATAAACGTCTCTGTTCGGCGCTTTCGTCAATCAAAATCACCAAAGTCCCAGGGATGATCTTGTCATACCAATAAATTGCCTTGGCGTTCTCACATCAGATTTTAAAGGGGCTTTAGCGAGGCCCCAACTGTGCAACCAACCTCGTAATGCTAGCCCTGTAATTGGAGCACCTCTCCATTGCGGCTTACCATCGTTGAAACTATCTAACCATTTTAGGGGTAGCTAGCAAAAACGTTGAATTAATTGTCTCAGTTTGTTATCTCCATGTTGAGCTTGATAAATATGCCCGTAGGTCCGCTTTGACGGGTCTGTTCACTTTATCACATTTTGGAGTGAGAAATTGCAGCCATGTCGTTGCTTGATGCTCTAGACTCGTCGTCCACGAGGGTCTTATTAGGATGTCTCTTATTAGCAGGCATCGCCTACACCCTCTACCGCTCAATGCTACCCCGTCCCTTAGCGGACATCCCCTATAACGTCTCCGCGACCAATCGTATCCTGGGCGATCTTCCAGACGTCAAGGCTTTCGGGAGCTTGACCGACTGGTTAGCGACTCAGGCTATTAAACACCAATCACCGTTATTCCAGGCTTTTATCCGCCCTTTTGGGAAGCCGTGGGTTGTTGTCGCTGATCATTATGAGGCCGCTGAGATTTGCACACATCGGGTGAAGGAGTTTGATAGAGGGACGTCGAGCACTGCTGTTTTCAACTGTGTTGTGCCGGGGGCGCATATCACGCTTACGAGCTCGGATCCGCAGTTTAGGAAGAATAAAGAGCTTGTGAGGAATTTGATGACGCCGTCGTTTTTGTCAGAGGTGAGATAAGAGTATCGAGTTCATGATCAAGAGGCTGATTTGAGTAAAGGTATCTGCGCCCGAAATTTATGACAAGTTTTCTCGGCTGGTTGAGCTCTGGGGTATGAAGACTGAGCACGCCCATGGACAGTTCTTCTCAGCCTCAAAGGATGTACACAACGCCGCCCTTGATATCATTGTATGCGCCGCTTTTGGTCTCGACACTCAACATACTCAACTCGTCAAAGAAATTCAAGAGCTCACTCCAGATACCAACACCTCATCAGCCCAGATCGACGGCGAAATCGCGTTCAAAGAACTCCCTCTCAATGAAGAGCTCAACGCCTTGGCCACTGTCGCCGAGAGCGTTGCCAAGATCATCAAGACACCTTCTCCCCCGCTATTCCATTGGATGTATCGAAGCTTTTCGGCAACCCTGAAGAACGCCTTTGCCCTTACCAAGCAGTTGCAGGAGCGAGAAATCGCCAATGGCATTAAGCGAAGAGCGAATGGAGAGGCTATGAAGTGTGCGCTTGATGAGATCTCTGTTCGAGAAGAGGCATTGGCGAAGAAAGAGGGGAGAGAGCCTGATTATTACTCCCAAGTGATCACTAGTGAAGTGAGTACCAGTGCCCTATGAAAGGCGATAAAGAGCGTCGTGCTAACACGTATCACCAGATGATGTCTTACCTTATTGGCGGCCATGAAACAACCTCCTCAGCTGTACGATGGGGCCTAAGCTATCTCAGCGCCGAGCAAAGAGCTCAATCCGAACTTCGCAACGCGCTTCAACAAGCCTACCCTCAAGCTAAATCTGAGCGACGTGCGCCTTCACTCGTTGAGATTATCCAAGCTCGTGTTCCTTACCTCGATGCAGTCGTCGAAGAGATTCTTCGCTTGTCGTATCCTTTTGGTATGACTCTCCGAGAAGTGCAAGTTGACACACAGATTCTTGGTGCTCGGGTGCCAAAAGGCACCACGGTTGTCTTCTTATCAAACGGTCCAAGCATATTATCACCTCCAATCGACTTCGACGAGTCACGAAGTAGTGAATGGGTCAAATCTCGCAAACCGAAACCTTTGGAGAAGGACTATGACTACTCGAGTTTCAAGCCTGAGAGATGGCTCAAGACGGCTGCTGGTCCAGATGGGAAAGAGGCCGTGAGCTTCGATTCTCAGGCGTTCCCCATCCAAGCCTTTGGGCTAGGTCCGAGAGGTTGCTTTGGGAGGAGGATGTCCTACCTTGAGATGAAGATCTTCTTCACTCTAGTCATCTGGACGTTTGAGTTGTTGCCCTTGCCAGCGGACGTTGCGAAGCCTAAACCAGTGTCGTCTTTGACTAGGAACCCTGACAGAGTGTTTATCAAGCCACGAAAGGTAGTGGTGTAGATGGAAAGCTAGAATGATATAAATAGATTCAAAGTGGATGGACCATTATGCTATGCTGATACAACGCTTTATGCTTCCAAGAGATTCCGATACAAACCCGCGAAATTGTATCAATGCCGAATCAACTAATGGAACGCATTATCTGCTTCCGAATGCCTCACCCTAATGTCCCCGTCTCACTCACACTCCCGAACTTACTATCAACCTTCTTCGCTGGACTAGGTTCACTCAACAAACCCCCTCTATCATGCAAAACCAAGTCATCCGGTTCCACCAAAGTAGTCCCATCAGTCCTTGACATCTTAATGGTCGCCAGAGATCTTTGCACAAATATTCCCTCTGTGCTGCTGCTTGAGCCTTTAGGTAGAATGTTCCACGATCTAGCTCGTGCTGCGATAGCGCGGAAGATTGGTTGCATGTGAGGCATACAGGCTACCAAGATGCCTACGCCGCTTTCGATATTGGACCATACGACGAATCCTTGTGCGTCTGCTGTTGCTTGACCGTTAGAGAAAGAGTTTGGTGGGAATGGGAATTACCTACATGATGCGTTCAACGTTCTTGTGAAGTCGAGTAAGTAGGGGATGCGGATACAGCTGGCTGCAATGAGGCTAGACGAATGTTAACATGAATGCTACAGCGGAGAATGGGAGGCTTACAAAATACCAACACCGAAAATTACCATAACGCCAGCCTTCTTCTTCGGCTGAAGACCCAAAGAATATAACTGCGTCAAGGGTAACGCAAACATCCAGACATCAAGAGCAATGTTAACACCAGCGTGAAAAAAGATGATTGCTGGGATATTAAGTGTGATCCCGCGAGGAGGATACTCTTTCCATCCATCCCAGAGTAAGTGAATTGGTTGTCGCTGCAGTGCGCCGCATATGGTGACAATAATTGTCGTGACAATGTTGAATGCGATAGTATACTTGATGATCAATCTGAAAGTTGGATCGGGGAATGTTCGGAGAAAAAAATAGAGTATTGAGAGTTTGATGAGGCAGAGACTTAGAACGTAGGCATATTGAACGACGAGGAGATACTATATTTATTAGCCGAGGTTGCTGGGTAAGTGTATGGACTCACCATGTGAAACGTGGTAATGGTACTGTCGTCAAGTGTCCAGATATTCCGGCCCAAGCCCGCAAATGTCACTACACAGAATAAATAATCAGCTGGTTGGACATTTATATGATTCAGAACTCACTCAGGCCCATGATAATGCATTGAACTCCGGTAAAGACCTAGAATGTTAGTAAATCAGCATGACGCATAAAGAAAATCCTTACCGACGCCGCGATGATGAGGTAATCGTCAGCACCCCATTGTGAAAAGCGATAAGATTTCGTGACAGTTCGAAGGACGATGGAAAACACCGCTATCCCGAGGATCGTGTAGTTTATCCCCCTAATGTTGTGATCGTTGTCGAGCTCTGGTCTGCCGCAGTTTGTTTGCTCAAGCTTGAGAAAGTCTGCCAAGCAACCGTGAATGTGAGTAGCTTGATCCTTTTAAAGCCCATCTTGAGGGTTCCCTACCGAATAGGTCTCGTATCGGGCATGCTGTGCGGATACTGCTGGCTACCGCATTGCTGAGTTTGTGATCATGGCATATTCGTTCTTTGTTGGCGGTCGAGAATGTCGGCTTATCAACGAATTGCGAGAAACATTTGATCTACAACTGATTAATAAATCTATAGCGCGAGATAGATGGGGTATACGCACAGCACACTGCGACGCGTCCTCTAGCCTTTGAGCGGTGGTCGGTGAGCTAGCGCCTACTTGCTGAAATATAGACGGTAAAATGAGAATAAACAAGCGTAGTATTGCGAATAGCTTCATGGTGGTCTACCGCGCAGGCGAAACATCGAGGAGAAAAGCACCCAACAACTCAAAACCCGTTGTATGACGGGGTACACTGTCTCATTAAGAATTCAGGGGCACGGACTAGGTGTTTTGCTTTGTCGACGCTAATCCAGGCATACCATGTCCATTGGTCTGGATTAGACGAGCTTCCCGTACTCTAAACCAATGGGTCGTGTTAGTCCGTGCTCATCACACCAAAAGGAGCTAGAATAGAGCGCCACGGAGATCTTCATGGGATATGCTTATGCATTCCAGGGATACAGATTAGGCTTGTTTTTGCTATGCAATCGAGTGGGAAATTGGCGGGGAGTTCTTGGCAGGGCTTTAGCTAGGGTCTGGGTTCACGAGGTTAATCTGTTGGTGGTGAGGATGGGTCTTGGCTGCGGCAATGTTGCCGGCAGGGCAAGCCAATGATATCATCAACTGAGCGCTGTGACCTGGTTATTGATTTGTGCTTATTCGGCATTGAATAAAGCTGTTTCGCATAATTCTAGTGTTTAGAAAAGCGAACCATCTCGGGAAGGCTTCGTATTGGACTGCACAGGTCCGTTTGACAGATACAAGTGCAATTTGGAATCGGGGCCAAGTCCGGGGAAGTTCATCGACTCTGACGCCTCGTGTGGCTGACGGTCATGCCGGATATTAGCTGGAGGCTGTAGGGTTGAGATATTCGGATGCCGGCTGAACTTTATTGTTCACGGAATGAAGGCTTTGCGGATCATCCATACCCGTTGATCCACATCACTTCTGGGTACCGCTCCCACTACAAGGCGCATTCGAGATCAGGTATCTGTCTAGGTCCGGCATGGCGCTGTATCTGGAGGCGTTCACTTTGTGAAGGGTTACAGACGACACAATGAGCGTTATGATATGTTAATATCTGAAAATTGAAGTACAAATTCCCATGACTGTTGGTAGGTGATTAAAATGATGGGAAGCCAGTTTGTGGGCGCATTCGGCTTGCTTCAGATATGACAAGCACTTGCAAAAGAATGGCTGGAACACCGATAGCGATCTGATCTTCCACGAGATTCCACTGAACGAATCGTGCGCTAGGGCATAGGGCACGCGGATAACGTGTAGTTGCGTTAGTGTTAAAAGAATGTCTAGTCATGGATATTTCCAGCAGCGGAATGGCCTCAATTTATATCGCAGGCTGTAGTCGATGCTGTAAACGCGGTTGTCAAGAATCCCCAGGTCTAGGGTTAGCAGTATGGATCAGACTGGTTATATAAGCGGGAAATTCACACCGTCAGCGGGAAATCGCTAGTGGGTACATGTCACGATCCAATCAAATTGAGCAAATGTTGCCAAGTCTTGACGAGCTGGAGCTGCTAACATCAAATTTGTCCAAACAACCGCCGTAAATTATGGAAACGGTTCCGAATATGTGGAGTTTCAGATCTATATAAGTCTTGTCTTTCCGGACCTCGGCATTCTAGTGAGTCCGAAATTTGGCCAGTATTTATTTATTCCTGGCAGCCTCTCCCTTTTTCAGCAGCGTAAGGTCTGGTCTGTTGGTCAACCTGGCAGAAAACACCAATCATGTCTCGGATATCGCCTCTTTTCCGCCAACGGCTGATCCTTGCCGCCAAAGTAGCTGTTGGAGTCTCAATCACCGGCGCAGCAAGCTTTCACCTCGTCACAAGGAAATGTTACTTTGAGCCCTTTGGACCGGATAATGGCAGATCATTGTATGAGCATCCGCTGCTGAAGCAGATCAATCCTTGGAATAAACCGGGTTCTGCCGACTCGTGCGTGAGAGAGGTGCCGTTCGACAAGCTGGATAAGGTGCTTTTGGAGGATGCAAAGAATGGAGGGACCAAGTTAGTTGAGAGATTCATTGCGGGAATGTGGGGAGGATTTGGTAAGGATTAAGAGAACCGGTGATTTATCTATAATGCTGATGATGAGCAGGATATGGTATCCAACGGAGAATCATGACATTTTTCAAGAACGAGGCAAACAAGAACGACCTATGGGAGAAGAAGGATCTCCGAGAATCTACCTATGAACCAGGTATGCTATTCCTGATTTTGCTGTTCCCTCTTCTGACACGCAACAGGCACATACTTCACTAACCATTTTGTGGTTCTATCAAAAACTCCAACATGCATCACGATGAGAGGTTGCTTCGATCCTCACCAGTTACCTCCGTCGCCCATGGACGTCGACAATCTCGTTGAGATTCGCGCGGAGCTAGATGAAGCAAAGCAGGTGGCCGTTCTCAAACTCCAGGTCATCACGTTTGATGGAAGGAAAGAAGCGAGTGATAAGGAGGATCCTTTTGGCGGAGTTGGAGGGTGGCTGCACAGACGTTATTCTACGCTGTTGGTTGAGTCAGGAGCCAGAAACTGCCTGGAATGAGCACGTTGAGGGACATATAATAAAAGCAAACTCTCTCGATGATCAACTATGGATTTTCAGCCCCGAATTCCAAAGTACTTCAGTCTGTGGCTGGAGTGCTTCAGAATGGTGTTTCTTGGACGGGAATGGAGTGACATAACAGCAACGAAAGGTTGCGATTCCATTCAACAGAAATACGTTCCTGTACACTATATACATTCACACCACACATACCTGAAACTCTGCATTAGCGTTTACGGTGAAACTCAGTCCATGACAGCTTACCAATGTCTTCATTTCTTACCCTATTAACAATTATCGATAGCATCGGCCCGCGCTGCAATATCTAGCAGTATTCTTGCAGCATTCCTTCTTGCAACACTTTTTAGTGCGGCAGCAGAAGTTACCAATAGAGCACTTTCGGGGGAACTTGGCAGGGCAGACTTTGGCAGCGAGTTGGAGAGCCTCCCCATGGGAGAGGCTGTAGCCGTCTTCGCCGGAGGTAGCGAGGTCTGGGAGACCCTCAGCAGTGCTGATGGCGGGGCCAGCGGCGGCAAGGGGGATGAGAAGCAGGAGAGCGGCGGTGAACTTCATGATGAGAGATTGAACAGAGGTTTCGGTGTCAATTGGGTACAGAGAAGATGAGGCGAGGCAGCTTGTCGAGGTCGCGGGTCTGACTAGCGGAAGTCGGGGTTCTTTATACTTATCCGACAGACCGACAAACTGGATTCGGGTAAGATTGCGCCGCTATTAGTTGCAGGTGACCATCGCGAGCCATACGTCGACTTGCGCATCACGGCCTCTGCCCTCGCGCCCCTCGCACTCCTAGCTCAAAATGGCATGGCGATTTACACGATGTTACATCAAAGGGCATAAGGCTGGTTTCATATAAAGAGTTGGACGATCATGATCCACTCTTCGATTAAAGCTGAAAGTTAGCTTCGTCTGTGCCGTCTGACTACAGTTCTTAGCTTGCCGAGTTGGCAGTTCGCAGGCATTTGAGTGGCACGATGGAAAGTAATTAATAAGTCAAGCTTTTCTTGATTAGATCCCTCGGTGATGTTGGGCGTGAAGAAGACGCCTAGACTGGTCCATGAGATTTTATTGGCTGGATAAAAGCATTGGCTGAGGTGATAGGCAGGAAGCTTGCAGTGAAGCTTCTCCGCGAATCACAGATCCAATCCCAATAAGAATATCGAGTGGTGGTTCTTTCGAAGCTTCAAGGTAGACTGCCTATGAGCGACGTATTTTGTAACAGAAGTACTAGAAATGTTGTGTCCATTAGCTGCACAACGATATCATTGGCTTGTTGAAGCTTTGGCTTCGCCCCCTCAATCATGTCCTTGTTCTACGGAGGACGATTACTCAGTGAAACCAACCTCCTCGCTGTTGCGATGCCACAGAAATCTTCATTGTTCTCCTTCAATAGTGGCAGGGCAGAAAACTATTCATATGACTCCTCCGATGGCCGCCCTCAACCCGACTACTATTTTTGAGGCTGGAGGCAAGTGATATGTCACAACAGGAACCGTCGCTGTACGTTCGTCTGCGTAATGCTACAAGCTCTTTACATCTGACCCAAATGAACTAGTTCCAGCCCCAAGCTGACACTCCTTTGGAACCTCTACTCGTGGCCGTTCTTGCGAACAATGACGGTGTACCCCTTAGCAAAGAGTGGATAAAGACGTTGCTAGACAAGCTGGACGGCTGTGATGTTTATGATCGCAACCTGTTCCTTTCAGGTGTAATTATCACGACGCCGCGTCGTGGCCAGATTGCCTCAAGATCCTTGGGAATACCTGAAAGAACCTGGAATGAAATGGCTCGATATTGTAGTTGAAGGCGGCGAAACGCATCTTCCTACAGCTCCTTATTCTACACCGATAATAAGCTTCACCCCGTCTGTCGTTTGTATGATGATGAGAAAGGAGCATTTTTCTTGGGGTTGAAACCCAACATGGATCTGTAAGTAATTTGTCCATTGAAGCCTCTGACTACCACTAATATGGATAAGATCGCCATTGACAGTGTTTGAGCGACTCGGGGTTGCAAGTATCTCCAATACCGGCCTCGCAATTGCCGTTCCGTCTCGAGCACCAACACTCGTTACCAACTCCCCGCCAAATCTACGTGTTGCAGTAAAGGACTATTTCCTCGTCCATGTCATTAAGATATCACTTTGCAACCGAGCCTACTACGATCTAAGCGAGCATGCAGCTTTCACAGCTGAGGTGATTCAGGCTCTCATCAATGACGGCGCACACATGCTGGGATTGACGAAGCTCAGCTCAGTGATAACCCAACCCGAGAAGAACCCGCGGATGCCGTTGACTATTCAACAGCATTAAATCCCAGAGGGAATGGGTACCAGTCTCATGCGGGAAGCAGTAGTGGAAGTGCTGCTGCTGTTGCGGCTTATGGCTGGCTTGACTGTGCGATCGGCACTGATACGAGTGGACGTGGTCGTCGACCAGCGTTGGCGAATGGTCTGGTTAAGACCTATGACATAATTGATACGTCCTGTGTATTTGCGAGAAGCCTTGATGTCCTACGTCGAGTTGCGGACACTTGGATTGCAGTTCCATCTCTGGTCAAGAAGCAACCATATCGTCTCGATGGATCAAAGACTTGAAGCAATAACACCAACGGAATTCCAGCATCCTCGACCTGACCCGACTGAAGTTGGCTGCAACCATACTCTCCCAACAGACCAGCCTGCCAGTAACATGACGGAGCGCCAGGCGGCACCAATGTCGAACCTGGGCAACATATAATGCCATCTTTGGGGCATTGGCATTGCCCACGGCCTTCCTCACTGCGAAAGACACCACCCCGACTGACTTGAGTCGTGAATGGACGGTGGTTTCGGGAATGGCAGTACGTCGGCCTCTCCCGCCTGGTCTTTGTCACGCTGACAGGTTGAATAAGCACCTTATTCCCATATTGCATGTTTAACGTAGCGCGTCAATCTACTATGGGGGCAAGCTCTCCCGTTTACACAACCGTCTTATCCTACCTAGCTATTAATCTGTTTGGTGCAGTTCGGCTGGCGGGAGAGAGGGCTGCACGGCTTACTGATGTTTTCGTTCGTAGTATCGTTGTGATCGTACATGCGGCAGAGCACGTTCACGAGCGACCCACGCTTCTATGGATTCTGTCTTCCTGGGCCAACTACGCCATCTAGGGGCTTGTTGAGACATTATCTTGCTTGATCTCTGATAGCAAATGAAATGGGTCCCAGAACATTAAGATCTGCGAGACGTGTCTTCTGGCTGGGCTCGTAGTTTACATAATCACGTTAAAAGAAAAAGAGCGCGGCATCCTTACAACGTGCTGGCGTCCAATAAGACCCGACTAATTGAATGGCAGCTCTCCCCCTAGTCGCCTCGGATTTGGGGGTAACAGGTTATGAGGATGCCCTTTGGCGATTGCTAGTTTCTTATTTGTCAATTAGGACACCAATGCAACCCTACTATGTTTATGATATATTTATTACAGATACGGGGTTCAAAATAATCACAACTCTGACAAGATGTAGCTGGTGTTGTAAAGAGAGTGGAGTATTTAATAATACGTGGCAACTGGTCCTAGTAGCATGGGTATGTGCATAGCCTCTTAATATGGACCTTTACAAAGGAACGTATGTGATGTCCTAGATGTTCTTTCCAGAAAATATCTCAAAGCCGGAATGGATGTAAGCTGAAAATACTGGGAATGCTGTCCTATTCCCTTGGCTATAGAGGCGCTATACCAAAGTACCAGTTCCGGCCTCGAATCAAATCACATATTCTTCTAAACCCGATAAACCAATGGCAATTTTACCAATAGTAATCATTGAGGTCTTTTACCACCTCCTAGTAGGGAAATCACAAAGTACTGATCAACATCACCTGCCTGTAGGAGCTAGTTCTAAGTCTACTGCTTGTAATGTAAGGGCAAAGGTCGCAGAGACCTAGTGGGGCAACGATACCTCCGTGTAGCGCCCTCACAGACAAGGGGATAAGCGCCAAGTCTTGTAAGCTTACGGCATGAATCCTACAAATTTTTCGATATAGAGAATATACCTAGCGCGGGTCAGAACCTCAATCCATGGGAAAGGGTAATACAGTTGAGGCCAGGTAGCAGTAATCTCATAGATAGATAACAGAAGCACGAGTAGGTAGTTCCTGACCCCTTATTTAATCTGGTCTATACTTTCTTTATTATACTTAGTAGCTTGTAGATTCCTCACATAGGGTCGATCGAGGCGGTTAGATAAGATAACCTTAAAGGCGCCTCACAGGAAAAGTGGACCTATGGTCTTGCTATTCGATGTGTTGCGATATGCTTAACTGCAAGTACTCATGTACGTCGATCGTCTAGCATAAAACAGGAAGGTGCGGGCATGAATTTCTGCAAATTTTACGATGCGGCGTATACGAGGTCAAGATACCCTTGACGCGAACTATTTAGGCAGACTTGTACAACGGTCGTCTTACACAAAAAAGGAAGGTGCAGCTTGAATACTTCCAAGGGAAGAAAGTTGTAAATACTATATAAGAAGACAAAAATTCTCTGCTATCTTAAATATACAAGCAACATCTCTGGAGCAATACAGCCAGCCTTCGAACACTATCCTTTTTCTTTTCTTTGTTTTTGTTAAGTCTCTATAAAGACAGAAATACTCAAGATGAAGGCTACGCTTTTAACTCTTCTTAGCAGCGCTACAGTAGCGGTCTCTGCCGCGGTAAAGCTTCTCATTGATGAAAGAGGCTATATATAAACTAACTTCCACTTAGGCCCTTCCTGATGGTGTTCAGGCAGTTGATAACCCTCTCGAAGGATATACGCTTATTCCGATGGAATGGACAGGTTCTATTAAAGATGGAGCCGATCCTATCACCCTGTCTGGTACTGCTGAGGTAAGTAAATGAGCTAGTATTGCACTCTAAGAACACATAAAATACTAATGGCGACTTAGGAGGTTGTTGCTCAGATTCAGAAGCTCAACCCAGATTACGTGTTTCCAGAAGGCAACACCAGCGAACCTGAGATTGAAAAGCGCAGCCAAGTAAGACTTCACACTATCCTTCTTATCATGAAACTTACTAACACACGAACTAGGGTCATATTATTTGTAAAGTTGGTGGATTTGGCGCTATGGATGTACGAGCCGCCCACCGGGAGAGAAATTACCTTCGCTCCCTAGGGAATAATGTGTGCCATGTGGGCGCAGGGCCTCACACGTGCACTAAAATCGCTTGCGCTACTGGCGATGCTATCATCCTTTGCAACGACAACGGGCACGCTATTTCACCTAGGTGCTCCTACCTAGCTGATTACATCGACCACATCATCAGAGCTTGCTCATGGACAGTCAACAGCCCTCCTTGTACCGTCAGGCCTTGCGGCCCTTCTTGGTCTGTCGATATGGTCCGAGGGCAACAGTTCGATTCTGACAACTACAATGTTATTGTTGCTAAAGACACTTGCTAGTTTGTTCATCTTCTATATTATGCATATTCATATTGGGGCTGGTGAGACGACGAGAAAGTGACTAGCTAGAATGAGACGAGATAAGTGCTTGGGTTTCCAGACTATTACGCTGCTCTGTTAGGTCTTAGTTTTCAATCGAAAGCCCAATCTTTCCTAGCCACTACTACCCGAAGATTCAGTTGAAATGGGCAGGGAGGCAAGAGTTTCTGATTTTCAGGTCAATGCGATTAGGTTGGAGAGGTTGGGGGCAGTAAAGAAGGCAAATAGATGGAGAGGGGAGCAAAGGACAGCAAATATACCGTGAGAGTTTCTATTGAGAGCAAGGGCGGAAGAGTCAGGGGCTAGTACCTAAGAAAAGCCTAACCACCATCCTAAGTACTATCCTGAAGTAAATAATTAGCGTCAGAATGCATATCGAGTCATCTCACCGTTCTGCTAGCCTGCGAACAATAGTCCATTTTTCTAGTAGTGTTATGGCTCGGGTTAAGTTATTATTACAGTTTCGCCCTTCTTAAGACCGTTAAATTAATCATATAGCCTACTTGCTCTCTCTGCAGAGAGCTTCAAAAGCTTGAAGGAGGTTTGCCTTCAGGTCCTCCCAGTGTTCAACTCCAACATTTACCCTTAGCAAACAACGATCGATGCTCTGATCCAATAAGGCTCTCCACGCCGCCACGGTTGGTCGCATGATGAAACAGATGCAACCTGCTGGGTAGTCTCCTGGCAAGCCTTTCATCTTTTATCGCGAGTGCGAAGGCACCACCATAACCGTTGGGATCTGTTTCCGCAGCCACGAAGATTCGCCCTTGGTCTTTGGCTGGAGACTCGCATGTCGGACTTGGGCTACTACTTCTCCGACGGGTCCCGGCTCTTTGGCAGACGTAGGGAACCTGTTTATCAAGGACCCAGCGCTCCTTGCTTGTCTCTCCATGCAGAGTTCAAGCGTTCGGACACTCCACACGCCTAGCCAGCCCTCAAGACTTGCCATAACGCTGCCAAGGAAAACACGTTCACCTCTTAATTTGTCACTCCAGCTTTCTGTTGCCTCGATAGCAGGACACAAGCTGAGAACTCCGCAAAGCATATCCGAGTGCCCTCCAATATACTTTGTCCCGCTATGCATGATTATATCGACGCCCAAAGCGAAGATAATGATCAGATCACAGCTGGTCGTGTAGAGGGCAAGTCCCACGTTGACCTCCCGCAGATGAAGTACGGTGATACCTGGGGAGCGATCTATGAATCTACTGCGGTCGAACCCGCCAGTACAAGCAACGTGGATGTCAAAGCCTGAGAGTATCTATACTGGGTTGATGTTTGGTTTGGGCAGAAGCTAAATGGCGTTCAGTTTTGGTAGAGTGGAGGGAAAGAATTGCGAGCGACAGAAGGTGGAGGCACAGAGGAGCAGGTATGGTTCTCGGATCACCATGTCACCAGTGTGTATGGGATCAACTACGAAAGAATCCCTCATCGGGTTTGGAGGGCATCATTGTTGGGCTTAGACCTCTGTTCTTGCGATGGGACTAGGAAGATAGCCAGCTGAAGACTAGAAACCACACTTCTGTTTTAGTATAATGCAGGGGACCTGTCTAGAACCAGGAGATGCCCTGTCTAGCCAGTGCGGCTGAGAGGTCTAGATCAACGCCTCGCAAAACTATTGATTCGAGTATCGAATGATAATGCTCAACTACCGAGCCCACGGGGTTCTTGTTGCCCCTCAATTCGTCTATAAGAAACAAACACATTCCCTCGTCCGCCGTTTTCCCCTCAGACTTAAAATTTCAGTTGCTTGCGAGCATTATTCTGCAGTTCTCAGTGGTATAAACATCCTGGTTCAAGACCGTGAGCATGGTCAAATTAGCGCTTCTTAGCTGGCTAGCGGTCGCTGCCCCTGTATTCTCCGCACCAGCCGATGTTCTCAGCCCTCTGGATACGCGAGCTTGCACTACCCCAGCAAATACCCTCAAAAACCCGGGTTTTGAGTCCAGCGCTCTCAGTGAGTTTGCCCCAAAACGACATGAGCTACCGTCTCCAGCATGACTAACACACTCAGCACCATGGGTCTTCCAACCCACATACGTCAAACTCGGTAGCGCAACAGTCGCGAAATCTGGCTATAAAAGCGACCACGCGATCCAAGCCGCGGGAACCTCCGGATATAACGATCCAACCAGCTACAACAAACTTTATCAGACCTTCAAGATCTGCAAAGCATCGCGTTTCCAACTCTCGTGGTCCATGCTCCTCCCGAAAGATAGCGTTAAGTATACAGCGCCTGGAAAACCAGGCTTGTATGTCGAGGCCAAAGCTCCAGATGGTTTGTGGTATCAAATGGGCTCTTTCAGCTTCGACACCAAGACTTTCAGCAGCACCATCTTTACTCCGAGTTTCAAGGGTACGCATAAGGTTGACCAGTGGGCGAATTTTGTGGCGGACTTTCCGAATTTGCAGACTGGCACTTGGACGATTTCTATGGAGTGGTATGTTATAGGGCCGGGGTCAAAGGGGACTAAGACTTCGACGCTGAAGTTTAAGATGGATAACTTTGTTGTGAAGCCTAAATAATGGTTGATGACCGGATTAGTCAATGATGAGAGGTGTTTACAACGTAGCTTCCTCAATCCCGAAAATAATTGTGTATTACATGGTCTATAGCTCTATGCGCCGGTGTTATCTTTTTGTCCTTGTATCCTTTCCAACTCTATTGTCACATAATCACTCCCAGTCTCTTCAACTCTGAACCACCGCGCAACTTTGATGATGATCCTGCGGGTGCTGTCGTCATCCTGTCCATGAGTTCCGCTCTCTCGTTACTCCCCGGTCTACCTGCCCCCAGCTCCATGGCATCCGTCCGGCTGGACCATCCTCAAGCTCGCCCGATCGTCAAAAGGTCTGTATGATGAGAGCCGCTGTAGTCGTTCGTACTCTTGTCTCGAGCCAGACTCTTGAAGAATGCTCGTAGTGATGGGAATGAGCCTGCAACGATGTCTACTCCGCATTCGACGACTGTCCAAAGAATGATGTTTCCGACTTGGTCTTGATTGAATCTGGTTGGTTGTGGAGTCGTACTTGGGGAACAGGAGAGGACGTACAGATGAAGTGCTCAGGTTTCAGGTAAGCACTCGAATATTGAACTCGGACGATACTCGCAACCGATGCTCTGTCACAATTGCCAGCCGCGTGAACAGGAGGCGCTTGCTTGCGACTACATACATCAAGATAAATACTAGGGCCCTGAGGAGGCGAGGTTCCTTTTCCCTTTGTTTCCCCTTACATGATTACCTTGACTCCACTGTCTCGATCAACTATGTCTTGGTCTGTCAAGGATCGATTTGCGATTGTTTTACTGGCAGTGGCTCAGGTCAGTGCTTCTTTCATTGTGACTCTTAATGACCGCATACTCACTCTGTCAGGCATCTTCCACGCACTCGTTCGTCTACTCCTCAACGCAGGATGTTGGGTCGCTATAGCAAACGTACGCCTTCGTCCTGAAGCCGAAGTCACCATCAAGTTCATTCCGGAACCCCCCAGGCATTTAAACCCTCGCAGAGGATCCTGACGTTGCATATGTCGGCCAATACAAGACCCTTACCATCAACACGGTTGGGCCAATTAGACTAACACAGGCTGCTCTTGACTACTGGCAGCAACACGCAGAGGTTCAGGGTAACCTTTTATTTGTGGCCAGTATGGGAGGTTACATGCATTCTACGCAAACGCCTTTGTATTTTGCAACGCAAAGCTTCTCTTGTCAGTATGGTCAAATCTCTCAGTGGCTTGAAGCGGGCTGTCGGTGTCCGCAACGCCGCCATTTGCCCTGGCCCGGCTCATGTATGTTCTCTACTGCTATGGTCACGTGGTTTGCTAATAAATCTGATAGACACCAATCTTTGAGCAAGAATTCTGCCGCGAGACTCCAACGCGGCGACGTTGCTTTGGAGCCAGAACATGTTGCTGAGCTGACCCTCAAGATGTTACCAAGAACCCCAGTACGGTGACAGAAATATTGTGGAAATTATGATGATTGGTTCCAAGGAAGAGCAGTCTGTCCATGTCCGCGAAGTCGGTTTGGAGGGCCTTCTATTCCACTGCCGGGCCTTTGGATATGGGAACACGGGCGATGGCGGAAGAATTGAAGTTCTTTGAGAAGGTGAAGGAGAAGGGCATGCGTTCTTCATCTCAGACATAAAATACCTCTGATATATACATCAAGTTGAAATCATGATTGTTTTTGGGTTTGAAAGCAATTTGGACAAAATGCGCCACAATTCTTGAGCACCTCCACTCAATTCCAGCTTATACATCGAGTATCTTAATGAAGCGCTACGAAAAGCATTTTTAAGCTTAGATGATCCGCCAGCGCAGGAAAATTACCCCTTTCGTTTATGCCTGGCTAACTCTGTGTGACACAATGACGTACGTGATCTACATGCAGATCTCTCGTCACACGATGTCTTGCAAGCCAAAGACAATCCCCGTGAATGTTCTCCAGGTAGGATCAAGTACTTATATAGAGCTGACTTCCCTGTCGCTTAAGGTTTGCGAGTTACCACTTACAAAAATCAAGTGATAAACCACTTTGCACATGAGACACCAAACTCCTATATCAGAGTCACCTATCATCTCGAACAAATTGAAACCATTTAAATACACCACTCCGAATCTTTCAGTATGCTAGATTTCAGCATGTTAGACCGGCTCGTCAAGAAGCTCATGGGTGGCGATGAATTTTATGGTCTCCATGATCCTCAGGCAATCATTACGAAGGGTCAGGAACTTGATCGCAAATACGGATACATGTACGGCAACTCCTACGAGAAGGAAGCTCGCAAGAAGGCGGCCCAGATGAGCGCAGGATACGGGAATAGTAATGGGGGCGGTAGTGCAGGATGGAGCAGCTATGCACGCTAAGATAAACTATAAGAAGCTAAGGGGTTGAGACAGGTCTAAAGGAACACGCAGCATTTAACTTTTCTACATGCGACAATGAAGAAACGACCTCTACACTAAGACAATCTCTGAGACCTGCAAACCTTCCAGCAGCCCTTTTATACGATGAGCGTAGGCTCTGGAAGTGCTCTCCAGAGTCTCCATGCTTGGCTCTCGCAAAGTATCATCTTTCTTTAGGCGTTGCGAGAATTTGGTGTAATTGCTTATTAATAAAGCATTATGGCTGATACTAACATGGCCAACTCGCTCATAGCCGTCACTTCCCAGCTTTTTGATAACATGGATACCACAGAAAGCAAAACTGTCTTCGACATTCACACCAAGTGGTATAACGAATCCTCCAATGGCAGGGGGGGCATCCTGTAGTTGCTGATCCATCTGAAGGGCTATCGGGCTTATAGTCGTTAACACAAAGCTCTTCGACGCGAATGTCTTCCAATGGTATAGCTGTGTTGGTGATCTTACCATTTCATACGCCCACGGGTGTAATATTTCACATCAATAAGGGGAGCCTGTAGAGCAATTGAGAATTCTGAGCAGTCACCCATGTGGCTTGGGCCATCAGGGATATAGCGCGCTTCCTGAATGACCACGAATGAAATCGAGGTCCAGTGCCTATCCCGCATGACCCGTGACGCGACAGAAGCCCAGGACCATGAAGGGTACGTATGCAAGTCTCGATTTCTGGACCTTTAGTGTAGGCCAGACCATCCATAGAAGATCAAAGGGGAGGTATTTCTCCCATATAAAAAGAAAACATAACACATAACAAGGTCTCAAAACTGGGCCGTCGAAACCTGATTAATGGTCAACTACGTGATCCAGAGTCTCCTATTGATTACAATAAATTGGAATTATCGATTTCTATTTGACAGCGTTAGCCACGGATTCTGAGAATAGGCACAAGCCCATCTAAAAATGACAGTCATGCGTTTTAATATAGCAAGAGGGGACTCAAACTTGTTGCCATGTTGCCAAAGCTGATATGCAGTATGTATTTGGGCTGTCTATCTCGTTCTGCCACGACGTCAGGTGTGCGGGCGGTTGATATCAGTGAGCTCAAGTAGCGAAAATCGACGATTATTCATATTCACTACACTTTCGCTACATACTATGTATGTAGCAGACACAAACTTGCAGGATATTGATTTTACGACGACGACTATACTACTCGTAGGGGCAAGTAATCATGTAAGCCTTGTTATGCTGTAGAGTAATTCGCTTGGTTCTATATTACCTAGAGAGTACAAAGCTTCAGGTCCTATGAGATCCGTTCTCCCGGGCGTAATAAACACTACTACTACACGATGGAGAAAACATCTCGCCTTGCCATCAAAAGAAAAGCACAGTGCTGCATCAAAAGTGTTGGTCGCAACCAACTTGTTGCCTCGTTATGTTCCCTCTAAACTGGTAGTAGCCAAGGCATATCGAACCATAATCAAGAAGTATCATTAGAGACCCATTGCGTTTCCTGTTTTTGATCGATCATCCATCATTTAACATTCTCGCCCTACATTTCCGCCGATGGAAACGTACTGCGTTCCTCGTATCGCACTAATGAAATCAGGAAACCTAAACACGAACGCGTCGCGTTTACGTTGGCTACCTTCTCGGCGAGCCTACCCACCCTTTCAGGAAGGGATCTTCAGACGGCGGAGTGCGTGCATAGCCAAGTGCAGACGGGTGGTTGCGGCCATTTGCTCAGGGATGATCAATGCGTATATGGCCTGATATACGGATGTGCCACGTCAGACATCAGTTTTCCCCTCACCTGTCAGCCACGGAGATTATCCAGCAATCAATATTTTACGTATTTAAGAAGAAGCCTACATTTGGCGTTTGTCTTAATATATGATTCTTACCTCGTATGTTCAAGCATTTCCTTTCAGGCATGATTATAGTGGACGATGCCTAAAAACGCTACTGAAAGCTTAATTTCGCCTAAAAACATTATCTAAGACGCCCTAAATGTTCGAGTCAGATCGCCAAGAACTTCTGGAGTCAAGTCTCTGGAAACCACTTGATAAGTGTCTGGGCTACATAGAAGCGGGCGATTATTATGATGCTGGTATGGCTACCCCATCGCTTTTCGTGTTAATCATGTCACCTCGGTTCCTAGTTTGAAGCTAAGCGACTGTATTAGAAGGCACGACTCGATCACCGTATTACAAGAGAGATTATCTGCCGGACACCGAGGTAGAAGATTGGTTGTCTCAAAGTGGTCGATTCGCAACTGACGCACGATGCTCCCTCCGTGTGTTGATGTGTGAGCGATTGGACTTTGAGCGACTTGGTTTTGCCATGAGCAAGCGTTCATTCTTATCAGCAGAGACTACATTCGGCTTACCACCCGAAGCGCTACCGATCCTGAATCTCCATCGAGGACAATATTACTCTAATATCATGTGGAATGATGCCGACGACAATGAGTCGATGAGCTCTATAGGTAAGCCATTGGAATTGGTTACACCATACAGCATGACATTGATGCGTATTCCAGCCGTCACAATCAAGGTCCCACAAATGATGGAATTAGGAAACTTCGGACTTTCGCTCACCCATATTCTGAAGAGTGGCACTACAATGGCCCTCATACATGGGTGGAATATGTGGACGAACACACTCCCCAACGGAAATCGTGTGGAACCTCACCATATGAAAATTGAGAAGCTGATCAAATCTACACACTCTCTTTGGACTCATCCACTGCTGTTGCCGCTAGTTTTCCTACGTGAACACCTGTCGAGAGCCGATATGCAAAGTAGCAAACTATCTAGAGAGGTGCAAACTATTGAGAGAAATCTTGGTATCGAACGTACTGGCCGACTTGCTATGATTGACATTGGTGTCACGGATCAAATGAAACAGCTTTTCGGGCAAGAAGAAAAAAGAACAGGGCTGATGTCCGAACTGACTTCAGCATCGACAGATGTATCCAATGTGACGAGGGTTCTGAAGTGGGACAAAGAATGCATCCAGTTTCTTCATCAAGTCAAAGGCCAAATCGACAAATGCCACGGCCGAAGTGCCATCGCTCTGGACTCAGAGTTGTCTAGCCTGATACAATTTATGTATTGTCATGTTGAATCAGCTGGAAATTTTACTGGTTTCTTGCACTCAAGACTGGAAACAGAACTGAATGTGGTTCGTGAAAACCCATCACTTGACAAAAATCAAAGAGTATGCTAATTTAAGTACATTTCCTCAGCTATATAATCTTATCGCACATACTAACGCTGAGCTCAATCTTAGGATAGCGTCTACGACTGGTCTGGACAGTGCGGCTATGAAGACACTCACCTTTGTTACGATAGCCTTTCTTCCTGCAACCTTTATTGCTGTCAGTTCTTTTCTTACTATCAACAAGTGTCTTTAAGCTAATCTTCCCAAGACTCTTTTCAGTATGCCAATGTTTGACTGGGAGTCGGATGGTAAGGAGACGATTTCCCCGAACTTTTGGATTTACTGGGTAGTTAGCATACCCTTGACCTTAATCACAGCGGGTGGATGGCGGGTATGGTGGCACTATCAGAAGATATACCACGCTAGTATGTTCAAGACCGGAGATTAAGGAAATAGATAGTTTCTATTAAACCATGAAATAAGTAATTAAACTAACTATCCGCTCTATCTCTAGTCTCTGCTTAAGTGCCCTGCCTTATCTTCGAAGGTATTTTTATTGAAGCTATTATTTTAAACAGACTTTGGGTTTTTATAATATGGAATTGACCGTTTTAGCTCAGGAATTAAAATATCTTATATACCTTTAAAATAGGTTACAAAGTTATAATTTGAAGTATTCTTTATATTAGCTGTACATTATAATAATTAGTTAAATATTATAATATAATATCTAAGTTATAAGTATGATATATTATTTATAATTAAGACTTATAGGTAAGAGCTTATACTAGTACAGAGAACTTAGCTCATGGGTAAGCTCCATTCACTGATAACGCCACAACTCGTGCATTGACAGATGCTCAAGACTGGGCCTTCTTCTCTGCCATGTCGAAGCAGGGATTCTCAGCGACTGAGGCCGATTAATCATCTTATATGAAGGAGAAGAGTGACTTGGGAATATTGCAAGAGGTTGGAAAAATGATCTACTCCACGGGTCATGCTCTCGCCGATTTCGTCACTTTCATGGGGACCTTTCTCTTCTTCGCCGAAGCGATGGATGTCAGTACCACCAATGTCTTCGGAATGCCCTCAGCCATCATGGGCGTGATCGGCGCCCTTGCAGCAGGCGGCGCAGATTTCCTCGTTGCCAAGATGCCCATCAAGAACATGGCAGTTTTTACCATGCGCACAATCACAACTGTCACCACCGTTCTTTCCAAGATCATCTTCTCTCTCAGGTCCTGGTCAGAAGTACCTTGCCAAGGGCTATCTCTCATTCACGAAGGCGAGTGACAACCGCAAGGTTGGAGCGGTGTTCAACACGGTCTTGGTGTTCCCTGCACTTTTCTGCACTTGCTATCATTTCTATGAACTCTCGAAGAAGCCTGTCAGCAAGATGCGATCATTGGCTATTATTGGAGAGACTTCGAATATGGTGCAGTATGTCGGGCGGATTTCCTACTGTGTTGCGATTTTTGACCCTGAGCCATCGACGAGGCTCACACCAGCTAGTGTTATGGCGGGATGCAACGTTGTCATGTTTGGATTAGAGACTGCTGGTGCCTTGATCGTTTGATTTCTTTTGTCAAGAGAGTAACTGTTTGCGGTTGGAACTTTAGGAGAATGACATACCGCATTTTTATGGGTTGTTTACTAGGACTGTTGTCAGATGTCTACAGCTGCACAGCATATCAGTATCTTTATAGCCAGATACCATAAATGCAGTCACATTTTGCATCTCACTTTGGCCTAAAGGCGGTTGGGGCAGCAATGAATTTGGCCACATAAGCATCTCGTTGACAAATATCCGTGAAAGAAGAGTCAAATACGGTCTCCTTGTTCGAAGCCTATACCAGCCTGTTGTGCCAAAACCCCAGAGTTACGAAAGTCTAACTCTCTAGACATCTAATAATACATAAGTTGCCTATGCATGGACTCTGAAGAGGGCTACTTATGCGATACATGTATCTCAGCCTTGAGAGGCAAAATAAGATGAAGGATCATTCTTCATATGGTAGTCATTTCTCAGCGACTACCACCACCAAAATTATGACGACTTGGTTGTCAGTAAGGGCAATAATTGCTTTGTTTGTACGTGATTATGGAACAAGTTGCCAATTCTACGCGATAACGACCCTTCAAAGATTGACGGCTTTCGGACCTATTGCACTGTTGATCGACCCAATCTCAAATTTCTTGCCGTATGCCCTTGGGCCATGAATGTTGTGCTCAAAGGTAGGAATTCCGCAAAGATCGATGACAGCTCATTGACCAACACAACCAGTCTCTATGTGCGTGATGGAAGATCTCGGCAGCCGGGGCTCCTCGCCTCCGCCGATTTGGACTTTGCTTGATGCTCAAACCTGGACTGATCTTGACGACCATATGGGAGCGAGCAGATCTCTTCGTCAGGTCGAAGCTTGGCTTTCGTCCTGTGAAGCAGGGCATGAATATTGTCTTTCACGGGGCTCAAGTCCAGGGAAGTATTTCCCTACCAGAGTTATTGATGTCGACAGGGTCGAAGACGGAACAGTGTATCTCCGTGAGAGATCCGAAGTCAAAACCGGGTTCTTAAGCGAGGGACACGAGGCTGAAGGCCTAAGCAGAGGGTATCCTGCATACTGGACACTCTCACATCGATGGGGTGATCCTGAGTTGATCCAGCAACTCTCGCAAAGCACGGAGAATGAGCTTCGGTTTGGCATGGGAGTGAGCGATTTGTCGCCAACCTTTCGCGGTGCTTGCCTGCTCGTTCGCCGTATGGGCTACGAATACATATGGATCGACTCTCTGTGCATCTTTCAGGACTCTCTCAGCGAGTGGCAGCAAGAAGCCAAGGCGATGGTAGATGTATATCGTTATTCATTTTGTAACATTTCCGCCATAGGCGCGTCCTCAAATCCCAGTAGTGTCGGCCTATTTTCCAGGAGAAGACTTCCTTTGAGGCTATTATTCCCTTTCCAGATACACGGGCAACACTTGGACGACGAAAGAGGCTTCAGGGTTGGGCCATGTGTAGTTTTCAACGATTCTATTTGGACGGACGACGTCGCAAGTACACCCTTGAGCACACGCGGGTGGGTTGTACAGGAACGTTTCTTAGCTCCTCGAGTTCTCCATTTTACGGAGAACCAGATATACTGGGAGTGTCTAGAGACCACGGTCTGTGAAGCAGATCCAAGCGGGGAACTCCAGATCCTTGCCAAAAACTGGCATTTGCGCCCGCCTATTCAGACAGTACACAAAGCGGCGGGACGGGAAATCGCGAGGAGCCTTTCCAAAGGACTCTCGGGGCAGCAGTATATAACGCGGGATGAAGAAACAGCCTATCTCAATCTCTGGGGTGACGTTGTGTCGATCTACGCAAACTGCGCTCTGACAAACGAATCAGACAGGCTCATCGCCATGTCCGGTATTGCCAAGACCTTCCAGGAGGCTAATAAAGACACATACCTAGCTGGACTGTGGAAGAAGGTCATCCACTCCGATCTGACCTGGAAGACTGACGCTAGCGGTGGGGCTGAGGTGTTTCGCAGTGACTCGTCGTATGCTCCGACATGGAGCTGGGCTTCCGTTGTTGGGGGGCATACGACACTCAGCAAGGTCTATCAAAAATATAGAGGCATCCCAGTCTCTCTTATAAGCCTTGTTGCGGAGCGAATTGTATCGGAACCGCCAGGGGATGATCCTACAGGCCTACTACGTTCAGCAGAGCTCGATATTGAGTGCATGCTGTATTGCTACCGCTGGACGCCCCAGTCGACCACACTCGCGGTATTCAAGGACGAGGTTAGACATGATTGCTATTTCAGAAAGGAATGTGGCTCACAACATTTACACCTTGACACCGCGGATATGGTGCGAAAGTTCAAAGAGATGGCGGAGGTGGAAGGGGTTTGTGTGCCGCTATGTGGGGGATATGGAGGATATGGAGGTGGAACAAACGTATTCATCATGTTAGAGCATGTCTCAGGGACTACCTTCAGACGCATTGGGACTTTTGAACACGGGGAAATTGGTAGATGGATTAGTGAATGGTATGGGTCTGGCACACGCATTACACTCGTATAGCCTGTAGTCATTTGACCTTTCTCTTCAAGAAGGTACTGCTGAAGTGACATTCAAATTAATTTCGAAAGCCCCCCCTCACGAGGTAGCTCTACCAACAATTGGTTCTACTGAGAACGGAAACTCCGGCAAAGATCGAGATCATAAAATGTCCGTGATTCTTGATCTTCTGTACCCTTGCAGTGGCGAGGGCCTCGGGAATTTTACAAGTCTCAATCATAGAGTTTTGTTCCATGCCAAGGCATTCTTTATACGAGAAGTGTGTATTTTCGGGGGCGAAGGATTATAGGATGTATGCAGATCTCTCCTACATGGTGGCCGAATCCTACAAAGCGGCCGCTCATGCATAACCACAAGGCGGCCGAACCATACAACGTAACCTAATTATTTACTAGTACGGCGATCGTATCTAGTCCTGAGAGCTTCAATATCACAAGCTAACTGATAACTCGATTCTTGAAAGCATGTATTGAATGCACCTGTCGTTCTTCTTTGGGAAGCGGCTTCTCTGAGTACCACGAACCTTCGTATTCGAACTGCATATCCGTTGATGATCCCATTAGTCAGTCTTATTCAGCAATTCTGTCTGTCTATTCAAGATCAGATCGTCGATTGTCTCTCTCAGAGTTCTCTTGTTGTCACTTCGATGGATACTGTTTTAAGAGGCTTTACTGAAGTATAAAAGGCCATCAATCGACCACTTCAACATGCTATTACCAATACAACTCCTCGACAACCTTCACATAAGCATACCAAGTTACCAAAAGCTTTAGAAAGAAATTTCAACTCAGTAAGCTCGCACCGCTTGACTGTTAGCTTTCTTGTCTTTTGCTAACTCCCATCAGACCGCCATTATGAAGACCACCACCATGATCATGATTGCCGCCTTCACCAGTAGTGCCCTATCCCTCGAAGTCAAGGACGCTTCAACTCCTGGTGGCGGCACTCCGGGCTCCCCCGCCTGCAACCGCCAATGCCTTATCACCATTTCCCCAGTCGACGGAGCCTCCACGCAGAGGTCCGACGGTTTCCCTGGCTCCTGCAAGGAGTACGCCACTGGTCAGCTGAAGGGTATCAACCGTTCTGTTGATGGGGGGCGTCTGAACATTAACGGGGTCGGAGGAAACCTCGTTATCGACTTTGTCAAGAATGGGCGGGATCGCCGTGCCTCTTTCACTAACTGTAAGGAAGCTGTTTTTACTGGTGCGCAGTGTAGCCTCAAGCAGGGAGGTTGTGACAAGCAGGCTGAGTCTGGCTAAAGCATACTGTTTGGATAATCAGTGGGAATGGGTTTCACTGTTCTGAAAACACGCCCGTTATGGATTATCGGACCTTCCCTTCACTTGCCTGGCAGATTATCTGCAAGCTGGCCATAGCTTGGAAACAATTACAAACTTATATGCTTTTCATGATCTTCAGTGTATGCACCCGCCATCAGCTCCTCGCTATCATTAACATCTGCCGTGAATTCGTAGAGCGGCGAAGGAGGACGCACGATATAAACTTCTAAGTTCCCTGTGCTGATATAAGCTCTCAGCCACAAGTCTCAACTGCATTTAACACATTTGACTCAAAACTTAGACATTATACCACAATGCCTGACCAATTGCTACAGCATAAAGCTGATATCATGAAAACCTAAAAGATGACTCAATTGCCCGCCGTCACGGGGTATAAGACGATATAAGCTTCATATCTTAGCTACGTCGACTTTGTGAGAGACATAAATTCCGTGATTGCCTCTGCTCACTACCTGGAGTAAAGGTTGTAGCGTTGATGTCATTTCATAATCATTGAGCGTATCTGCCTCCTGGCAAATGAGCCAAGAGTAAAAGGGCAAAGTCGGTGATTTTTCTAGCCTTATAAGGCACTTTCGGTAAGCAGATCAGGGCGCTATCTGTACACGGTTTACTTGTGCCTAGAATATCGGCAAATACGGAGCATTAATATTGTGTACGGATAAAGGCTTCCGAAGATACTGTCCCGAGCAATCACAATTCGTCAAAGATGACCAAAACCCCTTTTCAGAAACTGGGCATATCAAGATTGCTTCTTTCTTTTCAGCTTTCATTTAAGTACCTTCTCTACTGGGCAGTATGTCTGTGCGAATTGTTTCACTGCCAGGACACTGGGCCCAGTTCGATGTGACCCTCTGTTGGTTGTTGTGCTGTTGGTCGTCCCCTGTCAAGCCTGCATATGCAATTAGACAATTATGGAATTGCACCGGAGATCATAGCAAAGAAGGTTCTGGAATAGCTTTTAGCATTAAAAAGAAATAAATATTTCAGAAGCTATTAAAAGAATATCTCTTAATATAAAATATCTCCCTTTCTTAACTTTGCACTTGTGTCGGAGATAAAACGGTGGTGGGAACAGAGTCAGATCATCAGGTTCAACCGTAACATTTTAGACTGCGGCTCGGGCCTGAGCTAATCCTATCTAGGTCGTCGGCTGTATATTATCCGGGGATGGTGGTCCTGGTTTAATTAATGGCCCCTGTCAACTTGCTCTTGGCTTCGGCTCACGAATCAGTCAAAACAAATAAGCTTGTCCACCCCGACCAGTGCTGGATCTTCGCGTCCTGCACCGGGTCCTCTTTACCTACGAGCGGCCCATCATTCATCATTTCTGAGACTTCGCGTTCTCGGTCGCCAGCATGCTCGCCATTTCGCTCACTCTAGTACTCTCGATAATCGTCAGTCGTGTGTTATGCAGCACCAAATTCCTCCGTCCCCCAGAATGGAACTCCCATATCGACGATAAAACTGGCTTCGAAGAAAATATAAGATACGAAGTCGGAGATACGATACAGCTCCTTTGGGAGACTGATCTTAACAAAGTTGAGCTTTACTTGGTCCAACGGATAGGATCAATTGTGAAGGAAAGAATATTAGACTGTAGGGTGTTCCTAGAATCTGGTACTCGTATACGCCATTGCTGACCTGGGCACCTAGCATCTCGTACTGACTGGAAAGCTGAGTGGGATGTAGTTGGATCAGTGGAGGGAAACGAAGACTCTTTGTACTGGTTTGCCTTAGCAGACCCTGACGATCTTCAGGTAGACCTTACAAGGTCGCAATCCTTTAATGTCACCGCTCCGAAGCTCGAAACCTCTACCACGCTGCAGACCTCTACCGCGACTCAGAGCACAACCTCTCAAATAGTGGGAGTACCGCCTACGCAACTCATTCCTATACCTACTGTTACAGATCTATCCTCGGACGAAGAAGCAAATTCAGATGCTGGTTCCGAGTCTGGAATGTCCAAAGGAGAGCTTACGGGTGCAGCTGTTGGGGGAACTATTGGCGGTCTCATACTTCTTGGTGTTATCGGATGGTTGGTTTGTAGAAGATCGGCACGGAAGGAAAAGGATACGGACGTCTCATTGGGTTCTCAAAGTCAGCACCAGCAATTCCACTCTTCCGAGACAAAGGCTGAGCTACCTGGTGACCCGGCCGTGGAGGTTTATCCTTCAGGCTATGCTAGAAGTCCTCCTGGGCTGCATGAAGCACCGTGATGGGAATGATTGAAGGGAATGGTTGAATAGGAAACATTAAGTTGAAGTATGAGAGGGGAGGTGTACTCATCTGTCGATAATTTATAAATATTATGGGATTAGGTTCTTTCTGGAGCTAGTTCAGGTCATATACTCACTGAGATACCTCATGATGTTTAAAGTGAAACCTCGTCAAGACCATTCGAAGGACCAACTAACTTTAGTTAGAACCTCGGATAAGTCGGGTATTCTGTCTGCCGTGTACAACTGCGCCCTTCCGATGTCATCAGTTGCATTAGTAATCCAAGCAAGGACTAACTCACAACAAGGGCTCTCAAATACCTCATCTTCCTCAGTAAACGCATAAGCCATAGACTTCCTGGGATCCTCTGATACTTTGTGGTTATACATATCTGTCCTGTTGAAAAAGGAACACATTAACCTTGTTGAATAAGATTACCATTAAATCAGCGTGCGGGGTCATGACCCATTAGACAATAGTATCCGAGTAATTAACGTGCTACATGCTTGGGATGGTGTATCTATGTTTATAGATGGCGTTTTGCTTTCTGAGATTTCCAAAGTCTAATCTGATATCGTCAGAACACCCCTCACGCCGCCAGATTTTTGGTAGTGTTACTGAGCCTCGGACTCATCAGTGGCGGCATTGTTGTTGGGGCATGCGAGCCCTGGCGTATGTTGAACTGGCGTTTGACAATGGCCCTGAATGAATGTACGGGGCCAGCCATCGTTTTCAAAAATGACATGAATCCCTTTCGTCCATGCCCTGGGCTCTCTTGAACCACAGAAAGTCAACAGATGTGGACGGGCAACACGCAAGCACTTCGCCTTTTGTTTCCAACCTCCAAAAGGGCACCATGCAAATGGATCTGGTATTCGTCTCGATAGTTGCTACGTTCGCTAGTTTCGCAGCTTGTGAGTCGAAATTCATACGGCCACCACAATGGGACCCAAACCAGGGTGCCGATCGAGATTTGGGCAAGAACATACGCTACAGCGACAGCGAGACCATCGCGATCATTTTCGAGTCAGATGAGCCCAAGTTCGATCTGTATGTCTGGCAGATGAATCCTACGAACAAGAAAGGAGGCCAACATGCACTGTTAGAAAGTATGACAAATACCTTCTTGCAACGTTTTGAAACTGTACTGATCTGGTTTTCAGGTGTTAGCCTGTTGTATTCCACCAGCTGGAAGGCTGAGTACGACATGGGTCACTATTTGAGACATGGCGAAGACTCTGTTTACTGGTTTGGAATATATAAACCTAGCGATCAGAAGACTCCATTGGCAGAGTCCCAATACTTCAACATCACCGCTCCGGATCCTCCTCAACTTCACACCATCACGGTTTCGGAAACTGTAACCTCTATACAGGAGTCAGCCACATTACAGCTACCACCACAATCCACCACCCAGTCCGATTCTGACGCTACAGCCACCGAAGCACCCTCCGGTCAAGAAACGAAAGCGAACACTGGGCTCAGTTCAAGGTTTGAATTGACAACTACTGAGATAGTAGGTATCGCCATCGGTGCATCACTTGGTGGTGTCCTGGTTCTCAGTGGCATTGGGTGGTTGGGCTGTAGGAGACCAGCAAGCCGTGAAACTCGAAACAGACGCGGGGAGCATTTCCAACAGCCATACCAGTGGGGAATCAAAGAGAGGGAACGCGCGGTGTACCTTTCTGCCCCTGCAAGAAGGATCGGTGGATTGCTCGAAGCGCCGTGACAAGAGAGATGAGATACTAACTAAGACGCTGGTTCATGCCGCGAGACAACGAAATTACAATTACCTGTATCTAAAAGTCAAGTTATAGAGTGAGGCAAGGTTACCTCGGTACTTTTCCTAGCCAGGAATAAATTCACTCAGGACTATACTGTACTCGGTGAATACGCGCCGATGTTGTTGATTTGTTCTCGGTTGAATTAGTAATCGTATTATGACTGCAGCTCCCTCTGACTCACTCACCTAAATGGCTCAGTACTAAAAGGATCGCCTATTCCTCTAATTGCCAAGTATTCATAACCTGAATATCACAAACCCGAAGTAAAGACCAAAATGAGTCTCCAATTCACCACTCTCGATGTTTTCACCACCACCGCCTTTGAAGGCAACCCTTTGGCAGTGGTGACGATACCCCCACCAAGCCAGCAGGCTCCCCTCACCCAATCTCAAAAGCAACGTATCGCTCGCGAGTTCAACCTCTCTGAGACTGTTTTTGTTCATGATGTTGAAAACCGTGCAGAAACAGACGAGAGGAAGATTGATATCTTTACTCCACAGTTCGAATTGCCATTTGCGGGGCATCCGACTATCGGCACAGCTGTTTTTCTTCAACCCCAGGGCGTAAAGACAATGATTGCAAAGGCGGGCAGAATTGATCTTGAGTTCGAAAACGGCTCTCCGCGTGCTTTAATCCCCCACGATGTTAAGCTTCACAAGGAACGTGTGCCAAAGCATGAAATTGAAGCTGGTTGGGATGGTAAACTCGCCAAAGTTGCTGCCGCTGACGAGGGCGCACCGCTGTTTAGCATCGTCAACGGGATGACTTTTGCGCTCGTAAATCTCCCATCTCTGGAGTTGCTCGGCGCTGCCAAGGTCGGTGCCATGGGTTACATCAACGGTGACTTGCAGGACGACGGTTGGAAACACGATTTTGACTCAAGGCGCTACTACTATACGCTGCTTGACGGTGAGACATCACCTGACGGAAAGCATGTGCAAAATCTTCGCACGAGACTTGTCAAGCGTAATATGGAAGACCCAGCAACTGGAAGTGCTGCGTGCGCGTTGTCGTGTTATTTGGCGTTGCACAAACTATCTGCGAACTCGATCAGGTTCAATATCACGCAGGGTGTTGAGATGGGGCGGGAGAGTCTTATCGTAGTAGATGCTGAGATCGAGACGGATGGAGCTGGGGAGAGAAAGGTCAAGACTGTTCATCTTAGTGGAAAGGCGGTTGAGGTCATGAAGGGGACTGTTAGAGTACCTCAGTGAGGGCATTGATGCGGGCGCAGTAGCTATGACAGCGACCATCTTGTACGCACTTTAATAGCTACTTACCGAAGTATCTGTGTATCAATTTTGTTCCGTATCTCATAGTCAAGATACCTGATACTGAACCTTTGGCCTCATTGACCGATATTGCTTGTGCAAACTGCGAACGTGTGTAGAGGATGCTGCCTTCTGGCGATTGATGCATCTCAGGGTTGTCACCCACCATTTGTGGATGGCTGATAGCCGGGAGTTACCCATAGCAATATGTCTACTTGGAAACAATCGTACATACACTGCTTGAAAGTTAAGTCACCAAAAACAGTTCCGCCAGATCTTGGGACTCTTCGCTGCAGGAAGATGCATTACGTCCCTTGATTGATGACATGATGGATCAAAGGATGCAGAAACTCCATGTCCTCGTTGCATAGCCACTGGATACAAGATTGTCGCTAGGGAGCCTGATTTCCTGCTTAAATCGATCAATCCAAACAGGAATAGTCGTGGATCCACAATTGAGCAAACAGTGAGGTCGCAAATGTAATGTAGGTATCCGCCATGGCAGTGCCAGTCAATGCTTGCAGCAAACACCCTGTGAATGTTCATCAAACCCCAGGCTCCAACCAAAGCTAAGGCTTTCATCTCCTCTTCGCTTCCACTTTCCTCCTCTTTTCTCTTCCTTTTCCTCGCCAGTCACCAAAGTTGACATCAGACATCATGGCGTCGGCCTCACTGCCCTGCGCAAACTGCAGCCCAGGCGGCACCAGTTGTCGGAACACTGGCAGATCCAGCTGCGCCAACTGCCGTCTTGTCGTTGTAATTATCCTGCCTCCGATGCTGTTCCGACTCCTATGCATTATGCTCACGTCTTGTAGTACTGCAGCTCTGAATGCCAGAAAGCCCACTGGCCCATCCATAAACTCGACTGCAAATCACCATATAACAAGAAGACATGGGAGCCTGAGTGGTCTGTGGAGGGTCGAACACCTACTTTCATGAGTGATGAGGCCCCTACCCCTTTTGGTGGTATGAAGTACTTGTTTGGAAACGTTCCAGCGCTAGATGTTCTTCGCCTCGGTGCGAATGAAGGAGAAGCGTATGGAAGCCAGCTGCACTTGTTGTTCGCCGGTGTGCAATTCCCTTACCCTGATGGCTCAGCGAGCTCAAACTAACGACATGTTTCTACTCAAGCTTCTGGCGACTTGCGGAACGTCGTCCAAACTATTGCACAACTTCCTCCGAGCTACGAGCAGCCCATCGACATTATCGTGAACGATCGTGAATTCGACGTCGTTGCCCGCAACGCTATCATTCTTCTTCTCGCACTCACCGCAGACGATCGAGATGAAGCTGTCGATTGCATCCTCCGCATTTGGTATTCGGCTTCCATCTGCAAGTCCCACGTCGACATATTCAAGCAGCGCATTCGACCTCTTATCCAGAACGTTTGCCACAAGTTCAAGGATAAACCTGCCAAAAGGATCCTAGGAAAGACTTGGACTTTCGAGAAACGATCTGTCAGACTCGTCTTGGAGAAAGAGGCGTGGGATAAACTGCTGACATTTATGGATGTTCCTGATGGCTTGACTATCGACAAAGCAAATGAGGTTCGCAAGGCTGTTACACTTGCTCGGTCCCGCGTCGATCGCCGCGACCGCGACTATCTCTTTCTATCTCCTTCTCATCGGGTTGCGAGACAGCGGTTTCGTCAGGATGGCCTTCTCCTCCCCTTTGGGGCCCGGCGGAGCGAACACTGCGAACCGAATCCGTGAGTGGTATTTTCCAGAGTGACGAAATGAAGCTGAATCTTGTAGGACTTACTTTCAGTCCGTAGACAGCTGGCCAATGTCCGATAGTGCTGATCCGCTGTTGGGATGGTCGCTGCACGAGGTTGACAAGACTCCTATGGGACTCGCCACATCCGACATCTATGGCAAACTATTCTACTACGTTCGATCCACATTGGAGAAGTTTATGGTCCGAATGTCCAAATCGGCTATTGCTTTCCAGCTTCTTCAGGTCCATGCCGAAACCCTTCCCAATCATCTTGACGGCTCTTTTGATCGCATCGATGTACGTTCCATAGGTGTCACTACTTGCATTCCAATTGATGCACTTATGGAAACCAGCTGACTTCCTTTCAGGTCTCCAACATCTCCGATTGGCGCTATCTTGGTGTTCATCGCACCGTTGCCCTCATGGCCCCACTCCTTCGAGCGCCTTCAATCAATCCACATGCGACTCTCATCACGCTCTTCATGAACATGGTCGAAGAATATTCGACCAATGAGGACAAAGTGAAGAGTGTGAAAACTTCGTCAGAGCGCGTCTTCAAGTACCTTCCGCCTCAGCGGCCAATCAGGGGTGGTAACGATCCCTTCATCACCATGGTCGCGTACGCTCACGGCCATGTGCAGAAATATGATCATATTCTCAAAAGGTGAACAAGCATTGTTCGGTTGATTTCAAATATTATGCTTACTATGTTCCAAGGTTTGTGGAAAAGGCTCGGTTGACGTTTATGCCCCTTATGGCTGAGGCGGCGATGAAGGACAAGCACACCATCATCGACAAGTGGCCATACAGATTGAAGCTTGAGCCTGGACAGGAGGGATCGTCGGAGGAATTCTACCGCCTCATGAATAGTGGCCTTTCGAGCAGGGAGTTGTACTTGGAGTGGAAGAGAATTCAGACATAGAAAGCCGGTCTGGAAAGTGGGGCTGACAGGAAAATGATCATGGGCTCAGACTCTGGTATCGTCTTTGCCCATATTTGAGATGACCCTTATTGGGGCCCAAACGTTGAAGTATAAAATGTTATTGCCGGCAGGCCTTTTCGCCACATATTGATGACCTTGTGATACCATGTTTGATCAGCACAAACGCTTTTATATTCAAGTAATAGAATTATATACAGAGAATGACAAAGGTCTCCAACAACACCTCGACCCAGTCTCACCGCGAACCCCAGTCGCTTGAAGCAAGCCTGGAACATTTCGTCAACAACCCTACAGGGCAAGGTCCGCCTTTAGCGAGCGAACTTAGCTCTGGTACAGACAGTTGATACGAATACCAGTGGCGAAGTAGGGCCCAACAATGGGGATAAAGTCAGCAACATAGGCAGAAATAGTCTGGGCCTTGGAGCAGCCACCGGAGCCAACAGCCTGCGAAGAGATTCTCGCCTGGTACGCATCAGCGCGTAGAGATCCATCGCGGTTGTAGACGTTCATGCGGATGATGCTGGGCATCCAGGTTCCCCACTTGAGGCCAGTGCACTCCATACCCGCCAGCGGACAGTCATCGTTATACGGGCAAGCCTTGCCCGATCGTCCTCCACAAGCCGAGTTGGCCTTACCCGGCTTACTCTCCTGCCAGGTGAAGCCGTAGCAGCCATTGTACACAGTGTACCCGTTCTTCTTTCCGATACCATCGGCCGTCTGCCACATGGAGTGGATCAGGGCGTCGCGCATCGACCAGCCGCTCAGACGGCCCACGGCTCCCCACTGACCGTCGAGGATGAATCTGGTCGTTACGCCACCATTGTTGCCGTAGGGGCTGTTGCAGAATTTACTCCAGGCATTGCGGGTGATGTCTGAGAGACCGCCCTTATCGTCACTGGAGTCGTACATGCGCGTCCAGAGCATGTAGAAGGTGTCGACGTCACCGACGTTGACGAGGTTGTCGGTGTACATGCCGTGGACTTGGTAGATCCAGCTGGCTCGGGCTTCGAGGGCCTCAGTCTCATTGAAGGTAGAAGCAGCAGCGGCTTCTTGGCGGGCAGCTTCTTCCTTGACGGCTTGGAGCCAGTGCTCGGGATCAGCTTTCTGAATCTTGTCGAAGCCCTGAGGCTGTTCGAGCTGTTCAGATGGCTTAACCTCGGTGGGAAGAGAGAAGACGAGGGGAATGCTTGCGAGAAGCGCAAGAGAAGTTGAAGTGAACTTCATGGTGGAAGAGTTGAAAGACTTGAGATGGTTGAACAAGTGAGGCTGTGATGAGGATGATGAGATATCTGTGGGATTCAATGATCTATATATACTGTTCTACGCCAAATCAATCTCTCTCGCGACTGTATCGCCATTTTGCCGCATATTCGATAGCAAATATCTTCTCCATGATAGGCATCCGTCATCCCATCCTCAGGCTAAGCTTTTCCTGATCATGTACCTGACCTAACTAAGAAGCTGAATGGAGATGATCGTCAAAGTTTGTACTAAACAGATAACATGACTTCACGAAACACCCTGATAGGAACGTTTACACGAATATCCTCAATTGGAACAAGTCTTCTAGAACTATTCTCTTAGCACCCACTATAAACGCCAGGTTACCAAAGCTCGTGGCCCCAAGTTTCATGTTTTTCCACGACTCAGGTTTCACGTCCACTAGTCACCGCATTTCTTTTCGTACATAAGGTTCATGCCGTTTGTGGAGCTAATGGATAGAGACTCAGTTCACCAATTATAATGGCTGGATATCTTTTTAAACTTCAGGTCACCTTCCTAATTCTATTGGTGAGGGATCCATCATTCGATAAAACATTCTAGAAATTGGCAGGGTTCAGCCTGTGCCCTACGGCGGCCTGGCCGACATCGCGCATGGGGCATTTCGGCAGTTGTGTTTGGATGAACTAAGCCCTTTGGGGGGAGCTGAAATTAAAGGATGGCTATACGAGATTGGGTCTCATGATAAGCTAGAGGGATGCCGATTTGGGCTAAAATGGGCTAAAATGAGTATTGGTGGGGTTGGAATAGTTGATAAGTGTTGATATGATGAATGATCCAAGAAGGAATTATCTGGATCGGCTCTTCAGTCTCCCATTCCATCTTCTGTGTCTCTTCTGCATACCATCATGCGCTCGTCAACTCTGCTGTCACTCGTTGCTCTTGCTGCTCAAACACAAGCCGTCAAACTCCGTAAAACAGAGTTCAACGTGTTGATATCTTCAAGGCCAGCGCTTATCTTGTTTACAGCAGACGGCTGCAAAGAGTGTGATCGAGTGCAAGCAGTGCTGGACAGGGTGTCTCCAGTGCTCACGAAGACCGCCATCGCCTCAGTCAACTGTAACGACGAACCAACTGTGTGCGATGACTCTCAGGTCTTCACTGTGCCCACGTTGAAGTTTACAGCCGGCAACAATGAGTTGGTCACTTACAGAGAAGCTTTAGACGCGTCATCGTGGGTTTCGTCGGTTGCTGTGAAATTGCTTGTGGATCACTAATCATGATTGCAGGGTTGTGAAATACATCGAGCGGCAATCGGGTTCTCCCGTTGTAGATCTTACCGAAAAGAACCAGCTCGATTTCGCGCGGTCAGCTCGTGTGGCGGTCGTTGCCCTTCTTGGCGCAGACAATCAGCATGAACGCAAGGTTTTTGACGCTGTTGCCGAAAGATGGCGAGCACATTACAGTTTTGGCATTGTTCATGGCCTTGAGAAAGACAGCGAGGGCCCTTCCATTGCTGTTTATACCCAAGAGGAAGACGATCGAGTTTACTACCGCGGGCCTTTCACTGTCGCGGATGTCGAGTCCTTCTTGCGAGATGCAACCCAGCCGCTGATTCGCGAATATGACCCCATCGTTCATGAAGAAGCCATCAAGGTAACCAACTTCTCCCTCAACGCTTCACATCGACTAACCGTTCAAGGATGAGAAACCACTGGCCCAAATATTCCTCAACAAACGCGATGATCGGGCTGAGCTTGTCAAGTCTCTGGCTCCGCTTGCTAAGAAGTATAAGGACCAGCTTTCCTTCATGACAGTCCTTGCGCCAGATTACCCCAAAAGATGTGAGCAGATGCATCTTAGCAAGGACATCAAGCGTGGGTTCGCGATCGCAAATCAACAAGGGAGGGCGTATCCTATGTCTCAAACGGTGTTCAACGCCAATAGGGTCGCTAAACATGTGGCTGCTTACCTGGCCGGTTCACTAATACCTACCATCAAGTCAGAGCCAGTGCCTGAAGTGTCGATTTCCCAGCCTTTTTTGACAAAGTTGGTGGGTAGTAATTTTGACGACTTGGTCTACGACAAGTCTAAAGATGTCTTGGTTGAGTTCAACGTACCATGGTGTCGATACTGTACCGAGTAAGCCGACACTGTCTCTACGCTCCGCTAATGCTAACAAATTAAATAGTTTGCAAGTTGTGATGAACGAGCTTGGTTCCAAATACGCAAAGCTTGGACTTTCTGACAAAGCTGCTCTGGCTACGATCAACGTCGATGCGAATGATGTACCAGTTGAGATTGACTCATATCCTTCCATCAGATTGTATCGCGCTGGCACAAATGAGGTGGTGTCGTTCAAAGGCAACTTCACTCAGATGTTGACGGTTGAACAACTCGATACTTTCATTGCTCAGAGCGGAAGTCATGGGGTCAGTATCACGGATCAGAGCGAAAGAGGAGCTCGTGATGAGCTATAGTATTTAGATAAGAAATGATATGGAAGGTCTCAAAAGCAAAATCTCAGCCTCATCACTCGGCTATATAAGTCGCGACACATAATGTTGATTTGGTTGCCTTGCAGCGGCTGAACGTTGTTTACCTCATACAGCAAAAGTTGGACAACGGCGGTCAGCTGAGTGGCTGTGTCAGGCGGCCATTGCGTGGGTCTTTCAGTGAGGCGGGGTATTTCAAGACCTCATCCGCAAGGCAGCCTACGTAAAACAAAAGAGTGTATGTGAAACCAGCACATATCATCTTTCCATTCCTACCAGAGTCTCTTGCCGGCTGTTGACTCTCCAATGTGGCCGTCGAAGCCCAAGTCAGAGGCCAAGTCCTCCAAGCGCCACTCGAAAGATAGTTGTTCCAGTTTCAAAGTCCCTGCGGCATTGAGAACTAATTCACTTCTAAACCTGGTAAATGTTCCAGCTCCAGATACCCTTCCTTACCTCGTTGCATGTAGCTAGGTGACCATTTGTGAAGCATGGCAAACTTATTCCTGCTATCCACCTCTGGAGCTTATCGGCTGATGTCGAAATCGATAGATGAATCCCTCTCTTCGCGCAAGATCTATAGAGTCATATTTGGGAGGACTTTGGAGCAACAGATTTATCTTTGATCGAGAGAGTGACTCAAGAATCCCTCTGCCTCTGTTCTCCGACCTGGAGCAAGATTCCAACATTGAGGAGATTGCGCTCTCAATCACCAATCCGAAATCGCCGATATGCTGTTTCACTCCACTTGAGACTAAAAGCCGTCGAGCCAAAGAGACCTCAGGAATCTATCATCCCTTACCTGAGAACAGTACTTTCCGACTACTAGAGATTCTCGCCGGAGATGGTGATGTTGTTCAATGCAAGCTCCACGTATGTAGCTTGCAAGAGAACGAGACAGCATATGAAGCTCTTTCATACACTTGGGGAAAGCCAGACTCTTCCAGCGACCAAAAGATTGATATCATGTGTAACGGCACGAGTCACACTATGGTTATCTCTGGTAGTCTGCACATCGCGTTACGAGAGCTCCGTCGAAACAATGCCAGCAGAGTGATATGGGCCGATGCCATCTGTATCAACCAGGAGGACGTCAAAGAGAGAGGCCAGCAGGTAGCGCTGATGGGACAGATATTCAGTGGCGCCTGGCAGGTGGTTGTATGGGTCGGTGAGGAGAGTGACCGCTGTATGTGTGGAAAGACGATCCTTGAGACATCTCTTTCTTCGGTCTCAAAAGCCTTTTCAGGAGTATGCTCAGTCGTCAACGATTGGCTCGCTCAGGCCGGTCAAGAGACCCTAGAAGCAACTTACTCGAAGGTTTCAAAAGATGGCCAATCTACCGTGCAACGCGCCAACACCGACAATGGTGAATACAACCGCTCTGCCATGATGCAGCTTTTCAGACGGCGTTGGTTCTCTCGTATTTGGGTCTTGCAAGAAGCTGTCCTAGCCAGGCATGCACTTGTTCAACTCGGCTTGTACCAGATCCCGTGGGAGTGGGTTGGGCTCGCAGCAGCTATAGTGGTTCATAAGCCGGAGCTGTCACCCAGTGGCTATGGGCGAGACATGATCCCTACCGGAGCGATGAATAGTTATCTCATGTATCGACTATCGATTTCACAGAAATGTTTCCCGCGACTAGAATTCTCGTTTGCACAATTACTCCAAGTTACTCGACATTTCCAGAGCAAAGAGCCTAAGGACAAGATCTATGGCCTCTTGGGTATCGAAACAACAGACTCTGTTGGCAAACAGATCGTCCCAGACTACCGGGAGGTAACTACTTCAGAGAAGGTCTTCGAGGATATTGCAAGACTCATGCTTAAGTCGGCGTCCCCATTGACGCTTCTTTCGGGAGCTGGGACACTTGGAGACTTTGATCGCTCAGGGCCATCGTGGGTGCCAAGCTGGCATAAGCGCCGGCCATGGACAATATTACCGACCAAGCAAAGCCCAGGCTTCCAATGCGCATCTGCTGCTCGAATGGAACTGAATCCCGATGATAAGGCAGGAGAGCTGGTCCTCAAAGGCGTGATCATCGATCACATCTCCTCCATGCAAGAACATCGTGATTATTGGGGCATCTTTGATCAAAACGACAAAAGCCGCGAGAATCTTCTTAGTCAACCGAGATGGAGCAAAGAAGCGTGGGGAAAATGTGCCCTGACTTTAACATGTGGCGGCGAGGGGAGGGCATATCCCGTTGATGACGAGGCTGTGCATCTCGCTGATCTGGCTGCTCTGTTACTTTCAAGAAGTGGCCACTGGATCGTCAGAGATCTTATCGCACTGCGAGATGTTATCGAGCCAGAAGGCGGTGACATGACACAATCCGAGTATCTCAATGAGATCGTTGAAGGCGGGAACTCTCGTCGATATATCAGCGCCGTGGAACCTGTCCGCGATCCTTACAGGTTGTTTAAGACAGCGTCGAAAGACTTTGGGGTTGGGCCCGTTGATATGAAGATTGGCGATAAGCTTTGTGTATTGTTTGGTGCGGAAGTTCCGTTTGTGTTGAGGCCGAAGGGGGATGGGTACGAGGTAGTCGGGGAGTGCTATGTCTATGATTTGATGCATGGCGAGGTTCTCGAGAAACTAGCTGCTAATCCTGGTGGGCAGTTAAAACCCGAATGGATCAAACTCGTGTAGAGTAATCTCAGCGTGGAGTATATTGAGGGATACAGCGTGGGCCTGATGATCTAGAAATGAATCCGATTGAGTTGCAGTTCTCCGTAATTATCTATACCAAGTGCCCAATAACGCCTATTCCAGCTCAATGTTAACATAAACCCGACTCTCCCATCCCGAAAGCATCGGCCGGCCCCCTTTCAATCCTCCTGCAGTTTCCCTCGTATAAGCCAGCAAGCGAACGTCCTCATTAGAGCAGCCCAACACAGTAGGAACATCCGGACCAAGTCTTTCCTCGCGACTCATGTTCAAAACGACAACAGCCTTCCTCTTCTCAGACCGTCGCCCCTTGACGGGTACAATGCTCTCTTTGACATATGAAAATAATGACTCGTCCTCTGGATCAAGAAGCTTGAAGGAACCGAAGACGAAGATATCTTGATACTGCTTTCGAAGGCGAAGCATGGCCTTGTAGAAACTGAGAATGGAGTTGGGATCTTTGACTTGCTTGGCGACGTTGATATCGCGATAGTCATCGTGGACTCTCATCCACGGCTTCGCCGACGCGCCAGCAAATCCAGCATTGGGTGAGTCATCCCACTGGAAGGGAATGCGAGAGTGATCGCGCGCCATGATTTGAAGTCCGTGCATCGTGTCTCTAACACGCTTCTCATCGCCTGACGCGACGGCTTCGGCGTAAAAGTTGCTGCTTTCGATATCCTTGTACTCTTCAATTCCCCACGACCTCGGCATGTTGGTCATGCCAATTTCCTGTCCTTGGTACAGGAATAAAGTGCCCGTGAGTGTTGTCTGCCAGACAGCTAGAGTCTTTGCTGACTTGAGCCACCACTCCGGCGTTGACGCGTCACCAAAACGATCAACAGCTCGACCATTGTCGTGATTCTCGCAAAACGCGGTCGCCCACGCATCTGTACCCTCAATGAAGCTCTGCCACTTGTAGACAAATGCCTTCAGCTTAGATAATGGGAATGGCTGGTATATGTACTTGTCACCAAAGCCGTTTCCATTGCCAAGTCTGATCATGGAGAACTCAAACACCATGTCGAGTTCTTTCGCAGCGGCTGATACATAGGGAATGACTTGTGAAGGATTAGGCGTGTTGGATAGCTCGCCGACTGATACGGCGTTGTAAGGACCAAGTACTTTCTCGTACATCTCGTGAATGAACTCATGAATGCGCGGTCCGTTGCACCACATTTCGGGTGCAGGCTGATGAGGCGATGAAGGGTCTGTGATAGGCGCGTCGACAAAATCTCTCCTCTTGGAGTATTTGTTGACGGTATCAATGCGAAACCCATCAACACCGCGATCAAGCCAAAAGCGCATCGTGTTCTCGTAAATCGCCTCCCGACACTCATCATTATCCCAATTCAAATCAGGTTGATCAGGCGCATAAAGATGAAGATAATATTCCTGGGTGAGTTCATCCCAAGTCCACGTCGAGCACGCAAAATATCCTCTCCAATTCGTAGGAGGATGTCTCACGCCATTCTCATCATATCGCGCCGGTTTCCAGATATACCAATCCCTCTTTGGATTATCCTTTGAAGATCTTGATTCTTTGAACCACTCGTGCTCTATTGATGTGTGATTAACAACAAGATCGAGAATGATCTTGAGACCACGCGCATGACATTCTTTGACGAGAATATCGACATCTTCAACGCTGCCGTAGGGTTCGTAGATTTTCTGATAATCTGAGACGTCATAGCCCATGTCCTTTTGGGGACTCTCGAAAATGGGCGACACCCATACGACGTCGATGCCAAGATCGCTTAGATAATCGAGCTTGGAGATGAGACCGGGTAAATCGCCCCAGCCGTCATTGTTGGAGTCTTTGAAACTGGCTGGGTAGACTTGGTAGAAGGAGGCGGCTTTCCACCAGGGCTGTTTGCCTATGTATTGATGCTCATCGTCCCAGATGATGGAGCCCATGATGGCTGTGATAAATTGAGAGGTAGAGGAGGATGAGAGAGGATGGTGAGATGGGAGCAAATGGTCATGGGAATATTGTTGAGAGGGGAAGACGAGGTGTTTATTATTTACCCATCTTATCGGCCGACATCACTCCGTTGAATGTGGAGATCAGATCCTTTCTCTGATCAACGCCGCATGTAACGGACCCTCCGCTCAATGAATGGAGCGTAACATCCATCGCCAACTCGTAAAAGATCAGCCGAGGCTGGCTCTCACCCCATCAGTTTACCCTACGACGTCAGAGGGGTTCGCCTTAAAAAACCCTGGTTCGGGTGTGACCAGCGGAGACTCCGACTCTAGCGCTCCCACCATCGGAGTTGTTCCGCACTATTGATCTCTAATCCCAAAGCAGCCAATTATTGCAGTGAAACATATTCCGAAGGGTGGAAACTCCGCTAGCACGCGGAGTCTCCTGTTCAGAAGACTCGTGCCCCAATCCCATTTCTTGAAAATCACCCCACACACTCAATCCCCAGATTTCCCCATGCTTTTCATACCAGATGATGTACAGTTCCTGGTTTCTGGGGGATTAACTTAAGCTTGGGCGAAAAAATCATCATCCGAGCTGTCGGGTTCAGGCGTAGCGAGCATCGGCTCCACGAAAGTACATAAAGGACCGACTATCCTTTCACTTTTCCCCCAGCATCTCGCCATCCCATCTCTTCCCATTCTCCCAACTCCAATCTTCACCATGGCTTCTTATCCTGAGAAGAGTATCGACGCTCAGCATGACGAGACCATTAGCCCCGAAGCTCTTGCTTCAGAGGCCAAAGTCGCTGCGGAGGCTGAGCATCATATGACGCTCTGGGAAGCTATCAAGACTTATCCCAAGGCCATTGGTTGGTCTGTCCTTTTGTCGACGACTCTCATCATGGAAGGCTATGACCTTGCTTTACTTGGCAATTTGTATGCTTCTCCTGTGTTCAATGAGAAGTTTGGCTCGTGGAATGCTGAGAAGGAGAAATATGCTGTTTCTCCTGCGTGGCAATCTGGTTTGTCCAACGGTGCTCGCGCCGGCGAGATCATTGGTCTCATCATTGCCGGTTGGACATCTGACAGATACGGCTACAAGATGACCACCATCGGCTCTCTCGTTCTCATGATCGCCTTTGTCTTTGTTCTCTTCTTCGCTCCCAACGTCAAGATTCTTGTGCTGGGAGAAGTCCTCTGCGGTAAGTATCATATCATACCACCAAAGCTGTGCCATTCGCTAATGTAACGATACAAGGTATCCCATGGGGCGCGTTCCAAAGCGTTACTCCTGCATATGCATCCGAAGTAGCACCGGTTGTTCTGCGACCTTACCTCACGACCTTCATCAACATGTGCTGGGTGATTGGTCAATTCTTTGCAGCTGCTGTGAACAAAGGTTCTGTTGGTCGCGGTGACGAGTGGGCTTATCGAATTCCTTTTGGTGTGCAGTGGGTTTGGCCTGTGCCTATCCTGGCAGGTGTTATTTTTGCTCCGGAGTAAGTTGTGTCACATCATCAGGGTGAGGATTGTTGAGCTAATGTTGTGATAGATCACCTTGGTGGTATGTTAGGAAGGGTAACCGAGCTGCAGCCAAGAAGTCGCTTCTGAGACTCACTTCACCCCAACAACCCAACTTTAACGCCGACGAGACGATTGCCATGATTGAGCATACGAATGAGATGGAGAAGAACTTGAAGGAGGGAACTACTTATAGGGACTGCTTCAAGGGTGTTGATCTTCGCCGAACTGAGATTGTTGTTGGTATCTGGCTTGTGCAGACTCTTGGTGGACAGAATCTTATGGGTTACTTCTCATATTTCCTCACACAAGCTGGTATGGATGCAAGCAACTCCTTCTCTCTGTCCATGGGCCAATATGCTCTTGGAATGGTTGGCACCATGGGCTCTTGGTTCTTGATGTCCAGGGTTGGCCGACGCACGATTCACTTCTCAGGTCTATGCTCTCAACTCCTCATCCTCATCATTGTCGGCTCCCTCTCCTTCTCCAAAGACAACTCTTCCGTCTGGGCTATTGGCGGCATGCTCATTCTCTTCACATTTGTCTACGATTTCACCGTTGGACCCGTCACATACTCTCTCATCTCCGAGCTCTCATCGACCCGACTCAAGGCCAAGACCATCGTCATGGCTCGCGCCGCCTACAATGCTAGCAACATCTTTGTCAACGTCATGACAAACTATCAGCTATCCTCGTCGGCGTGGAACTGGGGAGCTCGCACCGCCTATTTCTGGGCTGGAACATGTCTCCTCTCTGCTATCTGGGTTTTCTTCAGACTTCCTGAGCCTAAGGATCGTACTTATGCTGAGTTGGATGTTCTCTTTGAGAAGAAGGTTCCTGCAAGGAAGTTTGCCAAGACGCAGATCGATCCTTATTCGCACTCGGTTACTTCTGACAAGAAGTTGAACGAGAAAGACTTGCAGTAGGCATTGGAATAATGTATCGGTGTTGATGGAATCAAAAGAAACGAGGTGTATGATAGTAATGTGGGTATATAGTTTTGAATAGCTTGATGTACAGATTGTTTATTATGAATTTACTCTCGATATTGGTGGACTACTGTGGGCCACGCTAGGCCCGGGACTCGGCAGTGCCTGTTGTATATGCTTTTCTAGAAGCGGCTCATAAGTGGATGCACCTCCCGGCAGTTTGGTTATGAGGTTCCGGATATATAGTAAGTCATCTTCAGGTGACGTGCCCATCGCAAGGCCTTGGGGACTTGAAGGCGTGACTGGTACACGAGCGAGTACGTCAACTACCGCCGAGACAATGTCGTAAAGCTTCTCTGTTACTCCAATGCCGTGGATCTTTATACTGTCGATGGAAAGATCTCGCGTTGAGAGCGTGAGATCCTTGGCAACGACTAGAGGGTATTGGTAAGTGAGACTATGCTGGTGCGCGTTTTCACTGAGATGACCCAGTCGAAGGCGCAACTTCCACACAATCATCCGTAGCCACAGCTGTGTTATTCTCAGATTCGCTTTCTGTGTTTCATGAAGTTGCAAATCAGGCTTTATAGCCGTATTAACAGCCGTCTCCACGAAATCCAGCGACGAAAGAGGCGGTGAGATAGCAAAGCGCTCCTGATTCAGCAGCGCAACAAACGAAGTATCGATGGGTCTAAAAAGCGCCGAAAGACTCCAGAAGCCAGAAAGCGAAGGATCGTTCATGTCGATTTCTGGGGCCTCGTCGGTTATTTGTAATGTGATGGGGCGGCGATATCGGATGGCGTGAGATCGCTCTGATACGACAAGGACCCAGAATAGTCGGTGTGCTAACGCCTTTGCGGAATGGTCCATGTCCTCGAGGCGCAGGAGACAGAATAGTGTTGTTGCTTCGCGCAGGAAGAGAAATGTTTGGCTGTGGTGCGAGAGACGCGCTTGGCAGGCGTAGAGGAAGAATGCGAGGAGGCATTGGTTGAGGGTTGGTTTCATTGTGCGGGGGGTGGATTGATGGACGGTGACGACTTGATCCACGATCATTGAACCGTATGTCGCATTATTCTCAGCGATGATGCCTTGCGACAGTAAATTCTCTGGCTCTTCTGTCTGGAGGAGAACTTGCGCGCACATGGCGACAAGGACGGAGTAAGCCTCAAGTCTCCATTCAGGCGTCGCCGACGATGACGCCGATCTGAGCAGCACGACATAATCGCGAGTCAGAATAGGAATAGTAGGGTAAAGCCGTGCAAAGAAGCGCTCAACACAATGATCGAGTACCTGAGCCGGTACAAGCTCAATGAGTCGATGCAGCGCGTCAACAGGTGCATTGGACGGTACCGAGTAATGGCCGTGGATAGGCTGGAGAATGCTCGGAGCGCCGGACTGTCCAATGCAGCGATCTCCTAGACCTGCATCCACACATCTTCTGCACGGCCGATACTCGTTACAGCCTCGGCGGAGCGTCTTGCAGCGCTGACAGGCTCTAGGTACCTGCGTCCGCTTGGCGGGGGGGACATCATCGTCGGGCATAGATACTTAGCCTCAGATAAGACACGTCTACTGTGTTTATCTGAGTAGTGTACAGTACAGGTATGGATACAGCGGGAGAGATAAAGGATCGATAATCGCGCACGTGCGTGGGTCGAGGGTACCGCAACGGGAGTAAGTTTCCTTGGGATGAGGTAACGAAAAGATAAGAAAAATAAGACGAAAGAAACGAAAAATTCCCGCAAGCGATAGGATGTAACTCAAATGTCAAGGGACAAGAGAGCGACTGAGTCAAGAACCAACAGAGAAAAGAGGGAAAGTGGATTTCGAGTTCGTGGGGATTGGAGAGGCTGGTTTATTCGGGAACTGCTACACCCCGCTTAGAGGCTATGCCTAAATGGGCCGTTACATATCGTCTATCACTTGGCGAAAGCATGTCAACTTGATTAATATCTTTAAACCAGTTTATTGGTAAGTGATATAAGTTCTATCTATTTCTAGATGTAGAAATAATTTCCATCATCGAGCCAATTGTTCACGGTGGCTGACTTCCCCGCGTCTTCATCGGCATGTCAGCGTTAGAGGCCGAAAGATAATAATGCAGACTAGAATCTTGGCAGAAACCCATAATCCCTGGTTGATCACCTATCGCCGTACGTAATTAGGGCGCACGGTGAGAACCTTCTACCTCACCTTACTTGCTCTTGGCTATCTTACTATCCTCGAACTAGAGAGCCGATCCGACGGGACCTGTTAACTAATGATAAGGTAACACGGTGGGTTGCACGCATATCCTCGGTCAGGATAAGTTGATCACGGCCAAGATACCAAGATATCACGACTATAAAAGATGCCCAAACTCCCCTTCATCATGCTCTTGTTTCTCTGTTCTTCAGGCAGTTGTCTTGTATCGTTGATAGTCTTGTCCTGACCGCCCAACATGTCGCCCTCTCTTCAATCCCTGTTCACTCTCACTACCCTTGTAGGCTCGGCCCTCGCTTCGCCTCTCCCCGAGATACCCCAGCTCGTCACCCGGGCAGTCAGCGACTTTGAGTGCTACAACGCCAGTCTTCCCAATATCACTATCTACGCTACCGGCGGTACAATCGCTGGTTCAGCCGGGTCTTCTGATCAGACTACGGGCTACAAGGCTGGTGCTTTGGGTATCAAGACGTTGATCGACGCTGTTCCCCAATTATGCAACGTCTCCAATGTTCGGGGCGTGCAGATCGCCAATGTTGATAGTGGAGACATCAACTCAACTATTCTGACTACTTTGGCGCATCGCATTCAGGATGATCTTGATAGCGATTACATGCAGGGTGTTGTTGTTACCCATGGCACTGATACCCTTGAGGAGTCGTCTTTCTTCTTGGATCTTACTGTCAAGAGTGAGAAGCCTGTTGTTATGGTGGGCTCTATGCGCCCTGCTACAGCTCTCTCCGCTGATGGCCCTCTCAACCTCCTCTCTGCCGTCAGACTCGCCAGCAGCAAGAGCGCTATGGGTCGAGGAGCCATGATCGTTCTCAACGATAAAATTGCTTCTGCGCGATACACCATCAAGACCAACGCCAACTCCCTCGACACCTTCAAAGCCGAAGATCAAGGCTATCTCGGCTCCTTCGAGAACGTGGAGCCCATCTTTTGGTACCCCGCCACTAGACCTCTCGGTCATCACTACTTCAACATCAGCACCAGCTCCACCAAGACTGCTCTTCCTCAAGTTGACGTCCTGTATGGTCATCAAGAAACTGACCCTAAGCTTTTCCAAGAAGCTATTGAGAATGGTGCTGAGGGTATTGTTCTTGCTGGTCTTGGCGCTGGAGGTTGGCCCGATAAGGCTGTTGAGGAGATCAAGAAGGTTCTGAACGAGACTGAGATTCCTGTCGTTGTTAGCCGACGCACTGCCTGGGGATATGTTGACGAGCGACCTTTTGGTATTGGAGCTGGATATCTGAATCCTTCCAAAGCACGCATTCAGCTCCAGCTTGCGTTGGAGAAGAAGCTTTCTATTGAGGAGATCAAGGACATTTTTGAGTATGCTTCTTAGATGATGAGCGAATCCGTATGACTTCATGATGTATATATGAACTAGAATAACATTTCTCAAGAGAATATCATGTGCGACGCACTATTCAGATAAAATGCAATGAAGTATCTAACACATCTGTCAGATTATTCAAGGGATAAAGATATATCTCAGTTCCTTGCCGTGATATACAAATCACCTACTTTCTATTGTTCTTTGTAATATAATGATTGGTTTAACGGGGTTGGACTAGGCTGCGGTTAGAGCGGTAGTAAACCTCAGCCGAAAGGACAGATTTGCTTATAGTCTAATTACTTCAAGCATAAAAACAAGTTTAAAATGACTAGCCACCACTTGGTGAGGAATGTGAGATCCAGGGAACATCCAAATAGGATTCTGACCACAATCCAACAAATGAGATAATAAAGTAATCCTACGGCAAAAAGCCGATTCTAGGGTAGGCTGAATGGTCGTGAAGAATCTCTGTATTACACGCCAAACGGTTAGTTAGATAGCAGATGAAGCTTTAAATGATGATAAAGATAAGGTAGCCATGTAAGAATTTATGTTAGTCCCCGAGACGGGGCCTATAAAATCGTTCGCATCTTCTCGACACCACAATCCGTGATCAAGTCCTACTTGCGATGGCGCGTGCGCTGTAGGACTTAGTATTTACTGATTTTAGTGGCTATTCCCTCTGACTAATCGCTGTTACAGTGGTCTAGCGCACGTTCAGGCACCAGAGACTCAAGACGTAGTAGACTTAAGACTACTTTCTTACATCTTCAATCACTTTTTCATTAAGACACATGACATAAAAAATAACAGACTTCAATATGTCATCCGGATCAACAGAACGCCGAACCATCAATCTTCCCGGGACGACAGATCAGCCCAAAACAGAGCCAGATTATTTCCTCGATGCTCGCAGCGCAGCAGCTTTGTCTCAACTCCAGGATGGTGACCTGTTGAAGATGGTAAGACCATCTCACGTCCTTAGAGCCAAGCTTACCCAGAATTAGGTAGTCGATCATGAGGAGGACATCATCGAGTTCGACGATCACGTCAAGCAGGTAGCGCCTGAAGATCTTGCCGAGTACTTTGACGCTCCTGGAATAAAGAAGTTTGCCTTTTATCGCTATCCTGGGTCAGGTGCTGTAATCTTGATCTGGACACGTTTCCCTGCTACAGCTTCGACCAAGAACGCGCGAGTTCAGCATCGGCTGAGAAGGGATTTGACTTGGCATGCAGAGAAAGCGGACATCAAGAATGTGGCTACAGTAAGTCTTGGCCTTGTCGTGGTGAATTTGGCTGATGATTTGTAGCTTGAAGTGCAATCGCGGAAGGATATTACTGCCGAACGCCTGAGAGAGGCGGCAGACGCGTTAACGATAAGCAAGGAATGAGGGAATATGCTCAAAGGCCTGGAAATGTTTACTCTGCGCTCTCACTTTTCGTCGTTCTTCAATAACTACTTCTTATGATTCTAAACAAATCGTTAAGTGGCGGGCTAGCCTTGAGCAGCACAAGGATCATCTCTACACAGATACAAAGCCGTATGTGCACCAAAGGTGAAACAGCATGTTCCAAGCGTTTCACTTTGGAGAGACGATCTGTCTGAGACGGCCAAAGTGTAGCGATCACCAATCTGAGGATACATAGAAAGTCTAAATACTTCAACTATCTTGACTCAAAATATTAATAACCTCACTCTTCCCCCTGACAAATCTGGCAATTATGTAGCTCCGTTAAAAGCAGTTTCGAACTCAGCAGGAGTGTAGCGTCCTTCACTCTCGCTGCACATAGCCTTGGCAATGACCTTGAGAAGACCATCGTTGCCGTTAAAAACACCATAGTTTCTCCCCCGGAGGATTTCCTCTGTCTTGTCCGCTGTAACACGCTCGTAACTAGTGTTGGGAGGCTCAATGAGATCCTTCCAAAGCTGGAATCGGTCATCAGAGTTTCGCAGGTCAGGAACAGACATGACGAGGAAACTCATGGCCAGAGAGAAGGTATCAGCCTTGGTGGTGTAGTCTCTGCCAATGATGATTTCTAGAGAAATGTTAGTTTACAGCTGAGATGGAAGAAGTGGATATGGTACCTGGGGCAGTGTATGAGGGAGTGCCGACGTCCATCTGAACAGTAGTACCAATGTCTCGCGACTGGTCAAAGTCCATAAGCTTAATGGTATCTCCATCCTTGAGAAAGTTCTCGGGCTTGAGATCACGATGGATGATGCCCGCGGCGGAGACAGCAGCAACAGCAGCGAGCATCTGTTTGAAAGCGCCGTTCACATCAGAAAGGCTGCCGAGGTTATCAGCCACGGAGCCCTCCTGGACATAAGGCATGATAGCGAAACCATAGTCCTTCACGCCACCCTTGCCATAAACGATGTGATGAATGGGAAGAATATTAGGGTGATCGAGGGCTTTCTGCAGACGAGCGCCATACATGATAGCGTTGCCATCACCAGACTTGATACCACTGCGCTTACTAACAACAGTCTCTTGCTGCGGCTGGTTCTCAGTATCGGTCCAAGTCAAGGTAGCTTTGTCGATGAGGACTGTCAAGCTAGTAGCGACGGTGCTGTCCTTGGTGAGCGTGTAGCACTCCCAGGTCAACTTCTTCTCAGAGTTGACCCAGTCGCCGACAATGAGGTCTTCCATGCCGGGGACGTCAAAGACGGGGATTGAAGCAGTGATGTCCTCCCATCTTCGGAAGAGGGCCCAATTTGAGATGAAATCAGGAAAACTACCTTCGCCAGAAGCGGCGCTGGCGTTGGCGATAAAAGAGAGTAAAGCCCCAAGGGCAAAGGTGAAGCGACTTGAGAAAAGCATTGTCGCGGAAGAGAATGACTATCCAAAAGAGTGTAGGAAGAATACCAACGACCTGCTATTAGGGCCGTTCACAATGTTGGGTGGTGCGTTTATTTAACAGACCTGTCAATCTTTTGACAGTGACTTACAAGACCAAGAATATCCCATGTTTTTCAGAGGATGCATGCTGAATCCTTGGCGTAATCCGTTTAATTAGTTCATCTAAATTTTATTGTACTTGAAACAGGAGCTTTAATGGAGATCCTTGTGCTGACATGTTCCACTACCGATGAAACAGGGCTGAGCTGACTGTATGTGCGTGGAGTTATAGCGTGTTGATGACTCGTGAACCGAAGATTCAGGCGGTTTCCTGAGACATTTTGCGGGAGGCTTGAAAGGTGAGACGAGGCCCCAGATTTTCCCGTCTTTGCCGTGTCTATGGGATCAAGATTGGGGTCTGGATGAGATTTTAGTAGAAACGTGCTTAGATTGGGGGCTCAGCCTTTGCACGCCCCGTAGAGTGACCTCGAGATGATTAGAGATGGTGAATCATGAGAATGGTGACGAGGCTCAGCGGTAGTATTGCGATCGCCTATCTACCTTGATTGTTTACATGCTTTGAATCCTATTGCAACGATGACATACTCACTGATCTCAAATCCTACGCATGAAATAAATGAATCTATAATAGACAATACTACAAGGCAGATTTCTTATTTACAGCCCGATCATACCAATGAGAGTAGGCTATTCTACAACTCCCCTGTCCGTTTACTCCAGTGGAGTCAGCTAAGCCCTAGAACACAAGTGGGGGCACCCACTAACAGCCCCCGATAAGCGCACGGGATGGAGCCTTGCAGCCCTCTAAGGATTCCGAAGGATGGAAATTAAGGAGTCCCGATATTTGACCATCTCACTCTGCTTCGTAATACTATCGGCAGATGCGATGCCGTGCAGTCTATGCTGAATCTGGAGGTAAATTTCGACGCACTTATGTAAGCAGCGTGTTTTGCTACTGCGCGTTGAGATCCTTCGGAAGTTTCTTCTGAAGGATCGGCCCTGTAATTTAGAATTATGGAGATGGCTTACAATCCATGTAAGTCATCCTCTTAATGTTGAGGCTTGTATGTAAATGTCTGTAAATAAGTCCATTATTATTCTTGACTTTACTTAAAGTCTTTTGTTTCCTACAGGCGCTCTTTTGTCGATTGTTTTAGTATCGCAAACCTTGGTTGGGTTAGCTTCTTCATTCGTTATGTTGCGCCCTACAGACTCTCCCATGCCAATTGGCATTGGTTTCCTTCTTTTGTCTTTCGGAGCCAAGTTCACTTCTGCCGTTCCTTACCAGTGAGTTACATGCCGTCGAAAGTGAGTTGGCTGAGCTAATTCATCATAGAATTTACCAGCTTAATGAGCGAGACGTCAACACTGATACCACTACAACTGATTCCTTCATTTCTACTACCACCAGCGCCGTCGCGCCCATTGACGTTCTTCCTACTACAAGTTCAGACGTTGTTGTGATCAACACTGAGACTTCATCCAACAATGACGCTATTGTCGTTGACACAACTACCAATGCTGCTCCTGTGATTGAGACTCCTACCACTATTGGCCAGATTGTTGATGCTACCACCAGCGCTGAGATTGCGCCTGTTGGTACCGAGACATCAGCTATCGTGGATGTGTTGAGCAGCACTGATGCTCCTGTCGTGAACCCTATTCCTACTACAACCGATGAACAGACTACATCGAACTGGATTCCTCCCGCTGGTACAGAGACCAACGTTGTTGGCACTCCTGGTGCCAGCACTGATGTTCCCCCTCCTGCTGGTACTGAGACTGCCACTACCAACAAGGCTGTTGAGCCAGTTGGTACGACTACCAAAACTGATCTTCCTCCTGTTGGAACAGAGACTACGAGCGACGTCCCTCCTCCGGTTGTCGACACCACCACAAACACTGCTGTTCCGGTTGGGACTGAGACTACCAGCAACGCAATTGAACCTGTCGACACAACCACTGATCTTCCTGCTCCTGGTCCTGAGACGACCACCACCCAGGCTCAGGCACCCGCTGAGACGACTACCTCGGCTGTCATCCCTCCTCCAAACACCGACACCAGCGCTGAGGCGCCCCCTCCCGAAACCACAACCGACAAGGCCGATGCTCCTAGCACCACTGCTCCCGTCAACAACATCCCCAGCACAACTGAAAAGGCCTCTGAGCCAAGCGACAAGCCCAGCGATGCCCCTTCAGCCCCCGTCACTGCTCCTCCTCAAGAAGCCACTGCTGCTGCTTCTCAGGCTCAGGTCACTGCCTCAGAGTATAACTCCAAGGTCGACGACATCATCCCTATCATTGTCGCTTGGACCAATAACCCTGATGGTCTCAAGACAGATACGCTGAACAAGATTAATAACTTGATCGATGGTGTCAAGGGTGCTATCAAGGATCTTGGCGGTAATGAATCTGGTGGTTGTCCCGGTAAGCGACGTCGCGGACTTCTCGACATTGTCTCCAACGTCATCAACACCTTGTCTTGTGTCGTCTCCAACCTTGAGGATGTTACTGGCAAGATCACTGGTGGCATTGTCGAGGGCGTCACTCCCATTGTGAGCACTCTCACCAACAACAGCAATGATCTCAAGGAGCAGAGTGAGGAGGAGGAAGATGAGGATAAGTCCAAGACTGAGAAGGAGGAGTCTAAGACTGAAGAGGAAGAGTCCAAGACAGAGGAGAGCAAGACGGAGGCCAGTACCACTGAGAAGCCTACCTCCACTGAGGCTGAGACTACGACTTCTGCTGAGACAACTGAGACTACGGGGTCTTGCAAGATGAGGGAGACTACCAATGTGCCCGCTGCTTCTGATACCCAGCCTAAGACTTCGATTGCTCTGCCTCCCACGAGCGGCGATGGCGCTACTGGTAGCGAGACCTCTGCTGGTGCGGCCGAAACTGGTACTTCTGATGTGCCTACCTCCACTGAGGCTGCTGATGTGACTACCTCCAACCAAGGTCCTGAGTCTACCACCGCTGCTGAGACCTCTGTCCAAGAGACCTCTACCAAGCCTGCCGATGAGACTAGCACCGCTGATCAAACCACCAAGACGGAAGAGACCTCCAAGGCCGAGGAGACTGACACTTCAGTCCCCGCTACCACAACACCCAGCACCCTCCTCACAACAACCCGTCCCTCCGACCGAACCACCGACACCATCACTTCCGGCTCAACCGAGGGCATCACCACCGCCCCAGTACGCACATACTACCCCTGCGGCATCTACGGCGGTCCCCGCGTCACATCAGCCTACTGCCAGTGCTCCACCACCGTCTCAGGCAAGCAGTACATCGCGACAGCTACACTCATCGATAATAAATGTGAAGCCTACACCGAGTATCCCTCCAAGGTCGACCCAGCTACTGAATCTCCCCCTCCTACACAAGCACCCATCAACGAACCTCTCACCAAGACCATTGATGGAACTGTCCTCGCCTGGACTGCCTACACCCTTGCGTATGGACAGGTTTACAAGGACGTCACAGCTACCTTCTCCAACGGTATTGGCGACGTAAAGACTATCGCTACACCGGTCCCTACGCAGACTCACGTCGATAACGATGGATCTGGGCAGTGCGGTACTAGCGACGGTCTCTCTAAGTCCGGTCTCGGTGACGCATGTGATCGCGCCATTGGTGAATTCCAAGACGATACCATCTACACGGGCTACACTACGCGCTACAGCCGCTCTAAGAAGGGTCTTCTCATGGTCATGTCTATGGGACAGGCTGCTTGTATTGCCAAGTTTAGCTGTGATGACTATGGTATCGGTATGAGCGGTAAGCTCATCAAGGAAGCGTAAGTCCCCCTTCACCAGCTGTTGATTGAGGATTACTTACTAACTTTGGATACAGACGTGAGAATGCGAAGAACAATGACAACATTTGGATGTGTGGACACATTGAGTTGTCGAACTCTTGTAAGGTTGTTATGGATTACTGTACGAACTGTAACAATGAGGGCTAAGACTTCTGTGTGGGTGTTGGCGATGGCTGATGGAAGTGGAGGCACAAATGGATCACATCGCCTTTCAATTAGATAATGTCAAATGTTCTTCAGTTTCTCGTGAAATCTATAGTCGACTACATCTACCTATTCCTAGAGTGATCCTAGTCACCGCTGGGGCGTCGCGCTGAAGAGTCTTAAGCCAAGCGAGTCGTGTTGAAGAGCCGATTCCCAGTGTCGGTCGTCTTCGTTCCCGTGAATTTGTTCTCCGAAATTCGGAGTGCAATCAATCCAGCACCGTGTCGTCTCATCACCTTTGCAAAGAGATGACCTTCAGTGATTGCCTCAGTCTGAACTACACCAGCCACGACTGTAATACTGATGTTGGGTTCAAGACGGACGACGCGCTTGATGAGCTCAATGACGCTCTTGCCGCTGTCGATCACAGAGTCCACCAAGATCACGTTCGACTGTCCCTGAACGTGATGTTTCTTGACATCGTCTGCACTAGAAGCGTGAACGAACATGGCTTGTGGGAACACATCGCTGATGCCGAATGCCACGGGTTCGCCGCCACGCATCAAAGCGATGATTGAAGTCTCAGCTTCGTTGCGCAGACGATGACCGGTTGTCTGATGGCCCTGCACGTGCGAGATGGTGAACCCCTCAAGACCAATGAGTTTGAATACGTACTCAGTGGCTAGGTAACGGCCGACATTGGCATGTGCTTCTCGTAACATGGGGCCAGATACTGCAGCGCTGCGCATGGGTGACATGAGAATATTGGAGGCAGCTTTGTTGGTAGCGTCATACTTCTTCAGTGGGCGACGTTCTCGGCGGGGATCAACAATTGACTTGACGAAGTCACCATCGTCAAAGCTGACCACGGGTAGACTGTTATTGTCAAGTCTAGGTGACGATGTACTTGGGAGGAGGACCTGTCGCGCTCGCAGGTGATCATCTTGAATGGCCGTGGCCAAGGCTGCATCCATAGTCGTGCTTCTCTTCTTCTCATCACCAACAACAACAACGGCTTGGTCCACTTCCCAAAGCATGGGTATGTCCAATAGACTATCACCAAAGGCCCATACATGGAGGTCATGCAAGTCTCTGAGATGCGACACGACAGAGGTATCGCAAGGTTGTGACTTCAAGGGTTTGCCAAAGGACCCAATTCTCCGCGCTCAGGCTGGTCATGTCAAATCTCTTCTTCTTATCATTCATGACCTGAAACAAGAGAACCAACGCATTAGGGTAAATAGATGATTTGGGTGAAAGTCTCTAAGTCCACGGGCGTGTACACAGCGTAGGGGGCACTATCCTCCTTTGACCAGAACATGAAGTGTCCAGTGACGACAGCGATTTTGCCACTGGCTGCAGCTTCATTCTTGATGTGGGTGATGGCTTCCGCTCGCCACTTTTTCTTTTCGGGGTCTTCGAGTTTCTGGAAGGCTTTCAGGCCACCGGGGACGAGGTAGGAAATGACGTCCGAGCCTTCAAAGAATGCGAACTCTGTCTCGCCGAGCTTGTTGCCCAGGCCTTCGAGAACGGTGGACTTCCCGGTAGCTGGAAGGCCGTAGAGACCGATCACTGTTGGCTTTGATGGATCTGGTGTTCAGATTATCATTGCGCAACTTGGACGGAGAAGGATAGGAACTGACCGTGGCCCACGCGGTTGGCGAGGCTAATCGCTGATGTAGATGTCATCTTTCGAAAAACGATTTGGTAAGCAGGGGTGTACTTGAATGTAGCAGTCCAAGTGTGATGAAGGATGAAGGATGAAAGATGGAGAAGTGAAAGGAGATCTTCTGCAATATTTCACTCCTAAACCATGACTGACTTACATGATTGAGCCCGTTTACCTTCGTCTTGAGCCATCCTATCAGAAGGACCAAGAAGCGATGTCAATGCAGGAGGCCCACCCATCACTCAAGCTGCATATAGCCGTGCCACAATAAACAATTCTCCGATATGCTTGATTGCCTACAAGATAAATTGAAGCCTGTAAACAAACCCTTCACGTCATGCTGCTGATTGGAGTTTGGCTCGCCTACAGCTTGTTCCTTCCAGGCATCAAGCCTTGGTCCATCCCCCGCGATAAGCATGCCACAATCGCAGTCACAATGGCCTATGACCAGACCCGACTTAGTGACACACAGGGACACCTCAGGGAAACTTCAAACTTGATTGTAAGCTTGACATTGCACACAGATTGCTTGCCTCTGGATTCTCAGCTTTGCCCTATGGCAGGCACAGGAAGATGTCCCAAACTCAAGAAACGAGGCTTCTCATGGACCTCTTCCAAATCATAATTCATCGCCCAATACGCGAGAAACACCTCTGTGACAACAGCTGCAAATTGTCTCCCAGGACAAGAAAACTTTCCAATCCCAAATGGAACATAGTTCTGTGAGGGAGTGATCATAGTGTGTGCATCCGCACTGTCCCGAATACCCTCATCCTTGTGTACCAGTACGAAGCGAATGGGTCGAAAGTGTACCCATTAGGATAAAGTTCCTCGTCGTGGTGAATACCCCAAGCAGAGCTCCCTCTCTTATACTAAACACTTTAGTCTGGTGTTGACAAACTTGTCTCTCAAGCATAAATCGTGATAAGCTTTGTTCATGACGCTTGGAATGTTCCATATCCCAGCGATTTGTGTAACGAGATACGGATTAAAACATCTGGTGGCGACCACAGTTATCCCATCGGGAACTTTGGAGAAATGGTTGTATGAAATGTGGAGGCCCGCCCCCGTCTCTCCACCTAGCAGCACTCTTCTCGCACCTTTCCCCGTAAACTTTCGCACTTTGATCAGATAATCTCAATATCAACACACTTTTCATCACTCCATGCCTCGCCAGACATGATTCCATGAACGTAGCAATCCCCAAGGATCTTCCATTTCTCCCCTGCCTTCCGTAGCACATAGGGCGTCTTCCCTCCCTGAAGCAGCGCAATCCGATCACCAGAGCGAGTAGGCCAAGGAACCAAACAGAGATATCCCGAGCTCGTCGTCGCCATTCTTTGATCAAAAGCCCACTGCACGTCGGCGAGGGACTTCCCCATCGTCAATATGTCGCTCATTTCCATGTTGCTTGCTTTCTTGTACCCGAGTAGTTGGCGATAGAGTTTTGGTACCACGTGTGAGAGATGCAGCTGGTTTATAACTGTGCCAGTCGTAGTCATATCAAAGCCTGCTATACTCTGTCCAAAACAGTCCAGAACATGGCGTCGATTAGCACTGAGACGAATCCGGTTACTCAATATGGTTGTGAGGAAAGCATCCTTTCGGGTTTCACCGGGCATCGTATAAAGATTTTCAGTTTTGAACACCAGGTCTTGCCAACCTTGGATAACAGCTATGGTTCCCCCGAGAGCCTCAGCCATCTTCGCATGTCGCTTGAAATTTCGAATTGAGCTCATGACTACATCGTTAGATTGTATTCGAGGCCCTTCGTAAGGGTATATCAGTTTTTCTCCAACATTGTTCAACTCATCCACGATGACACCCTTGAGAATTAGTGTTTTTCCATCGTTTAGAAGTCTTGCAGTGAAAGGTATGTTGGATTTGGACGCCTTTTCTTCAGGAAACGCGTCCCTCATTTCAAACAACTTTGGTGCTCGCTGGTTCTCCCTTGTAATTGGGTTCTTGATGCTGGAGGGGGCTCTCTCTTCATCCGGAACACTAGTGACGTCGTAACTCCATTCAGGAACCCACGAAGGCAAGCTTGTCAAAGTAGGTGGTATACAAGACGGCCTTCCCAAAGTGCTGAAAATCTCCAATGAGCAGCTACCGCTTATGATCTTAAAGGCTGCACGTGCGTAGCATTCCACAATGGAAATCGTGTAGTCCGGCTCGATCCCATATGTTGATGTGGCGATGCCTAGAGAGCCGTATACCTTGTCCCTCGGGTCTTTGGCTCTCAGCCACCGAAGAAGATGGAGCAGCACTGCAAGCTCCTTGTTCTTCCCGAAACTGCGACGCAACCGCAGTATGGCGACGGCAAGTTTGCCATCATTGTCGGCTAACATGCTGTCTTCCAGATTCAAGACATCTTCGTCATCCCCTGTATTGAAAGCGTTGCTGATTGTGTACATCATGATATAGCCAACTGTGCGACTGACGTCCAGTACTGGGGCAGCTAAATCGCCGCACATGATGATCGCACTGGGAGCTAGAGCCATTTCTTGAACAGTCCACACCCTTGACCACCATGGTCTCTTCAGTAGAGCGACTGCGCCTTTTTTGGCTGGGTCGGGTACAACAAAATCATTCTTAGCCAGGGCTTCGGAGGAAGCTTTGTCCTCGGCTTGATACCAGCCACCAGCTGGGATTACATGCTTCTCGAAGAATTCTCGTCCACTTTTGCTAATATGAGGCAGTGCAAGATTTTCAGTCGTTGGTATCAGTTCGAACAGGTGGTTGATTCCATCAGAGGCTGGATCGGGACCCAGCCAGATGACCACCCTCTGGGATTTGGTGTAGATGTCTTTCATAAGTTTAACCTGGGATTGGCGCTCCTCCAGGTCTTTCTGATTGATGCAAATGGCATCGATCCATAGCGTTCGCTCGGAATGCTCATTCCTCAAGTGATGGAGTGCACTGAGAAGATTTTCGGTGACTTGGAATGCTTCATTGTTGCATTTTATTTCCTGAAGCTGAGAGCTGTCGCCCCAGCAATACGAAAGAGCTTCATACATCGGGTTTTCTTCGAGTGCGACAACCTCGAGACGACACTCAATTGAGTCGTTATTCTCCGGTGCTGGAAGTAGATGGAGGAGACGGATTTGCGCTGGGCCGAGCACGCCTCCTGTGCTATTGTAGGAAAACATGACAATAGGCTGGTACTAGCACTCATACGAGATTTCCGGGGTGCTTGGGCTGGGAGGGTCGGCAAACTTTATGTTGGTGATATCTAGAATCAGGCCAGGCATTGTCTGAAGCGAGATATTATTCAGAGCTGACTAACATCTCACCTGCCTGCCAAGATCAAATGGGATACAATAGGTCAAGCTATGGCCCGTTCCTTCATTAGTTTACCATTCAGAGGCAGCAAAAGCGTCAAACCCTTTCTATTGAATTTTCCCAGAGTTGTCACTGACTTGCCATCGTCAACCCATTTATTTTCAGCCTCCTCAACTTCTATGAAACTCACACATTCAGATTTTTCGTTATCTTAGGAAGCAAAGCTCAGATCTCTATTCTAAGTGAGAGAAAGATTTAGCTAAGTTCAGTATAGACTAAGGAGGCTTTTAGGTTAGTTATTTTCATCACTAAGGCTAAAGGTCTGAAGGTTTCTCTTCCATGTTTCGTTTCGCAGACCGCCTTTTGGCCCGCAACCAAGAATTAATTATCTTTCTTGGCAGGATACGCATGTAGCTGACAAAGAGTGAGACTTCATATGTGAATATAGAAACTCCCTTGGTAAAAGTGTACATTCCTTGTTGTAAGGCTTTCCGATGGGCTTCCTGAGGTGGACTCACTCCCCTCTGCGAACCAGATAGTAAGATCGTCTGGTTCGTCTTGAAGAGTCGCTATAGCCGCAATTTCTCTCCATAAAGTCACCTCTGTTACGTACTCAAAGCCAAGAGACTCTATTCTCAGCTCGTATTTGCTGTAGAGATACCCTGTCAACAACATGATGCAGACCCAAATGGTGAACCGCGTCCCCATGAGACGTGATATCCTCCATGAACAGGTTTCTGTCAACTGTGAGCACTCTCCCAGCGTATTTTACGGCTACCTTCTCCCATGCCTCGAGAGTCTCAGACTCCAGCCTCACATCTCGTGTACCTTGCCAGTATATCGAACCATGCTTTCGGCGATAGGTAAAAGCACAAGCTTCTCTTCTTTCTCCGTGCCACATGGTCAGTGTCTGAAGCTCAGGCATGTTGAGTGCGACTTGTGCAGCGGTTTGAAGTAGCTTGTTGACCTGACGGGCGTTGGCCTTGGCGATTGCTCGGGCTGTCAGTGTGAGAGTTTGTAGCTGAGGCCATCTCCAATTTGGTTGAGACGCATCGAAGAAATGGCGGGCATCGATTATGAAAGCGACGGAAAGATGCTCGAGCTGCCGGCTTCGCGCGGCAAATACGGTGCCGAGGAAATGATAGGGAAGCCTGACTCGTTCTGGATTTAGGTTTGAGAGCAAACCTCTACCAAGAGCAAACAATTCCAGGAAATTCTCATTGAAATCTTCGAATATGGTGACTTTTTTAACGCTTTCCGGGAGGCTGTGGATCGTATTTAGAAAACCTATTATTTATTCTGTCAGCACTATACCATCATTTACTTTTATTTTACTTCTTGCCTATATCTGAAACTCGCTGTGCTATGTTCAAGTGTGATTGCCACGGTTCATAGCTGATCTCTTTTAAGTTTGGAAGCTTTGACCAGAGGTATTGTAAGGTTTCAGGATTGAATTGCTGACGGCACTGCCGACGTACAACGAATTTAATCACGGCATGGACTGAAGGGAGGCTCTGTCGAAATTTGAGCTCAGATACCTGTCCAAAAGGACGTCGTAGAGCGTCGTCTGGTGGCGCTTTAGTTACACGGCCCCTATACCACCCGTGCTCTGGATCGTGAATAGGATCTGCGCTATGCGGTTGACACTCGAATTTGTCTTCACCAGGAGCTCCGAAGTAACTGTTTTTGAACCAGTGTTCCGAATCGCTTGGGCAGTAAGCATTAAGTTCCAGAGTCAAAGGCTCTCTCCACGTCGTCAGGATGGAGAATAGCCTGGTGATGGCTTCGTTTAGGATCTTTGCAATGGAATACGACAATGTAAGCGACTCTCTCTTTCGGCACGATCGACAAGTATATCGGTTGAGCTCTATATTGAGCCATAGATGCTCGATTCTCCCCCTGTAGTGATCGTCGAGCTGCTCGAGGTGGTCGAGGCATAAGGGATGAAGTCTAAGATGAGCAAAGGTCTTTTTTTCAATAAAGTCTCGCCATTCCGTTGAAACCGAGGCGTACGGTGCGATGGATTTGTGTGCTGTCAGGGTCTCCAAGATCATACAGCGGATCTCGGTAGGTAAGGAGGACCAACGGGTCATTTCGTCGGCGTTTTTGCTGGACGGTCGGTCAAGTCTGATCAAGGTGATGGAGGTCACAGGGGGGTGAGGAGTCGAAGAATATTCTATTCCCAAAAGACTTCTACTTGTGAAATTACTGAGGGGCAGCTTAGCTTTAGGAATAATATTCAGCGTGCGCAGACATTTTAAGCCGGACGACGGCTCTGATTGATAGAGTATCATGACAAAAGTTTCTATTATCATATATGCAATAGCAATTGGTTATTCATTGTGACATAATGTCTAAATTGTGGACTAGATATGCTATTTGCCGTTGAGACATGTAGCCGACAGCATATATTCAGCACAATGAACTTAGTTAGCATAGGAATGCATCTCTTCACCATTCACGGACCTTCATGTTATCTTCCACCCTAAACTTTAATCTTACGGCCAGCAATCGGCCAAGTAGCATATTAAGTTCAAATTAGAGAGCAGTGAGAAGGAGGGCTTGATATCTCTCTTGTAGACTCTAAATCTAGTTAACAACAGCATGTAAGTATCCCTTGCCTGGATATGCTGTGAACGTCAATCTACTAGAATTTCGCGCTGACTACTAAGAGTCACAGTTGCAGTAGTACGAGTCACCTACAGCTACGTTAGTAAACAGAAACTCTTCACAGATTCTCGGGCATCTCTTACCTTCCTGGCTACAAGTCTCCTTGTGTTGCTCATCGGATCCCGCAGCACCCATTTGCTTGAGACTCTCAATGCAGTCATCACAGTTGCTGATCTTCATGCAGTAGCCAGCGCAGTACTGCTGGTTCCTAGTAGTGCATCCAGTGTAGCATGGGGCGCCAGCTCCTCCGGCGGGCTGGCCAAAGCATTCGCCGGTGCACAGCTGGTTGTTCCTCGCTACACAATCATTGTAGGAACCCCCCAAGCAGTTGTTGTTCTCGCCCGCTTCGCGTGGAGCGTTACACTTGCCGCCCAAGACAGCTGGAGCGGAGGAGGCGAGGAGAAGGGTAACAAGAGTCTATGATTATTAGCTGAGGGAAGGGCTGGGATTTAGGGAATGCTTACCCAGGCTGAGTGCATGGTGACGAATTTGTTTGAGTGTCGTTAGATGTAAATGATGGTTTGAGAGAAGATTTATTTGTGATTATTGATGGATCTGGATGCTTGGAGGACCAAAGACGACATTTATAGTGATAGCGAGCATCTCGATTCCTTCCCCACTGTCAGAAGCTGGTCCATAGATTCATTCATGACATCACGATCGATGCAACATTCATTCTCGTTCCGTAAGGTATACGGAGAACATGCAGCGGAAGCCTAGATCTACAAGGTACTTTTTAGGTAATTTCTGGTGCGTTTAGTGGATCGAAGCGAGGCTCAGCTAGGAACAAGTCCCTTGCCATTCGTTCAGCTTCGTGAAGTCTCACTGATGGGTCCCTTGGCACGCGTCATATAACGTGAGATTCACGGGAGCGGGAGCAAGGATTTCGATCCCTGTATCGTGATCTACAGGCACATATGGAAAGTGGCCCCGGAAGTGTCAGAATACATCTGACGCTGGAATCCGCTTTCACTTTGTAAAACCAGATTCTCATAAAGAGTGGAGATTTTCTGACAGACCCAAGCCGACAATGGGTTGACATTCATTCCAGAATTATCTGCAGAGGCGGAGACAGACTAATTTTATCAGCTCCGATGATCCTCTTGTGATTCCTTGCTGACTTGACGGAACTTTGGGTCTTTTCCAGGTCATAAAGTCAGGTCATATTCGCATCTCCGACGGTCCGCTACTCTTCCGATTGGATCTATAAACAAAAATGTCGATCTATATTGTACGAGGTATTTGTTATGTAGATTCTTCCAGGTTTTAGTTTCCTAAACTGCCTTCGATGACGATCTCATCTCGGGAAAGATGTTGTTTCCGCCCTTTATAGAAGCAAGCGTAAAACGCGCAACCAGCAATAAACCCTGAAATACCTACAGCTCCATACATCCACACGAGATATGGGTCCTGAGAAACTGCGCCGAGGGCAATGCAGATCGCAGCAGCAACGGCGATGGTCAGCCAGAACAGAGCTGAGATGACAGATCGAAGACTAATAAATCATAATCAGTATATTGACTAAGGTATCATCGTGCGGATGCGTACTTCTTGGGAGCCTGTGTGAAGGCGAGCTCGAGACCTGTGATGATAACAAAGGCTTCAGACAAGGCCACGAGGATATAAGATGGCGCTTGAATCCAAACGTGAATACTGTTTGGTGGTGACTTGTAGATATAATGCTGAAGGACGCAGGCGTAGGCCATTGAGATGGAGGCGAACATGAAACCCATGAAGATGCGGGTTACAGGGTCAAAGTCGATTCTGTACTTTCGCAGAAGGGGATATACAATCACTGAAGCACCTAATGTTAGGAAATGGTAGGCTAGGATGTTCTAGTAGATTACTTACAGTCGAGGAAGGGAATGAAGAAGCAAAGTGCAATGGGATCGAGGTTCTGGAGAAGATCATTGGGTGTTCCGTGGAGAGCCATGGTCCCGGCTTGGGAGATGAGGTTATTCCACATCTGGTTCCAACAGATGAAGTAGAACGGGAAGAACAGGAACATCTAGACGCCATTGTAAGTCCTCATCTTGAAAGTCATGAGACGAGTCACTTACCTTGCAGCTCTTGAGTCCCCGTTGGACATCTCCAACATACTCATCAGTATATCTCTCTTGACTGGCCAGTGGGTATTTGTCGTTGTGGCCTGAAGCTCTAAGGACTGATGGTCGTGCATTGGGGAAGCCCTTCTCCTTGATGGCGATACTGGTAGTGCGGCACGCATCGAGAATGGCTGAGCCAACTGGAGGAACGCGGATGTACTTGTTTCGACCGGAGATGAACACAGCGGCGGATATGAGGATGGCACTGTTTAAAATGGTTAGCAGCTGTCGATGTGTAATTCAGGTGAGGGAGATTGGACTCACATTAATGGGACCAAGTACGCCAGCCAGAAAGAATGGTGGGCTTCAACATTGACTGTGATGAGCGGTGACAGGGCTCCAATGTTGACGACCCAGTAAAACCTTGACGTTGATTAGCGGGTGCATATTCCAGACTGAGTAAACGTGTCTTACCACATGAAGAGCCTTTGCACGGTGAGTTCTGGGTCAACAATGACCTCCTCTCCTGACTTGAGAGTCTTGAGAACCGGCTGCGAATGCTGATACTGCTCAGCACACATAGGCGTAACATTGGCCTTGATACCACCAGTTCCCAGACCAATTGTGACCATGGCAGCGATGAGGCCTCCAAGGCCGGCATTGTTAAGAAGGGCTGTAGGTGTTGAAGTCGAGACGAGGATGACGAGGCCGATGACATAGATGACGCAGGCGCAGCAGATGGCTCGGAACTTGCCAAGATATTGGTCTGGAGTTTATCACTTAGACATAAGCGATTGAGCAAGGTTGAGTTATGGACTTACCAGCGACGATGGCACCAATGACTGTCGAAGCGTAGGCCCAGAACTTGAAGAAGTTTCCGAGGGCCGTAGCAACAGCCTGACCTTTTCCAAGGGCACCTGGCAGATCGGAGCTAGGATCATATGGGTTGCTGAGTACTGTCAGTATCGCAAGAGGTGTAAAGTATCATGACAGTGACAAACTTGATGTAATTCTGGATCGGTCCAGAGAGACCAAAGTAGGTAAATCGCTCACCAAGCTACATGTCGTTAGTCAGTCCAACTACCCGTATCTCGAATACTCGGAAGCACTAGGTTCTTACCTCGACGGCCAAGATCAGCAGCGCAATCTTGGGTAGCTTATCAGGAACCCTCCGCAAACCGTGCCACTGCTCCTCACGTCCCGCAATGCTCTTAGCATCACAAGGATTGCTCTCAATCTTCTTCTCCATGTTCACTTCAGTCGTCATATTCTCCAATTCACTCGAGGTAATAAATAGATGATTCGGCTCTCGAACGATGGTGGGTTCTTCATTTCTCGGGATGCAACGCCCTGTATATAAACATCATGAGTTGGAGAAATTACCCCGGACCGGCAGACCCATTCTGCTGGGAACCCTGCTGAGAGATAACGCGGGGTCATCGCTGTGGGTTCTGATAGGCGGCGTTTGACGGCCTATCTGGCGCTATCAGGAGAGATAGCGTGGTTGATCGGCGTTGAGAACGCCGCCAATCAGGAGTGACGCCGATGTTAAAGGCGGTTTAGATGGGAGATAAAATAAGATGCTGTTCAGGAATAGTATTTTAATGAGATTTATCTAGTGAAGCTTATTAATTTTTTACTATTATCTTTGTTATTCTCGCCATGTCTTATACTACGACAGCAACCGAAGAGGTCACAGCTTCATTCCCGAGCCTCAAGCGTTTAGAAATAGGACCAGATGAATACCCTGACCTGGATCCGGAATGGCGAAAACTATGGAACACTCATGGAAGTTCCATGATTCGAGCTGATGAGGTCAGCATTGAAGAATACCGTCTCAATCCAGCAAAGTACAGCTTCACATATCCAACATGGAAAGGCCCCGAAGTCTTTCATGTTGAGGATAGACAAATCCCTGTGACAGCGCCAGAAGGCCTGATCACGATCAGAGTCTACACTCCAGAAGGCCCCGGGCCGTTTCCTGTTCATATCAACTTCCACGGTGGAGGTTGGGTACTGGGCGGTCTTCAATCGGAAGCGGCGTGGTGTCGACAAATATGCAACAAGGCGGCTATCAAAGTCATTGACGTTGACTATCGCATGGGTCCTGAATGTAGGTATCCAACTGCTATTTACGACTGCTGGGATGCTGTGAAATGGGTAAGGTCGAGCTTTCCATAAGGGATACTTTTCTAACTGTGTGTAGACCATAGACAACGCGACTGAGCTTAACGTCAACCCGAAAAGCGTTTCATTTGGTGGTCTTTCAGCCGGTGGTCACATGACTGCTGTTCTGGGCCACCTTGCTCGTGATGAGGGCATCGACATCAAGTTGCAGCTCATGATTGTCCCGGCCACAGACATGCGATACTGCAACTCCAAGATAAAACAACTCACAGCAGAGAATTGTCCTTATGAGAGTGTTTTGCAGCTCAAGGACGTACCCTGGGGACCTCTTGGGCGAGAACAATGGTTCTTGAAATATTTTGTTGGCGAGGATGCTGGTAAGCACAATTATGTTATCTCAAAGACAAAGTCATACTAACATAACTTGATAGACGAGCTTGAGGAAAAGCTGAACAACGAGTGGATTCTCACACCTGTCATCGCTTCAAACTTCAAAAACCTTCCTCGGGCGCACATCGTTACTGCAGAATTCGATCTGGAGCGAGATGAGGGGGAGTATTATGGGAAGTTGTTGAAGGATGGAGGGAATGAGGTCACTATGAAGCGTTATAGTGGTTGTCCTCATGCTTTTGCGCATTATAATCATCCGGAGAGGGGATTGGCTAAGAGTTTCGAGTTCATTGAGGATACGACTGAGTTGCTAAGATATGTACATGAGTTTAGTATATAAATCGAAAATTAGTAGTTGATATTATAGACTGATACTACAGACTGCTTTACTGGCTTTTTCGCAGAACAGGATGGTGCTTCCAATGAATGACTGTTTCGTTGATCGAGAACTACCCTACAGCGTGAAGGCGTTACGGTGAGAAAATGGCGGTTGTATAGAACAAGACAAATGACTCACTCGCATTGGATATCGCTCTTGCTTTTCTCGATGTTCGATATTTCTACCCCCCGATACCGACCGTTAAATTGACGAGTCATCGTACGATTCGTGTCTCAAAGTTCAATAATCTTTCCGTGGGGATGTTTCCCGCGGTCAACTCTGCAAACGCCACCAATCATATGCGACGCCGATGGAGATGGACAAGGGTTGGCCGAGACTAGGCGAAATCGGACATGTCCGCGGCTGTTAGTCGGCAGCGTGAAAAGATCGAGCGACGGAAGATAAATCTCAAGTCTCCTCCATACAGAAGTAAAGTCTTCTATCTAATCAGGAGTTCCATCGAGTATTATCTATTAATTGCATACCTGAAGATCAAGAATGGCGTCTGATAGCATTGTCATCGTCGGGTAAGTTGCCTACTCATAATCTGAACCTTCACTGACAAGGATTCAAGGGCGGGAATCATTGGCCTCGATGTCGCTCTAGTTCTGTCTCAACAAGGCTATGGAAAGAATATCACGGTGATAGCCGAGTACCTTCCCGGCGACACTTCACCATCATACACCTCACCATGGTGAGCCTCCATTCTTGTCATGCTGAAGCACTCTAACAAGCCCAGGGCTGGCTGCAACTTTTCCGCCATTTCTGGCACCGATGCCAATGCGATCAAATGGGATCGCCACGGCTATGCACACCTCAAGAAACTCGCTGCAGAAGATTCTGACAAGTCCTTCGTGAAAAGGACGCCGTCAATTGAGTTCTGGGATGATAATGTGCCGCATGACAAGATCAAGGCTATGGCTGATTATCTTGATGATGTGAGTCGATACCAAGTTGGCAGACTTCGGCTGCTGCTATAAATACTAACGATTTGTAGTTCCAAGCTCTGTCTGCTCAAGAACTTCCTGAAGGCGTCAAGTTCGGATGCGCGTTCACCACGTTGACCGTTAACGCGCCCGCTCACTGCCTGTATCTGTACAAAAGACTGAGAGAAGACTTTGGTGTGCGGTTCATCCGCCGAAAGCTCGGCAGTATCTATGAGGCGTACAACAATCCGGCCACGAAAGTTGTCTTCAATTGCACAGGCAACGCAGCAAAGACACTTGCAGGCGTACAAGACGAGAAGTGCTATCCAACTCGAGGTCAGGTTCTGCTCGTGAGGGCATCTCATGTCAGCACAAATGTTATGCGTCACGGCAAGGATTATGAGACGTATGTCATCCCGAGACCTGGATCAAATGGCAATGTAATTTTGGGAGGATACATGCAAAAGGGCAATGAGTAAGATCCTTGATTCTAAAGTTTAGACGAAAAACTGACAAAATGGCAGTGATAGCGCCACTTATTCGTCGGAGAGCGAGTCCATCCTCCAAAGGACAACGGAACTAAGCACAGAGCTGCAGCAGAGGGAACCTGAAGTCTTGGCTGCATTCGCGGGCATGCGCCCATCTCGCGAAGGTGGCGCAAGAATTGAGCGTGATGAGATCCCCGTCGATGGAGAAAGACGTGTGATTGTGCATAATTATGGTGCTGGTGGTACAGGCTTTCAAGCTGGCTATGGTATGGCGTTGGATGCTGTCAAGAGCATCGAGGATATTCTCAGCACCCTTCCCACAAGGTCATTATTGTAAGCAGAATTATATAGATGTGTAATTTATGTTCCCTGCTTTGACGCATCCAACGCAAGTTTCACGTGCGGTTCCAATTTGAGAACCTGATCGACTCCTCGCCAGAATATGGCATCCATTCTCAGTAGACCCAATCGAATGATTACGAAGGCATTGGCTTTGAGACGCATTTGCCTCCGTGTTGCTTGAAGTAGCTTCATCCATGAGAGTGCTTCTTCATAGGTAGCGGCCGAGACAAGCATGAACAACATGGCGAAACAGAGTGACGAGAATGCGCTTTGGCACCAAGGTGGCCAGTGTTCTGCTGTTTCGTCGCTCTTGAGGCTTTTGAGGAAGTCGGAATATTGTTCCAGAACTGTCTTCAGGCTCTTGCGTGGGGACCATTGATCCGAAGTGTTCGATGCTGAGGGGTGAGAATTTTGGGCGTGCACGGCAGCGCGCAGTATTAGTAGTTGTGTGTAATAGTAGCCGAGCTTGATAGACAATCCAGGCATTGATTTGTCATTGCTAGGGTCTGCTGACCTTGCTCCGTCGGTCTTTCTATATTCCAAAGTCTTGGAGAGCTCAAGAACGGTTGCTTGCATCTCTTCTGGCCGCTGAATAAGACTTGATGATCGAAGAGAGCAAAAAGGAGGTCAGTTTCAATAAACAGCGCTGGGTGACAGAAATCTACTTACTAAAGACGATCGAGAGTGGAGGCTAGGGAAGATGTTAGGGCTGAGAAATCCATTATATCAGCCCACTGCGATGGACCAAGTCCAGAAGCATGCTCGTCTTGAGTCGACAGCTCATCCACCAGCCAATTCTCGCGATTGATATGAGGTGGCCTTCCCAAAGCAGCTGCTAGCCACTTATCAAGCGCGTATATGAAAACCGACAGTCTACGTCTCGCAGCTATTTGGGCCGACGGGATATTCCACAGTGAGGGATCAAGATGAAGTCCAATGTTTGTAGCTACTGATACTAGCGTCCCCATTGTTGTCCATCGATATGATGCATCTGACACTAATGGGTTTGATGATGGTCGGGCGATGAGCAAGAAGAGCGTTTGAACGGTGGCCATGTTGGGAGAGTGGATGTCGAAATCAACTGCAGTATTAATGAGGACAGCCAGATCTTCTGCGTCAGGTGAGTCGTAAGCCATATCGATGCAGAGTTGGTCGTCGTACATGGCGAAGGGGAGTGCAATTGAGTAGATAGCTGCCAGCAAACAAGGTGCACTCGTTGCCGGATCAGGAGGGGACTCTGTTGAGAATATTGGGTAATGTGGTGGGATGAATCTGTTGTAAAGACTTATCAACCTCTTGCCCATGTTTTGAGAGACGGCCCTCTCAAGCTCCGCTCTTTGCGATGATATTGACGCGCCAGTATGTCCAGCCTCTTTTCGACTTTGAGCAAACAGCGATGGCTGTGAAATTAGGAACTGAACAGGTGGGTTGTTGTTCACTGATCGTATCGCGAGCTGTTTGAACTTGAATGTGCCATGCTCATCTGATTGATATCGTTGGAGGAGATAGGGATCCATATCTCCACTGAGTCCAAGCGTTTCTGGATGAAGATTTTCGTGTCCATCCAAAAGCGGGTAGATCTTGCTGTATGAGCCATCTGTTGATTCAGCCGCGGTAGATGGAGGGTCGTTATCAGGTGTTTGGAACATAAACTGATATTCAGGACCGTCTATGTCGAGATCTTGAAGGAAGTCTATATTGATATCCGGAAAGGTGCCAGTTCCTGTCGGTGAAACCATATCCTGCTCAAATGATGTAAGGGGCTCTTCAATGACTTCCTTAGATGGCCCGTCTACATCGTTCGCATCATGATGTCCAGGGCTGGTCTCGGTCGTTTGCTGCCTCTTGCGAGGTCGGGCGGCCTCTACAAAAGTGCATTCTCTCCCGTATTGCTGACATAACCGACATGGTGGGGAAGACTCAATCCGACAAGCTGTTTTACGAGAACGGCAGAAGTCGCAGGGTCTTTGCCGCTTGCTCATGTATTTACGCATCATGAGAAGTGGAAGAAGGAGGTTGAGATAACGAATCAGAAGTTACTAACATGATCGGAATTAAGCAGGCGGCACGTGATTGAATTCCGTAGTGGGGTCTGGTATAACTTAGGTAGAGCTAAATTTAGCTCCTGATACCAGCAGCAGGAGACTACGAGGCTTACTTCAACTTCCCTACGCAACTGTGACGCTTGATATGTTGATTGGAACTTTTAGGTAGCGAAGCTTGTTATCGTTAGGTGGCGCTGGGCTAAATGCTGAGAAGATTTCATGAGGCATGAACTTCTGGGAAGCTCGGACCCCGCATAAGTGATTTTCAAGAATGGATGCCTCCCAGGCGGCTGTGCCATGGTGCATGTGAGCTGAGTTGACTCAACCTAGGCTGCGACAGGAATTACACCACCAGCAAATCAAGTTTGCAGGAGTACTTCGCTAGGCATACTCAGATGTGCTTACGTTACCCCGCTTCTCATTATATATCAAGCCTAGCCTCGCAAATCCTGAACATCTGCCATAGCAGCGGCGCAGCGCATCGCATCCTGCGTCGAATCTCGTCATTTTCAATTTCGATGCGTCTAATTAACACGAGAACGCTGGAGCTTCACGAGTTCTCCGGCGAGAACGTACCTCCATATGCGATTCTGTCACATGTCTGGGGTGCCGAAGAAGTTACCTTCCAAGATTGGCAGGATCGCCACCTCGCAGCCTCAAAGCAAGGATTTTCGAAGATTAATAATGCGTGCAGCCAATCTCTGAGTCAGAATCTCGAATGGCTCTGGGTTGATACAAACTGTATCGACAAGACCAGCTCGGCAGAGCTGACGGAAGAGATAAACTCGATGTTTGCATACTATCAGAAGTCAGAAGTCTGCTTTGCTTACCTAGCTGATGTTCCTACATCCAGTAAGGATAGAGAACTGTTGTTTTTGCAAATTCGAGCCAGCCATTGGTTTACTCGCGGCTGGACACTCCAGGAACTGATAGCACCGCGTCATCTGGTGTTCTATGCGGCTGATTGGTCAAGGATAGGCAAAAAGGAAGGATCTTTGGCTGATTTAATCGCATCGATCACAAATATTGATACCATATATCTCAGCGGCAAGAGGAACATATCCAGGGTCTCCGTTTCGAAGCGGATGTCGTGGCTGGCGAACAGAAAAACAACGAAGCCTGAAGACATGGCTTATTGCATGCTTGGCATATTCGACATCAACATGCCTCTTGTCTATGGAGAAAAAAAGAGGGCCTTCCTCCGTCTCCAGGAAGAGATCATCAGGACTTGCAACGATCATACCATCTTCTGCTGGGAGTGGAACGATGACGTCCCGAAAGACTGGGCAAGTTTTCTTGCGCCGTGGCCGACCGTGTATAAAGGCTCTGGGGAATACGAACAACTCAACAGCGACGGGATATCTGTCTTTTCAATGACCAATGCTGGCCTGTCCATTCGGCTACCTGTCATAACAGCTTTCGGGGCTTCACATATCACAGCCAGCTCTTGGTTCGTCATGCTACAAGCGGCACCAGCAGCAAGCGCTACTCTCAAGCATCTAGAGGTAGCATGTCTTTCGGTTATGGGCCGTAGGGTAGGCGACTTTCTCTATGTCACACGGTTGTCTTACCCTCCTCGGCCCATGACTATATCGAGGGAATATGCGGCAAGCTTCAAAACAGAGTCTCTTATTGTGATGGATAGACTTTCATATCCTTCTAGACCCATGCATTCATCGAGGGCCGGTGAATCTCTTGTGATGAATAGATTCACACCCGGTGGGGGGTCCAGAAAGATGAAAAGCTCAACGGACGGCAGCGATGACAACACGGTCACGTTCATCCCCATCTTCGACTCGCCGTGTCTTCAGGGCCGATGGGACTTCCACGATCTATACGGGAGCGATATCAGCCCGCGATCGCTATTGAGTGCTATCACGTTGACAACTGACGCTGACAATATTGGGGTGGCGGCAATATTGATTACAAGAGCCGACAGGAATCCAGATCCAGAGTTTTATATCTTGCTTGGGGTAGAGAAGAGAGAAGACTCTTGTTATGCTACGGCGAAACTTGTGGAAGCACGAGAGGGTGATTTGGCATGGGACTCTGAAGGTTTGGAGAAGACCATGGCCCAATGGAGGCAACGAGTCACTGCAGGCCGTTCTGCCATCTCAGGGGCATATTATAACAAAAGTCTCGAATTGACAATGGTACTAGGGAGGTCTACTGATGTCATAAGAAGTACCAGAAACTATTACTTCGTGTGTTTCTATGAGGGCGACGTGGCATATAATGTGGCCAGAATGGCACGTGGAAGTTTATAGATGAATACTGGCCAGAACCGTCGAGTTCAATCTAGCACAATCAAGTTCTCCTCCTTGAAACATCAGGCTCAATCGCTCAAGTTCCTGATTCGCTTTTAGCCGCCCAACATGTTCGCCGGGCTGTATCTTCTAACTCAGTCTTTTCAAGGCGACCGTAAGCTTTCTTATTAGATGAAAATATGCCAAATATCTATCTTAGTGGTTTTAAGCGCCCGAAACTGGTCTTGCATGGGGGGGCGACTTGCTGGCGCTCAACAACGATGCCAGATAAACCAACCATACAGCTAGACCCAGGCCATGTGAAACAGCAACGAGACAAATTGCTGGAATTCGACTTTCTCGGTATTGAAAACATTTTAAGATCTTAAAAACCGATCAGCTTTGTATATGAAATTATTTTTTGATATATTTGTTCATCCTATGTAATCAACTTTTCTCTGGCAAGCTTATAATGGTTGATCCATTGGACTATACCGTAGGCTGGATCTGCGCCCTTGAGACTGAGTATGTTGCTGCACAGACGTTTCTGGATGAAAAACACCCTTTGTCGACTTTTATTTCCAAGAAGTGACCCCAATGAGTACATTTTAGGTCGAATGGGGCATCACAACGTCGTGATTGCTGTTCTTTCTGATGGATATGGCACATCGAGTGCAGCCAGCGTCGCGACCCATATAATCTTTAGCCTTTTCAATATCAGAATTGGACTGTTAGTCGACATTGCAGACGGTGTGCCTAGGGTTAGGGTTACTATCGAGGACTTCTAGGATTAGATTATTTACCCTCTACTCCCTATTTTCCGGAAGCTGCCCACTCTAGACTAGGCAGTACTACAGACCTTGGATAGATTTTTCAACCCTGAAACTTTCGTCTATATCTTTCAAACGGTCTCCGATAAGCATATACCACAGCTAGATAGAGACACCTAACACCAATATCTATTCAGTATTTCTGTTCCTGATGAACTCTGTGCGTCATGGAAGTCCTTTGATCCATCTGAAGTACGGATTTTTTATAAGAATATGGTTAGCCTGCCTTCTAATACGCCGCGCAAAGTCCTATTAAACGACAAGATAATTACATTCCTTAAGCTCATACGCCATAGCAATAAGCAGCCCCTTATAAATAAACTAGATATATATAGGAAGATTAACAGAGCCCAACTTAATAATAAGATAAGGATTTTATGCCTTTATGGCCTAGTGCAGAATAATGATGGTGTTACTTTGGGTCTTTTACTTACCTATATTAACTACAGGCATATAACACTATTATATATAGTAGAGCCGGGAACCGAAGTTTTACTAAGGGAGAGATAGGCTGCACAAATTCAGGAAGCTATTGGCCAACTACATGATGCTAGAATCGTTTAGGGAGATGCCAAACCGGACAATGTCCTAATTAATATAGGATACTTGGCTTATTAATTTTAGTGGTGGATACACGGAGGGATAGGTGCCCAAAATCCTTGCCGGGACAATGGAAGGTGATCGCATTGCTCTCGAGAAGATACTAGAATACATCCGCACCTAGAATATCAATCAGGAGGCTATTTATTTCCCCTCATTATTCGACCGTCACTTACTTTCCTGACTATGTGCACATTTCTAGCGTCTGACCCAACTTTTCACACCGTGTCAGATGAAGGATCTGGACCCCGCAACAATGTATGTGTTGGTCGTGAATAGTTCACTTTTTCACGTATATCAGCAAAAAGGTGATGGGTCTCGGTGCATGTGTTCACTCCACATCAAGATATACGCCCGACCAATTGCCTATGCTTAGCGTTGTTGCCTGATCCAGCTTCACACCGCTTTCTGTTCTAGTAACTTATTATACAGCCGCAGAACCCACGAGATGCATTTCCTATCTTTCTGTTTATTACCCGAACCTTTCCCAACTTGAACTGAGTGTCTTCTAAGTGAACCCTTTTCATTTTCCCACAGACCACAGCACATCAGAAACTAGCGAAGATGGCATCGTCCTTTTTTGCACTTTCGCAAACCCTTGGAGGAATCACCCACACTAAGATCAGTGAACTTGAAAAGCAGCGCACTATTTACGAATCACGAAAGGATAAAGTCTTGGAACAGGCCAATCAAGAAGATGATCGAACTGCAAGAATCAACCTTCTCCTAGAAGGAGTTGAGAATCTCAACGCTGAGGCTTTCCAAAGCCCTGCAGTCAAGAACATCAAGCACTGGCTCAGTCAGTCAAAATATGATGTTTCTGTTCCAAGCGAGTTCATGCAGGCCCATGAAGAACTACTTCGGTCGCACCTAGAGGTACCAAGTCGGAAACTAGCACTGGGCCACCTCTACGCTCGGCTCATCACGGAATGGATGACTGCCTCTCTCAGCGACCGTCCGGCCTCGGAGGAAGAATCTTACGAGGTTCTGGATCAACAAAAGGAGAGGCTGCAGCAGCTGTGCGACAAGTTTGAGCGAGTAGTCTTTGAGCCGCTGGAAACCGATGAAGTTGAGATTGATCTCTACCTCAACGAGCTGTTCCAAGGTGAACAAGGTGAAGAGGGTGCCAAGTCACTCAAGGCTCTGAGAGAGTCAATCGGTGACTCTTGCCAACAAATCTTTGGCGAAAAGGCGCCATTTGATTCCACGACACTCACGTGGTGTATCAATGGGCTACTCGCTGAGGATTTGCTCAGCGACCAGAAACAGGCCATTCTTCGAGACTTTCTTGAGAAACCGGTTGTTTTGGGAGAGATCGCCGATGTCCTCAATATGCGTTTCTCCAATATTAACAGCTGGGAATGGGATGCTGGTGAACAAGGCAGTAAGTCCTCCAGAATTGTTCTCTTCTAGCTGCGGAAGAAACAACTAACTCCATTGCACTAGTCCCTGTTCTTCCGAGGCAGCAGTTGAACGGTAAATACAGAATATGGATGGACGAGGATGTGTTGCAAGCAATTCTCATCCACTACATTGGGATTCAGTGTTGCGTTGCTCTCAAAAAGGCTCTCAACAGCTTCATTTACTCCGAGGATAGCTTCTGGAGGTGGCACACCGGGCCAGATCCTAGCCGTGATGAGAAGCAGCGCCGCATGTATTACTTGTCCAGTGGAGCTACTACTAGCTCGAATCTCACGAGCGAGAGAAAAAGGCAGTACACAAATGAGTTTTTCATGTCACAACTACCGGAGGATGTTGAGACGATTGGGGCTGGTGGCTATACCGATCCAACAGAGGAGCAAGACAACTCCAAGAAGCCCAACATTAAACAGAGCCTACTACGAACGCTCGCCACAGAGGCCACCATACAGAAAACCTTGAAGGGTGAAGTGTCATTGATACAGACCGACCTGGAGTGGTTTGCCACGGGCTTGTCCCATACAACTATTTTTGCCAACATGCGATTCTTTGGCTATACTGAAGGTGCCATTTCGTTTTTCAAGAAGGTTCTTCAGGCGCCTCTCAACGTGCAATCCTCCCCAGACTCGCCGATGACGGGCAGTCCAAGAGTGCGTCGTCGTGGAGTGCCGATGGCTCACGCGCCAGAGAAGCTCCTTGGCGAGCTTGTTCTCTTCGTCATGGATGTTGTGGTGAACCAACAGGATGGGATGCTACTTTACCGACTCCACGACGACCTATGGCTATGTGGCGAACCACTGCACTGCAAAAGGGCTTGGGCTGCTATGAACAAGTATGCCAAAATCCTCGGCCTCACCTTCAACAGGGGTAAAACCGGCTCTGTGTACATAACAGAGGGGGGGAAAGAGCGAGATCTCGACGTTGCGAGCGCTTTGCCTGAGGGTCCAGTCCGAGTTGGGCATCTATCTCTTGACCCCAAGTCGGGGATCTGGGAAATCGACCGTAAGGAGGTAGAGGGGCATATGAGGCAGCTGAAGAAGCAATTGGATGGATGCATAAGTGTGCTGGAATGGGTGCAGACATGGAACAGCTGCATGGGACGGTTTTTTAGTCATACCTTTGGCGAACCAGCAAACTGCTTTGGTCTGCATCACGTTGACAGCATCCTCGAGACTTACCAGATGATGCAGAAATTCTTATTCCCCGCGGCGTCAGATTCATCTCAAAGCAGCCACGGAGCCGTCAGTCACATCAAGCACATGATAAAATATCGCTTTGGGGTAGATGTACCGGATGCATTCGTCCATTTACCTGAACGCCTGGGAGGACTTGGTCTACGGAATCCCTTCTTGCCTATTCTGATGATTCGGGAAAGCATTGCAAAGAAGTCTCCAACCTCAATCATTCAAAAATTCTTTGATGCAGAAAAAGAGAGATATAAGCGATACAAGAAGAACTTCGACTCTCTGGCAAGTGTCGACAGCCGCATCAATGAAGCTGTCAAGGCCGCAGGAAGTGCAGGAACCGTCAGCTCTAAAACATTTAAGAACCTACTGTCGACTGAGGAGCTCGAAAATTTCTTCAGCATCAAAGAATACGCAAAGCACAGGGAGCTGACGAGTAATGCCTTGTTGAAGGCTTACATGGCGCTGAAGACTGTACCAGTCGACATTAGCCCAGATTTAGACGCTGATGTTTCGTGGACTCTTAAATCCACCCTAGGCGCCAATCTAAATAATTCGGGCAGCAAGACGAAAGAAGTTCGGTGGGCATTGCAGATGTATCGGGATGTGTTGCGCCGCGACTATGGAGGTTTACGTCTTGTGGACAAAGAACACCTGCCGCTAGGTGTATTAACATTACTACGGAGTAGAGCAGTAACATGGACGATGGTGCTGTAATATAGATTTCTATTAGCCAAAGCTAAAGAATAGAGTCTCGAGACGCATGGAAGTTTCTACCCTTTGAGTATGGTGCAAATTGACTTATGCTAGTCTAGACACCACCATGTTGCTCCTTGTTGTTAGTCTGCTGAGTACCTATAGGTGGGAGAACGCGAATATAAATCAACTAATACATATCTCCAGTAAATACCTGACACCTCGTTGACTGTCTAAATCCTTCCTTTATAGTTGACTGTAAGAAATACTATTCCTGTTTGATTCCAGACGATCTATGAAGCCGGGCTAGCAGCCGCTTTTGCATTTCCAATGACATCAAGGTCGCTGGCTCACATATTAGTAATTTCTCGATAATGCTCGCATGATGAAGCTTACGAATTACGGCATATGGCAGATATGCCCCAAACAGCAGAGTTTGCTTGGCCTCATGAGTGATAACCTCTGGACCCAGATGCCACATATCGTTGCAAACTATAGCCGTGCAAAGGCCCGTCACTGCACCGTAGACGACGGCTGCAAGCTCCCCAGAACCAGAGATCCGCTGTTTGGATAACAGTGCGTGGGTGAGATATAGTGCTAGAGGGAACTGCACAACAAGCTCAACATAGACTAGGAATTCGAAGAAGTGCCCAGGAATGTCAAGGTCATAATAAGGATCAGACATTGTTGTGATGTACCACTGACGATAGGCGACAAGAAAGTGGAATGGCGAGCCACGAGGTTGACATAGAGACTGCGGATAGAATGGAACAAAATCGACCCCTAGTCCAGTCATGAGTTACCTCCATGCGCACCACAGGCTGATTAAACTCACCTAGCATAGCAGTCAAATGGAGAACTACTATAAATAGATATAGATAATCGAGAAACGGCTTGTGCAGCGACATGATGAGGATGTTGTTGTGTTAACCCAGATTATGAAACTTGGAAAGACAGAAAAGATACGTGTGAAATTGTAAATATGAAAAAAAGAGAAGAGCGGGGTAGTACGATCACTCAAATACCAAGCCCGTGCATTATGCCAGCCCTGAACATGCCGAGCTGAGACTTATTAGTGCTGATACTGTACCAGCAAGGCACCATGATGATTGGCCAGAAAGTTGGTGATAAGCGCAAGGTAACAATTGTTAGTTGGCAGGGTGTTTGAAGTACTCGTGTGTCCTTTTTCTTTTTGGACACTTGGTTATTATTCATATCCTCCAGATCAGGACGGCAAAGTTAGTTCTCCGTAGGAGTCGGTGGATATAGCTTGCGCCTCAGCGCGGCTGTTCTCTTCGGAACCCATGGTAAGTCTCTCAACACACGCCAAGATAAGTTAGGAATTGCTGCAAGGCACGCTGAAAGTTTGGGTGGCATACCCCGCATGCCCTTCGGGGTAGCCCCTGCTTGATACCCAGGGCAAGTAGGGTCTCGAACAGCTCTAGCGAGGTTAATTGCACTCGCAAGACTCCGTCCAGGACCTCGAGGGCTGTGAGAAGATAATTTGCAGCGCCCCACGTGTCATGGGTCCCGATGCCACGTGTTTTCAGGGTTGCTTGAAATATATGGATGAATATTTCTAGAGCTTCTATATGCTGATCCCCGTTCCAAGTTGTGAGACTCAAGCAATACGCAAACCTCCTCCTGGAGTGTAGCGATATCGTGGAGCGCGGTGCTGGTCACTTGTTTGAACATCTTCCCTAACTTTATCTGCGATATTAGGTAGGCTGGGAATGTTTTAATTTCATCCCACATTATTAGAGTCAGCTGAACTTCACGCCATGATGACGGTTGAGATGACGTCAACCATCGTCAGAAGCCTTTTTAACCATGACTTCAATGGAGCATTCAGTCTCAACCTAGACAAAACAACATCTCACTTGTCCACTGTTTTCACCTGCTGGATACTCTTAATATGGTGATCCGATATCAAGGGTCTCAAATGCCCATCTCGTTCGCATCATGCAGCATCCCCATGAAGATCAAGGCCAGCCTTCCCGATAAGCTTGGCGCCATTCGAAAAGCCGGCTTCGACGGAATTGAGCTTTCTATGCCTGATATCCTTGACTATGAAAAACTTGTCAGTGGATCTCAACCAAAAGAGGACGACTATGACACGCTTGCGAATGTCGCGAAGCAGATCAAGTCGTTGACGGATGAACTAGGCCTCAAGATTATGATGCTTCAGCCTTTTGCGAATTTTGAGGGATGGAAGAAAGGTGAACATGATGAGAAGAGAAAACAGGCTTTTGATAAGGCGAAGGGCTGGGTCAAGGTTATGGAGGCTGCCGGCATCACATTGCTTCAGGTAAATCCGCCCACATTAAATATGCTACCAGCCCGCTAATCAATCACAGGTTGGTTCATCTGACTCTGAAGGCATCTCGTCCTCATTCGACGACTTAGCCTCCGATCTCGCAGAACTAGCAGACCTTCTCGCCGAAAAAGGCTTCAGCATTGCCTACGAAAACTGGTGCTGGGCAACCCACGCCCCAACCTGGAAAACAGTCTGGCAGATCATTCAAAAGGCAAACAGACCTAACATCGGTCTGTGTCTCGATACGTTCCAAACCGCGGGTCTCGAGTGGGGTGATCCAACTACCAAAGACGGTCTAATCGAAGCAAGCAGTGACGAAGAGCGCAAAACTCGCTGGCACAAGAGTCTTGAAGAACTAGCTTCCACTGTCCCGGCAGATAAGATTTATCTCCTTCAGATCTCAGATGCGTACAAGATGGATCCTCCTATTGAGGATAAGAAAGACGAGGAGGGAAGTCGACCTAGAGCGAGGTGGAGTCATGATTATAGGCCTTTGCCGTGTGATGGAGGGTATTTGCCTGTTCATGATATGCTACATGCTGTGCTGAAGACAGGGTTTAAAGGTTGGTTGTCTGTGGAGGTGTTTGATGGGCTTGAGGGGGAGAATACGGATATGAATGAGTATACGGTCGCGGCTGTTGAGTCGCTGAAGAAGCTCATTCAGGTTAGTGAATGATCAAGTTTACTGGTCTCATGAGAGAGGGATTATGAGGTGCAATGGCAAAAGTTATATCACGATCGTTTCTTATTTCTTGCTATGCATATACTCTTCTTTGCCTTTTGTTACATCAGGACACCTTGCTCGTAACAGCAGTGTACTCCATCAAATCCCCCATGGCATTCCCGTGCTCACTCTCAATAACCTCAGCATGCTTCACAGAGCGAGGTGTAATTGAGCAAGGGAACGGCAACGGGCTTGAGTTGAAGCCCTCCGAATAAGCGAAGCTGTCCAATATTAGCATCCAGCGTTTTCTTGTGCTCACTCATTCAACTTACATATCAACATCAACGTCTCGCCCCTTCTCATCCTTCTCAGGGTTGACTTCGAAGCCCCATAGAATGCGTGCAATGTTAAGCGTAACGGATGCAGCTCCGAGGTGCATGCCTGGGCAAATTCGTCGGCCCCAGCCAAAAGCACTGTGGCCAAGTGTACCGGGATATTCTCGCTTTTCCATGAAGCGCTCTGGTCTGAACTCATGAGGCTCAGGGAAGTCGGCTTCGTTAAGGTGCACTGACGATGTCAGCCATTATCAAACAATCAGTGAATGTGATACTTACGGGTCCAAAGTGGTGCGATGATGGTACTTCCCTTGGGAATAAACATGCCCTTGTAGACGTGATCTGCAGTGCTAGCATGGGGTGTACCTCCTAGTACAGCAACAGGTCTCCATCGAAGAGTCTCGGATGCTATAGCTCTGACGTATTCCAGCTTTGGCAGATCATCAAACGTGGGTAGTCTAGCACTTCCTACTACTCTGTCCAGCTCTTCTTGAGCCTTTGGGATGAATTGAGGTCCGAACTTGACACAGGCGAGAAGGAAGCTTGCGAGTGACCCCGCGGACTGTCAAAATGTCAGTCACAAAGTCCTCTGTCACGAAAGAGTAGACTTACGGTCTCAACACCAGCGCCGAAAGGTGATCCAGCCGTATAAGCAATTTCCAGATCATTCATACCCAAGCTCTCTTGCTCTTCGAGAAGATGTTTCGCGAAGCAAGTTGGTGCAGTACCTTTAGCGACCTTTTCGCGAACCTCATCCATGAGTTCTGTATAGAGTTGGATATCTTTCTGACGTTGCTGAATAACTGCCTTCTTCCACGGGGCCAGGAAGCTAGGGAGATATTTTAGAGCCGGATAGCGCTCGACGGCGTACTTTCCGGGAATACTACAACACTGTTAGCGTCAGATAGTTTATGGAGTAGATGTAAACTCACTTGACCATAGTCAGACGCTCCATGGCCTCAGCATTGCGTCTCACCACAATATCGCTCCTCACATCCTCAACCCGCCGCCCATAAGTAACAGTAACAATAACCGACGCAGCATACCTCTCCAAATGCATCCTGAAATCAGCAGGTCTCTTCAAAAGATCAAACATCAAAACCTTGGACTCAAGACTCTGAACCGGTCTATACGTCTCACTCTGTCTCTGCATAAACCCACTATGCAATAACTTCCTCCACCGTCTCCAATACGAAGCATAAGGCGCCATAAGACCTCTCATACCGCCGGAGAGTAATTCACCGCCCATGATGAATCGTGGACGGGAGGAGAATACGGCGCCGCGCTTCTCGAGAAGATCCCAGGCTGCTTGGGCGGAACCGAGTATTATGGTTGGTGTTGGGCCGAGTTGGAGATAAACAACATCGCCGTATTGCTGGCTGAGTTCTTGGAACCAGAGCCATGGCTTGCGGATGCCGGTTCTGATGGTCTTGGGGCCTGGGGGGAGTTGGGAGCGGTGGGAGTAGAGTTTCCATTCTTGTTGGAGCTGAAGTTGTGAGTATTGGTAAAGGGACGGTTGTCATTGGTGGATCATGCTTACCCTTGGGAATATGAGGGCGAGATATGTCAGGCCCAGAGCGACGACGGCGTAGAGGATGAGTTTTACCACCATTTTGTCAGTACTCACAGTGAGTTTCACCGAGCCCTGCCAGTACTGAAAGATTCACAGGCTGACAGCTTGGTAAAAGTAAGAGCTGTATCTGGAAGCGAGATGTATGTCACTTGTCAGTCAGCTATCATCCGGTAATAAAAGAAGCCGAAAACACGCATACATACAACCGAAACAACCTCAACTGCCACCCTCAACTGCCGACCCAAAAGACTGGATAAGCACCCCCGCGTCAACGACTCATACTAAAGGCATTAAAGGATGCTCTAATGACTCTAACTTCTCGAGGCGAGATGTCATGTTATTCCCAACCCCGCGTTCTAAACTACAACCGGTTATGCCGAGATGTTTAAACCCGGGGTCTCCACTGAGCTAGAGATTGGTGGATCCGGGGGGGGCAAGAAAACATCTGATTTGAGACAAGATGTCTAAATAAACTGGTCTACAGGTTATGGAACTTATTGCTGGGTTTACCTGAGACTTTTTGTCACCTAGGATAGATGTCCCACGTTTTCTTGTCTCCCCTAGATTGGTGGGACACTCCGACATCCTTGTTTTTCGGTTAATTTTACCCCGAGTTTAGATAAAGAGGTTGCATTGCATCGCTTTGGGAAGAATATGCTGAGGATACTGATTGAATCATTATTGTCTTTGAGTAAATCTGAACGGCTGCAAAAATGAAGAGTGACGCTTGGCTTAGCAAGCCCTTCTTGACTTCTATATTCCTTGGAATAGGAGGCTTTCTCTATGGATTGTAAGTCCGTAGCCTTATCAGTCATCTCTATCATGCTAACACACTGGCAGTGACTCCGGCATCATCACGCCAAGCTTGGCGCTGAGCTCATTCCTCACCTACTTCGGCAAACCAGACCCTCCCCTTCGAGGCGCCATTGTGTCTATGTACCAAGCAGGAGCTTGGTTGGGCAGTGCCTCAGTCGGTATCACCAGTGACAAACTCGGTCGTCGCAAAGCCATTGCTTTCGGTTGCATCTGGGGTGTCATTGGCGGTGCGATCATGGCCGGCGCCGCTCATGTTGCCATGCTCATCATCGGTCGACTCCTCGTTGGTTTTGCCGTTGGTACCATCACGGGAGTATCTCCCGTGTTTGGAGCAGAAATTGCAAAGACCCATGAACGTGCGAAAGTCACGGCTGTGAATCAGATGATGACAGCATGGGGTTTCTTCGTTGCGCTGTGGATTGGTGTTGCAGAGGGCAAATGGCATAATGCGAATCAATGGCGCCTTGGGTTTGCGATCCAAAGTATTCCTGCTCTCATCCTTGGTGTTGGGGTCTTGTTTCTCAGTGAATCACCCCGTTGGCTTTGTCTCAAGGGCCGCCATGATGAAGCGGAGAAGGCTTTTAGAGCTTATCACTACGATGGAACCAATGATGATTGGTGCCGAACTGAGTTCACTGTCATTCAAGTCAACATCTCTGAGGAGCTGCAAGCTCAAGGGCGCCTTTCTTGGGCAGATCTAGTCAAGACTCCAGCGTTCAGAAAGCGCCTCTTTGTTGGTTCGTTCGTCTGGGCTGCTGCTATGTTATCTGGTATTTCTTTCGTGCAGTACTACCAGACTGCTATCTATGCCACGCTTCAATTCAGCGAGGATCGTCAACTTCTCGTCAGTGGCCTCTACGGCTCTGTCGCCCCAGTCGCTTGTCTCATCTCTTTGTTCTTTGTCGATAAGATTGGAAGAAAGAAGATTCTTGTTATCAGCTCGTCGCTGTTGTCGTTGTGCTATTTGATCATTACCATTCTGGCAGCCCGTTTCCCTGCTGTTCCTGGCATGCCGACCAATGCTGCGGCACAGAGGGGTTTGATTGCGTGTATTTTTGCTGTGTCGGCGAATTACTCTGCTCTTCTTGGACCGATGACCTGGATTATTCCGTAAGTCCTCCACAACAGTAAGCTTAGAGCATTTACTGATCTTTCAACAGTCCTGAGGTTTTCACCACTGAGCTACGAGCAAAGGCAAATGCCATTGTGCAGGTTGTCCACTACTCTATCAGTCTGATCATCACGCAATGCTCGCCCATCGCTTTGGCTGCCGTGGGCTGGAAGTACTATGTAAGTACAGCCACGATCTCTGGCCGATAATCAGCCCTGACATGCTTTTTAGATCCTCTTCGTTCTCACCAACGCAATGTGCGCTCTTATCTTCTTCTTTGTATATCCTGAGACGCGCGGTAAGTCAGAGCTTCGGGATTGGATTTCACCAACTAACAAATTGCAGGCAAATCACTGGAAGAGATCGATGAGATCTTTGGTGATGTCAAGATTGTCCATGAAGAGGATGTCCGGTTCTCAGAGAAGACTGGCGTCGAAGCAATTGAGACACGGGATCAGCGCATTATGCAGGGATCTTAGAGGGGTCCCGAAGGGAGCGAAAAAGCTTCTGATATCTAATAATGGTGCCAAAAATACCTGGTCGAAAGACACACCAACCCGAATATTATTATTACTTAGGATAGGTTATACGTAGCTTACCTGAAAATATTCATCACTTGAGATAGAGGTCGCAAACCTGAGGTCGAATACTGTTGGGGTACATGTATTTACCCATCACAAAGTAAGAAGGGTTTTATGTGGCCCATTGAATAACAGTGGGATCTATATCGATATGTAGTATATTATGTCTTCTTATAATACTCAGGTATCCCTTTCCAATGACTAAGTATATACAAAAAGGTTCCAAGCGTCAAGCTCAGATAGTGTGTGTATGGGGCAGCTTAAAGGCACTGAGAGTACCACTCGCTGTGCTTGGTGCACTTCAGACCAGAGGCGCACTTGGTAGGGCCGGTATAGCCAGCACCACCACCGCACTGAGCATAGGCAGCAGCAGTAGCGCTTGAGGTAGTGTCCTTGGCAGGCTTGGCCGCAGTTTGGGTAGCAGCCTGCTTGACAGTGGTGGTGGTAGGCTTAGCAACAGCAGTCTTGGTGCTAGCAGCCTTGGACGAGACGGGAGTAACAGCCTTCTCAGATGAAGTACCCTTTGAGGCAGAGCTAGAAGCAGTAGATTGCCAGCCACGCTTGCGAGAAAGCTCGTACCACCAGTTTCGCAACATCCAGCCATCAAAGTCAGTGACCTTGGTGGATGAACCAGCAAGCATGATGAAGTTGGTCTGGCCGGTGGGAGTCCAGTCGTAGAAATCGTCAAGGGCGAAAGTATGGCCGATCTCGTGCTCGAGAATGTGAATGTCCTTTTGACCAAGGAGATCCATGAAGTACTCCCGGCCAATGCGCTGTCCCCAATCACCACCGGCTCCGCCCTGCATACCGTCGGTCAGCCAGAGGGAGTTATCGTAGTGTCGCTCAGCTCCTCCGGGGCAGCTGCTGTAGTCACCGTCCTGGTGGAAGAAACGGCCGCACTTCTCGGAGCACTGGGGAATGCCCTCGGCGTCGGTGTCGGTGTAGATATCAAGACCTTCAGTAGAGCCCTGGAGAAGGCTCTTGTTCTTCACAGCCCATCCAACGACATTGATCTTGACTTCCTCGTAGGGAAAGTTATCATAGCCGGAAACCCACTTCATCCAAGCACTATACGAGTCCTGAAGAGCAGCAGCAACCTTGGTGCGCTGCTCAGCAGTCACAGAAGCGCTAGACTCCCAGCGAACGCAGACGTTAAGCTGGCCCTTTCCAGCGATGACTTGGTCCCAGCCATAGTTCTTAAAGCCGAGCGCGTCGCTGTAGGTTTTGACTTCGTGGTCCCAGACTTCTTTGAGGGGGGTGGCGAGGTTGGAGGGCGGGTTCCAGCCGGACTGGCGCTTGGTGGGACGGTTTCGGGGGATAGAGGCCCATGAGCGCGACTTGAGAGGTGTGAGAGCTTTCCAGACGGAGCCGTCGAGATCGGAGGTGGCGGAGTTGGGGTGGGCTACGGTCGACGTAGCGAGGGCCATGAGGCCAGCGGCTGAAGAGAAACGCATGGTGGTGGTTGAAAGAAAGAATGTGAGTTAGCTGAACGAGTGTTGGGTTGGAAAGAAACGAATGAACAGAAAACGAATGTCTACCAGAGATGCTTGCTGAGATTCTACTTACACGTCCTCAGCTCATGTTATATATGGAATCGAATAATGTCCTATTACGAGATGGTGAGAGAGCCTGATTGGCGGAATAATAAGACGGAAACAATAGACTCTCCATCGTGAGAAGTTGATCCATAATTCTCGGTTTGTTCAAGGACAGGGCTTTTGTGTCTGTGCTCTTCCGGTTTCTCAATCTCCTAATGTGGTCCATCTCCCCGGTATGGCATGTCATCGTGCCAAATGGGGCAGTTTTTAGCATCTTGTTGACGCCCGTGTAATTATCCCTTGTCATGGACCAGTTCTTTGGCATTGTCGTCGGCGAACCTTATATTAAGCTTCGAGGAGATACTTTAATAGTCTTTGAGTTTACCTATTTTATGCTTAAAAAATACTGTCAGTCGAATTTCGTTTTCACCCGAGCCGATGCGAATTTGCTCAATGGAAATTCTTACTCGCACTTTCATCAGTCCCGGAGCTGCTTCAAGAGTTCACATGGAAGCTCGTATTCTTGCAATTCATCTCCGCCAAAACATCCTTCGTTTCAGGCCATGATCAGATAGTAAAATCGCACGGAATTTGCCGTTAGTGTCAGTCTACTCTACTCTTTGGTGGTGCTGCTGATGGTCTGTTTCATGTTCCAGCGCTTGGTTCATCCTTAATCTGGGACAAGCAAGGTTCATCCGAACCCGCGCATAGAAATGGATCCGATAAGTGGATATAAGATCGCATCTGAGTCTTCGGACTATATAATCCTTTGAGCGATGGATTTGATCGGAAACAATTGTCACGATGCCTTGATCTATAAATTTTGACTTATACGCGTATCCCTTATAGCACGTGAGCTGAACCCGAGGTTGCTTCGGCCAAATGGAGGTGGTCCCAGTGGCCTCTTGCAAGCCTACCTCTTATCGAAACTTGGTGTTCAAGTCTCTCGTGATTGAACGCTACCCAGAAAGACTCGGAGCGCCCAAAGCTCATGGGCTCTCTCCCAGGTCACTCGAGATATGTCGCCAGTTTGGCCTAGACGTGGATCATATCAGAAGCCTAGGTACACCGAGAGATGATGCATATTGGGTCAATTTCCTCACAACCCTCTCTGGCGAAGTCTTAGGACAGCTTATATATGAACGTATGGATAAGGGTGTTCTCGATCATACACCTGAAATGATCCACAATATCGCCCAGCCGGATTTTGAGGAATATCTCGGTGAAAGGTTATCGAATGAGTATCGCGTGGATATTCAGAAAGGAGTGCCGTTTTTTTCTTTGGCGCAGTCCAAAGTTACAGTCACGACTGTGGTTGAAGAACGCGCGACTGGGTAACTAAACTATTCAAGATCAGATCAAAGTATTTTATAGCCTGTGACGGCGCCAAGAGTAAAGTCTGCCAGCACGTGGTATCGAGAGCGACGGCGAAGACTCGTTTGGGTTTGATACCACTCGTTTCTATCACGACAAACATTACTGACATATTCTACTTATACGAGACTATGATGATGATTCATTTCAGCGTAAACCTTCGGGAGGTTGTAGGTGATCGCGTAGGCATGCTCCACTGGTTTTTCGATCCCCGGTATCTGGCTCACTATAGCCTACAATCTCTCCGGAAATGCCGTCCTTATCACCCATTTCGACTCTGACAAGTACCCAGTTGATACGTGGAATAAAGATCTCTGCCAACAGGTGCTCAAGGGAGCCATCGGTAAAGATATGTCCCTCAAGGTCTTGAGCTACCGCCCCTGGATCCTGAGTCGAAAAGTCGCAAAAGCATACCGGGAGGGAAATGTATTTCTTACAGGAGACGCAGCGCATTTGTTTCCACCCACGGGAGGTCTGGGTCTCAACTCCAGCCTTGCAGATGTTTATAACCTTGCTTTCAAAGTTGCCCATGCCTTTCACCGTCCTTCCAGTCCTACCCTTCTCGACTCTTATACCGAAGAGCGCAGACATGTTGCCGAAGTGAACTCACGACAGAGTGTCAAAAACGGACAGAAGATCTGACTGAGAGGCAGAGCGCTGACAGATAGCCTGAGACTAGGCCGCCGTTGATTGATAGTTTTGAGCTTAGGATATCTTAACGACATACGAAGTGAATAGGGTTGTATTAGCTACCTGCGCTAACTGTAGGGGCCTACCCCCCTGCACTATTTGACCGTGACACGAGATACATTAAGCCAAAACAGCAAAAAATTATAATTAACTCAGAGTTTATATGTTATTAAGCACCAACTTAAATTCTAGCAGAGAACAAGCTCTTAATTAGTAAATTTAATTATATACATCTATGCATAGGCGATGTCATTGGCGAGAGAATATAGCCCTGTCCTTGTAAAGATTATAATAAATAAGTTAAGTATAAGGCTCAAAATACCTAGCTTATAGATACTTGTAAGTACTTTTATAAAAGGTTAAATATTTATAAATGCTTAATTTAAGGAAATACTTATATAGAAGCAAAACTGTAAAGAGAATTAGGCTAGCCGACCTTTCTGAAAACCTGCCCGGCTTGTTGTGTATCATGATCCCTCGGGGTAAGGTAGGTGAATCTCTCCTTGTGGAAGCTTCCTAGGTAAAAGTTTATATTGGGAGTGACCTAAAGACTAACAGCCTTAGAATCCTTATAACTATTACCCTATCGTTGCCTGGTCTCGGATGCACACTTAAGCAGTAGTACCAGCCTTGGCTTGAGTGTTGCTGTTGGCGTTCTTGTTGGCGTTGGTGTTGGCGTTGGTACCAGTTTTGGCTGCTCCGTTGGTAGCACCAGCGTTGGTGTTGGTACCAGTTTTAGTTGCTCCGTTGGTAGCACCAGCATTGGTGTTGGTACCAGCCTTCTTGCCAGCCTTCTTGCCCTTCTTTCCACCCTTCTTACCCTTCTTGCCTTTCTTACCCTTCTTACCCTTCTTGCCTTTCTTTCCCTTCTTTGCTCGGGCTACAAGCTCGCTAGCTTCCTCTTCGGTGTCTTCCTCGACATCCCTGGTGGTAAGCTCATTGGTGTCTTCTTCGGAATCTTCCTCGACGTCTCGCGCTTCAAGTTCCTCAGCGACTTCATCTCGCTTGCCATTCTTGTTGCAGTTATTGGTAGCCTTGGCAGCAGCCTTGCCGTTGGCTCCTTGGTGATGGCGGGCGACGAGTCCCTCGACGGCTTCCTCGTCCTCATCGTCTCGCTTGGCCTTGCATCCCTCGACCGCCTTGGCCTTGGCACCCCCATGATGGGGCTATCCTTGTTAGTTGATGAATGGGTAGAGAAAAGTGGAGGAACTTACATCTCGCGCCTCAAGGGCATCGAAGACGGGGAGTGCTCTGACTGGAAGAGCAGCAGCAGCCACCAAGGCCTTGCAAGCTATCAGCTAGACACTAACAAGATCGCAAAGAGTCACTTACCACAACTCGTCCAACGCGAACGCGTGGGACACGGTTGTCCTGGGCAAGGGCCTGAGCGGCAAGAGTGGCGACGATAACATTAGAGAAATACATCTTGAAGGATAAAAGATATGAAAGAGGTTAAATGAGTTCTGAACAGCAGGTAAAGAGAGAAGTAATGCAGATTGAGTAGGACCAGCCTAGTATTAATTAGAGAAACTTGAAGATATTGCGTCAAGCAAAGCTCAAGTAGATAAAGAATAGAAGTAGGTTGAGTTGGTTGATGAGAACAATTTGTGATAGACATGCCAAGCTTTATATAGCTCTCATCTCGACTATGTTCATCTACGCTAATACCCTATTTGCCCAGATCTCATGCTCTTGGAGCAGCTTCTAGTGCTCGTCTCGTAATTCAATAGTAGTCAAACGTAAGCGACAAGACCAGACCCAAAATGTTTTGAAGTTTCTGCAAGCAATGCCGTACTCCCTTATATTCGAGATCCGAATTAACCGATCTATACGAGTGATAGTATCCCCAGACTATAGGTCTCTTATTAGAAGACAAGTGTGATGCTGGGACGGCTAGAACGGCCAATTATGAAACTCGGGTCCCGGCCGGAAGCCGACAAGCTGAGCCTGTCTGTTAAAAGCGCCAAAGGTTTACTCATAAGTTGTTAGTGGAAATTGAAGCTTGGATAATTTTCGCCGGTTTCAAATGATTGGGCGACCCCTGACGGCTATTACGCTTTGGATGAACCATTCTTTGTTTCGTCTTGGCGTTTCAAGACTGTCATTAAAAGCCGGGTAACCGTCCAATTACGAAGAAACCAATTAGAACGCCAAGAATTTTAAGGCTGGGATACAGCCAAGGCCAGGCCGTCCTACTGACGGCTCTAGTCTCCTTTCAAATTCTAAGACAGCGGAAATTCGAGGAATTCTCATTTGAATCTTCTCAGCTTTCAGTAATTCTTAGCGTTAGATAGGATAATGTGGCGGCTTGAATAAAACAAAAACGAATTAAACTGTAAGGACCCCTTTGCCACTATCTCCAAAGTTCTATACAGAATACCTCTTACACAGGAGTGATTGTCAATTTAGTAGCTTCCTGTATGCTATACTGCCCACTATGCTTGCGACCTGCTACCTGTCACTTAATAGAGAAGGTTTCTAGTGCCCTATGCGTATCCTCCATCGCCTCACCATCCATTTTGCCATGAACATATGCTTCTCCAATGAGAATCATGTGCCTCTTGTCAGTTGTCTCTCTCAAGACACCTGGAACAGAACAACCCAGGAGGATGCATATAAAATCTCCTTCCTTGGTATCTGGTGGACAAAGTCCCAAGACAGTCATGGATTCCTGGGTTGTTGAAGTGCCCTCACTGACACTTTCAGTCTTCTCATACACAACACTCGTATCTCTATCGGGTATCCGGTCTTCGCTCCCGTGATCGTCACTTGATTCCTCCTTCACCGACTCTTTGTCTTTTGACTCTTCGCCGCTCGATTCTTCGCTGGCTTCCTTGTTATCCTCGACCTGTTCGTTGCCCTCTTTGTCATTTACATCACTATTGTCGGTCTCTTCATTGTTACCCTCATCAGTGGACTTGCTATCATCAACATCCTCAACTGTCTGGCCATTAACCTCCCCACAACTGTTCTCATCGTTATTCTTAACATAGCCGCTTTCCTTTCGTTCACTCTTCTCGCTAATGACCTCGATAGCAGCTTCATGTCTTGCACTTGCATGATCATCACCCTTGTCGTCATTCAAGGCTCCAGCCTGCTCTTTGTCGTTCCCGTGCTCAACAGTGATTATACTCTCACTCTCTTGCCTCGTAATATTGTTAGAGGAAGTTCCTTCGTCCTGAGCTTCCTCTTGCTCTTCTCCATGGTCATTGGCTGCCTCTTCTTGTTCCGGGCCTCCTTTTGTGGCCTCTTTTCCAGGAATTGCTGCTTCGTCTCTGTCTCGGGAGAGGAGAGGACGATCAGCTAAAGACAAGTTCGTTTTCTTTTGATCAGCTTCTCTGGTCGGCTTGAATCCGTGAGCTCTGAAGAATCGCCTTTTTTATGTAATATTCGAGACCTGCTTAAGGTACTTGAAAAGCATATCTGAGTGACCTTATAGAATTTTACTAATATTAAGGTTACTACTATTAAATATATAGGCAATTTTAAGATAATAAAGATATACCCTCTGGTACTATAATAAGGCCACCTGACCGTCTGTATATTAATTAGTAATAAGAGTTCTTTTGGCAAGATCTTGCTGTGGAATTGGTTGAAGAAATGGGCTGGGACGATTGGGCTATCAGTATGGGAATGATTCCAAGTGAATCCAAATCAGATGGAAGAGCTACAGAAATTCCCGTGATAATGTAAGCGTAGCTATTAAGAATCCAGTTCATTGATTGATGACATCTCATTATTTGTCTAATGTTATGAGAAGATCATACATACAGCTTGGAATGACGCGAGTCGACATTCCGGGGACAGAATTTACAGGAATCACCCTATAACTATTATACCCTCCCCGATCCCTTGATCTTTAAATTTCACTTCTACGCGTATCCTTATGGCACGTGAGCTAGACCCGAGGTTTCTTTGGCCAAACCCGAATCGGGTTTGGACCCGAAAACATCTTTGCAAAGCAGACCCGAAGCCCCGCCTGAATCATCCCAGACTCATATCAATTGAAACGCGAAATCGGAAACAGAGACAATGAGAACGACAATTGCGTGTGAGAGGTAACTAATCACATCTGCGGACTCGTTTGTACAGTTCTAATGCGGTCGTAGATGCAGGTAATACCCCTCTTCTAAGACCTAAGACTGGGTCTGACCACCATCAATAGAAGATCCAAAGTCAAATGCAGACACAATGGCCAACCCCCTTGTGCAGGCTGCATAAAGAGTGGTTATACCGAGACTTGTGTTCTGAGTGGTCCAGTATTGGGGCAAAGCTTAGGGTCTAAGAGGCCTGCTAAAAGACAGCGGCTGAGTGTTGATCAGTCGCAAACAGATATCTTCGGAGATGTTTGGCAAGATATCAATCAAGCCTTTGAACAGACGTCACGAGCGCAAGTGATATCTGCTATTAACTTGTTCAGGGCTCAGTTTCCTGAGTTTGGGTTTCTTCATCCGGATGATCTTGAGTATTGCGAAGATGAACTCAGTATAGTTCAGAAACTGCGACTTCTTGTCATTGTTGCAGTGTCACACCGATATGCAGACTCTCGCACCGCAGATATCAACAACAAGAATATTCTGTTTATAGCCAACGAGGTGCAGAAAAAGGTAACGAGTGGTCCGAGCCTAGCTCTTGTCCAGACCCTTCTCATACTTTCGCTCTGCAACTGGGGAGACGGAGATGGCTTCAATGCATGGATGCACTGCGGCATCGCTACAAGAATGGCTCAAGGACTACTCAGCACTGGCTTCGCAAGTTGCGGCAAGAGAGAAACACTCTCGGAACTTGAGAAAAGAACATTGTGGACTTGCTTCAAGATGGATAGACTGCTAAGTTGCGGAAAGAGACGACAGGCTATGTTCCCTGATGGAGACATGCACTTCTCCCTACCGGTGAATGACACCCAGTTCCTCTTTGGGCAGAGTCCACAAACAGCACCGGTAGATGACAGTCTGAGAAGCTATGGGCCAGATGATCATCTTGTTCTTCTCATTCAAGGTTTACGTATCTGGTCAAGAGTTCATACGTGGATTGCTGAGGGCGGTAGAAGACAGCCTGGTATGACTGAGCCAGAGCAGTGCCCGTTCAATGAGACTTCGGATTGGAGTAAGATGAGGCAGGCTTTGATCAAGTGGCGAGAGTCTCAGGATGCGTTGATGAAGTATCCTGCTACGAAGGTATCGGTGCATGCTCAGCGAGGACAAGCCGAGAGGTTTGGATACATCAACTTGGTCTACTATGTCAGGTAAGCACCAACCGCCTTAATGTGAATCATGATACTGATCAGTCGTAGTTTACTCTTTCTCTGCCGAGAATTTATCCCTTTCAGTCCGGTAGATGAAGTCAAACCTCGCGGCCCCATCGAACCACCACTCCTCAAAGCCCGAGGCCCCGATTCATTCTGGCTCCAAAATGTCACCGATCTATACGACGCAGCATCCCAAATCTCCTCTCTCCTCTGCGATCTCGAACACGTCGGTTGTCCCCTCCGCACCCCCTTCTCCGGCCTATGCGCCTTCTCCTCTACACTATGGAGTATATACGGCGCAGCGTTTCCAAACTTCATGGGCTTCACGCCAAGTCAAACCTCGGACGCAGATGCTCAAGCAGAAAGGACTGTGGCTGTTCTTGTGAGGATAGGCAAGGTTTGGAGATTGGCGGAGGAGTGGATTGATGTTCTTAACACGGCGAAGAGTATCATGACGAGAGTTAGTGAGGGGAGGAGGGTCAAGAGATCGAGGTATGATTATCCCGAGTTGGAGGATTCTATTCATCTTGCGCCGTTGCAGGGCATGCCGAGGCAGACGTTTGATAGGCCGGCGGGTCTGGTCTCGGCGGATGATGGGCCGAAGTTGCATCAGCTGGTGGCGGGTGATGCTGAGCAGGGCGTGGAGACGGATGGGCTTGGATTTCTGGAGGAGACAAGTGGGAGTGAGTTTGTGGGCGAGGATTGGTGGAGGTTACTGTCGTTTTGTGATGATCCGCATCTTTTGTCGACGAGTATGGATAATATGGGTGATGAAAACGTAGCTTAGGTCTTGTTTTGTTTAATCCTAAAGTTAATGTTCTTTAAACAAAGCTGTCGCGTGTCTTGATGAGAAGACAGTTTCAGTGTTGGAAGCTGTTATACCATTCGCTCGCATCTCCTTGAAACCCGAAAAGAGTATCCAGACCCGAATCGCCTGTTCTAAGCCGAGTGGCTTCAGCTCCACCTCAAACTCGATGTGAACCGGCAGAACACCATTCTCTTCTTTATAAACTCAATCAATCATCTGTCCAGATATTTCTTCCCATCTCTGCATCTGAGTCTTCATCTACTAAAGGAACAACTATTTACAAGACACAATGGGCGACCTTCAACTCTCCTCGGCCTCAGAGCCCCATCTCATGCACCGCTCCCTCCTCACCCGTCCAGAAACCGTAACATCTGCCTCGGGCGTTTGGATCACACTCTCATCCGGCCGCAAGATTCTCGATGGCTGCGCAGGTGCTGCAGTCGCCATCATCGGCCATGGAAACACTGAAGTCCGCGATGCAATGGTGGAGCAGATGTCGAGTGTGTCATACGTGCACACCATGGCCTACACAACCGACAGTGCAGAGAACCTCGCAAACTATATCCTAGAAGGAGAACCTTTTGACTTGACGAGGGCGTACTTCGTTGGCTCTGGCAGTGAAGCTATGGACTCGGCTATGAAGCTTGCGAGGCAGTATCATGTTGAGAATGGACAGCCGCAGCGAACGAAGTTTGTTTCGAGAAGGCAGGCCTATCATGGGAACACTATTGGAGCTATGAGCGTGGGCAGTTTCGTGGCGAGAAGGGCGCCATACGAAGGTGCTATTCTTCTCGACAATGTGAGCTACGTTAGTCCAGCATACGAATACCGAGTTCGAAAAGACGATGAGACAGAACAAGACTATGCTCAGAGATTAGTCGACGAACTCGAGGCAGAGTTTCAAGCCGTCGGTCCAGACACCATCATGGCTTTCGTTGCAGAGACAGTTGGCGGTGCAACAGCAGGCTGTATCAGTCCTCCAGCTGGATACTTCGAAGGTGTTGGAAAAGTCTGTCGAAAGTATGGTATTCTTCTTATCCTCGACGAAGTCATGTGCGGAGTCGGACGATGCGGCACATTCTTCGCTTTTGAGCAAGACGGCGACGTTCGTCCTGATATCGTCACCACAGGCAAAGGTCTCGGAGGCGGATATGCTCCTATCGCTGCGACGTTGGTGCATAGAAATATCATCGAGACTTTGAAGAAGGGAACGGCGAGTTTCAACCATGGTCACACGTATCAAGCTCACCCTGTAAGTTGTGCAGCTGCACTGGCGATTCAGAAGATTATCCGCAGAGATAACTTGGTTTCTCGCGCTGCTTCCCTCGGGGCACGGTTACACAAGTCTCTCGTCGAAGTCTTCCAAGATCTGGAGTTTGTTGGAAACATTAGAGGGAGGGGCTTGTTTTGGGGCATTGAGTTTGTGAAGGATAAGAAGACCAAGACACCGTTTGATAGCAAGATTCGATTTGGTGTCAAGATTCAGGAGAGGGCTTTTCAGTTGGGTTTAGCTGTTTATCCTGGTTCTGGGACAGCAGATGGAAAGGAGGGTGATCATGTTATTGTTTCGCCGCCGTTGACTATTACGGAGAGCGAGATGGATGAGTTGATTGTGTTGTTGAAAAGGGCTTATGATAATGTTGCTGCTAATTTTAGCTGAGTTGCACAAAATGTGGGATTCATAACCGTCCTGTGTATTCATAGATTGGGAGCTGTTCCTACCCTCCCCCCATAGTAATAATCTGACGCCACAAGGTGTCGAATTCCATATATATGCCCTCCAGCCAGCTTCTTTCCTCTCTTTTCTCCGCCAGCTAAATCAAGGCTGTCCGCCATATTCACAATCACAACTGTGGGCATACTTGTTGGCTTACAGCACGTTCTCGCCTAACAGCTCAGCCTAGATGCACGCGGGATATCATAGGCGTGTTATACTGAAATCCCATAAGTATTAGTCTATGCTAGTTCAAGAACAAGAGGTATTCCACGAGCTTAACTCTTTTATCACTGAGTATATGTGGCTGTGTCATCTTGGTTGGTCCTAGCACACCCGTTGCTTGGCATAAGCAGGCGCTGCACTTCGTTATTATGCATACGTGTATCACACTATATCACATTGCACAGATATCAGACCATGATTGGTGTATATTGTTGTCGATCGGCCTAGGTATCGGTACTCACTCTAGCCACGGCGCGAAGCCTGCCATAAGCTGCATATTTACCTGCAGCCTACTTCTGAAAAACGAGGCTGTGAACAGAATCGAAACTTGATTCTTGCAATAACCTCCAATTCATATGCTGCTAGAGCCCATTTGACCTTTCTCCAATACGCACTAGCTCTCGCGTCTGCGACAAGATGTTTCCATCACCAAGGCCTCTGCCTTCTCCTGTCGAGAACGATCGTGAACGAGATGAAAGGTGGATCGCCGCCACCGACGATATCATGCTTTTGCGCCCGGACGAACACCGCCAAGCTCAAACATCTCAGAGCTCGAGTTTTGTTAGGGATGAGGCTGAGCCCGGAAAACATGGCAGAAAGTTCCCTGGGCTTGCCTTGGTCAAGCGCAATAGCAACAACTTCTGGAAGGTTTGGAACGTGTACAGACATAAGCCCTGGAACATGTTCCTCTTGGTCCTCATTGGCGCTCTCTTCGCTGTTGGCCATCACTTATTTTACCTTCGTCTCAACGGCAGAGAAGCTATCAACCAGTCCTTGATGCTACGCTATGGGACCGCCATCGCATTCTGTGCCAAAGCCAGTCTCGGCACAGCTGTTACCATTGCTTTTCACCAAAGAGCGTGGAGAGTGGTCCGTTTTAAAACAGCCCGTATTGAGACAATTAATTCTATTTTCACTGCCAATTCGGATATATTCTCTCTCTTTACCTGGAGCTCTATCCGTAAGAGCAGAGTTGGTACCCTGCTTGCTATTTACTGCTGGGTCACTCCTCTTGTTGTGATACTGACCTCTGAAACTCTCTCAGTTGTCTTTGGGGTATTCGAAGAAATGACCTCGTGCCCCTCTGTCCGAACTTTGAATTTTGGAAACGAGGAGAACATATATTGGCGCAATCCTATGAAAATAAACGGCCAGTTTCTGACCTCGATGTCATTATGGAATTCGACTGTTCCCCCGGGTAAGAGCCCTTCAGACTCCAACCCAGCGGGTTTTGACTACTACCATTGCCCTAGCCGGCAGTACGACATGTTCATTACCACGAAATCGACACTCATGAGCGAATCCATAATCCGCAAGGAAGCAACGGTTGAGATTTGCGGAGAGGGATGGAACTGCTCATATGTGGTTAACTTTGTTGCTCCTGGCTATAAGTGTCAAGAGCTAGCATACGGAGTGAACTCTGAAGTCGGGAAGCTTGGGAATGCTACCGCACCCTTCAACACCTCTGTGCTTGCGCCAAGGGGAAACTATACCTATTATGCCATCAACGACCGAGGTGAATATGGTGATCCCCAAATGGCGTCTCACGCGGGGGGGAGACCGAAGCAAGATCCCCCGTATCCGGACAACTTTGGAGCCTTCAGAACAGAGCCTATTATATGGATAGGTTACGCAACTGTGGATGATCTCTCGGTCCCTCAGCCGGATACCCCAGGCACAGAGGCATGGAGAAAAGCCTATACACCTGTTATAATCGGGTGTGAGCATTACGAAGTCAATTATACAGTCCAGTTCAACTACACAAGTGGTGACAAACTTGTTGACGTTAAGCGGCGGGAATACCTGAGAAAGGTTATTGATACGACCTATATACCCAACGAAGACCCTGACAAGAGACTAAAAGACCGAACACGTGCTATCCCTGACAGCAATTACATATTCCCCAATAACGTCAAAAAGTACCGCCGGACAGCAGCTTACCATTCTATTGGCTCTAGATTGAGGCAGTGCCTCAATGGAACTATGAAGATACCATATAACCAAGTAAAGTCGGATCTTTTATACACGCGTTTGTTCACGCCGCTAAATTACCTCCCGGTCAAGAACCTTCACCACGGTATCCAAAAGCTCTACGAGGACATGATCATCTCGATTTTTGAGGAGCCTTCTTTCATGGTTGTCTCGTGGGCCGCTGATGGAAAACCATCTGGCATTGCCAAGGGAGGTCCTTCAACGGCCTATCCTTGCCGGCGTGAGAGGATAGCTACTTTCTTTCACTACAACATGACTCAGCTTCTTAGCGTGTATGCTGCAAGTATACTTTTGGCAGTTATTGGCGTGTTGTTAGGTCTACAGGCTTATCTTGAGGAGGGTACTATGCGTGATATGAAGCCATCGTCTATCATGGAAGCTTCAAGGACATCAAATCTCCACGTACTGGGAGCGCGAGAAGGGTGTAATGTCAAGATTGGGTATGGTCTTGTGCATGAAGAGGCTGGTAGAAGCGTGAGAAGCTTTGGGGTCGAAGGGAATGTGCAGCAGTAAAGACGAAGGACGACTAGAATACACGAAGGGCATAAATGAAGAAGATTTATTATACTGGCTTTGATCATGGAACAGGATACCTGCTCGCCTAGGATTGAATTGACCTGCGTTAATGTCCATATTGACGTTATGTAGGGTCACACGTCGGCGAACAGCACAGATACACGGAGTCAATCAGAGTCTTGACAGCTGACATGAGTCGAATACCATGCACAAGTTCTCCACGCACAAGTTCTCCACGAGTGTAGAATTACTTGACTCTGCGAAATAAAACAGACATATTTCCCTGTTGTTGGTACATTAGCTCGAACTTGACTACCAATGTGAACTTACTGTAAGAATGGGGGTCAAGGCAAGAGAACTCCCAAACGCCCCGACCACGGACATATCTCTGATTGGCAACTCACAGGCCATCTTTGAGCATCCCATCAACTACCTCTTCGATTTGTGTCATGCGCAAACTTGGAGGAGAGTTTCTGGTGAGCAAAGGTGGTATAGCGGTATAAGTCTCGGTGAGCGCGCTCGATGCCAACTCTCTATCTTATGGGACGGCGGTGCGCTCGATGCCAGCTCTCTATCTTACGGGACGGCGGTGCGCTCCCTCGGCAACACCCGCTGCCGCTGCCCGGTCCTACGAGCCTTAGCTATACTCTGGGCGCGGGCTTCGCTGGGCATATAGAGGAGGTTGTAGGACTCTCACTCGGCTCGAAATGGCCACGCTGCCTAAGGGTGGGCGGGCTGTTTATTCTGACCCATGCGATTGATTTGAAGTGAAGAACCAAAATACAAGTATTGAGCTTGTCTTTTTATAGCTGGACTTTACTGGGTGAAAGTGCTGAGGCTGTATTGATGCTTCCCATCCTTGCGCCTATAGCGAGTGTGCACCGGTCTCACTCTCTTACCATCTCGACCAGGTCAATAACGTATCGCCAGGCTGCTTCACAGGATGACCCATGGCTGTTCTGTTCAACAACGCCCCCCGTGAGCTGGCCTAGCATCCATCAGTTGAGGCTGGCCTCCTCAATGGGCCAGTGGACGGCCTGTTCAGTAGCGGCCCTAGCGTGGAACTTCTCACTAGAGAAGTTGAGGTTGATTTTGAGCGCAGAGCGAAGCTACTTAATTAAGGGTATATGAGATGGTATGGCATCTTCCAGTTAAGATGGACTGGCGGTAGGCCATCCAATAATGATCCTGCGCGACGTTGATGCCTGTCGGATTGGTGTCCTGAGCTTGGTGGTATTAGTGTTCAACCATCGTTTCATAATCCTTCTATCGCCGTATACTGAAGTTTAAGATTTATGCTGTACTGTTCTTTGTTGATCTGTTGATATATTAGTGTGGTGAACTCGTTACACCTAGGCGCCTTACTACAAACACCTCAAAACACCACACAACGGCAGGCTGTCCTAGCCGGCCCTCGACATAGTGTACGGCTCCTTATAATAGCAATCATTTGACATTGCTTTGGAAACTCCCAAGCGATTCTTGACCTTTCAGTAATACTGCTGGGGTGTTGAGTGGCCATTTGTCGAGCCCCATGCATCGGGCGACAACCACTGTGTCCTCTGTAAGACCCCTACCATATCACTTCTACCTCTGGCCATGGCACTTAGATCTGTTACATGGCTGATACTTGTTGATCATAGGCTTTTGATCGTTATTTGCTTGCATATGTCGGGGATTGAGCTCTTGTTAAACCATGTCGTGCATTGCCGACTCGACATGTCTACCCATCCGCATCCGCTTGTGTACTTCCCGACACAGTATAGCATGCTTTCTAAAGAGTTTTCTTTACCAAATTGATCGGTCAATTTATTGGACAATTGCGCCATCCACCATCAGGCGCATGACCCTCAATATTGATGAGACCGTCTACCGGGCTGCAGATCGACAAACACTTCCGAATGACTGCATATCACACAGCTGCCAGCGTCTCTCAACCTACTGAGGGCGGCTTCCCCGCATGTATGCACCTCCTTCTCTCAGCCTTTAAGTGGATTGACTGTTGTGCCTTAGAGTGATGTGTCGGCAGCTGCAGCATTGGCTCAAAAGCCGCCCACGGCCCGCGGCCTTCTGCATCAACGTCCCATATTGAACCACTCCGGACCCTTCTCAAGATCATTAGACACTACACATTAGCAATCGACTGGAATACTCAGAGATTGTTAAGAATAGAAACTCATGTCCAATTGAAGCAGTGAACACAAAAGCATTGGTGAGGTCGGTTGCTCGGCCTTTAGTGCTGAGGCTTAGACATGCACGATACGAGTACGATGAAACCAATAGAGCAGATGCCCTACCGCCAAACCACAGCAACCAGAAACTCTATAGAAACAACGGGGTCCCTTTGTTTCGTGGTCTCGTGCTTCAAGATCTGCAGTGGCTTTGGCAACATCTTTCGGGGTTCCGGGAGTGTTTCGGGCAGTCCACGGAGTCCGTGCAACACCAAACGCCACGCTCCTCAGCGAGCGAATATGGGACGACACAGAAACAAATCTTATGTAATCATTCATCGGGCTTATGGTCTAGGGGTATGATTTTCCCTTCGCATCTTCACTCTGACATGATCAGGATCAAGATCTCTGGGAAAGGTCCGGGGTTCAATTCCCCGTGAGTCCATGGTTTTTGCTATGCGTGGCAATCCTTTTTGTTGGTTGTAATTGCGGTTAGATGATTGCTTGTCATGGGATGGTTGGGCAAAGCATGGGAGAGGGGAACAGTTGGGAGGCGGGATACTGAGTTGGAACAAGCTTTGGCGAAAAAGGATGTTCGAAGCCAAAGCTCCCGGGTACTGAAATAAGTGATCTGAATGTCTCTCATCAACTGAGAGCCAGATGCGGTGAAAGAGCAAAAAGGAACGCAATCAGATGGACTCACGGGGAATTGAACCCCGGACCTTTCCCAAGCGTCGATTCAAAGATGCGAAGGGAAAATCATACCCCTAGACCATAAGCCCTATCATTGGTTAATGATTTAGTTGACAACCTGAGTCTGGAATGCGTCTATGATTTGACTTTGCACAGACTCGCTTGTCGCGTCGGATCCAACAATTGATGAGAGAAAACAATTTCACTGCCAATGATGAAAATAATTTTTTGGACATCAGGCTGATATTGTCACGAATTGTTTAAGCGAAAAGGTCTGGAACGTGATGCTGATCGATCGAGATCCAAGAGACCGAGAAAAGCAAGTCTCTCCCACGGTGCTACGTAGCACAACAACACAAGTCGCCTATCATCATTTTGTCTTGCAGCGAGTAATGTCTGGCACGCATCAATCACACAACTCCAGTACCGAGTATATATTTACAATCCACGTCACGGATCCAATACTCAAAACACCAGCACCAAACATTTGCTCATTCCCCATCACATCTCAAGCAATAGCGCAGCGTTGATGAGTTGTGCAAATATCATCCAGGTGTAGGGTGGTTCACCAAACATGGAGATGCCTGCACTCGAGGTCTCTGCACGTACATACTGGAAGAATAAGCTTAAAAATTAACAGAATCCTGATTTGGAAACAAGGGTTCACGAGCCAAGAGATTTACTGTGCAACGTGTATGCCAAGCTGTGTTCTCAGCCTGTGGTTCTGTGTAGATGAAACGGCTGTCCTTGTCTTTATCTGGAGAAGCTGTGATGTAATTATTGCGGGTGGTGAACTAGTGGCGTTGGCTGGTGGATTACAGATGAAGAGGCTTCTGTATCCGTAATATCACGTTATTTCCATAAGAGTGCCAAATGTCTGATGTATCAGCAGATTAAAATCACAGTCATCATGAATAATAATGCTTTGTTATATTCCCGCGGATATAAGCTCGTTACAGAGGAGAGGCTCTGAAGGAGGGATATTGCGGATGTCCCGGCACTAACTGACCCCTGGGCGCCAAACCTTTTTATTGGGGCTGGAGATTACTGGCCATAGCGGAATCAACCTGTGACGTAGTGCGACCCACTCCGGCACTACCTGATTAACGACCTTTACGTAGGAGGTGCGCTACGTACGGTCCGGTTCAACTAAAGTTTTCTTGTTTTGAGAAAATGGCTGATCTTCACTGACAAGCGGTTAATCAAGGCCTGAGACTAGACCCGAATCGCTCATGTTGTGACGACTGACTAATTCCAGCCTCTACCGTTCAGACCAGTATCGCTACAACTTTTCTCACCTCACTTCACCTCGACTCCCTTTTCTTTTTTTAATTTACTCTCTCTCTCTCCCTTCTACCATGCATCTCCATGGGCATGGCTTCCAATAATAATCGCCTTCAGCCCTCGGGCCATCTCAACGTAACGGGCCATTACAATAATCGTCGCTCTCCAAGTCCCTCGACCTCACGTCCCGTGCCTCCCGATCCCGGAAGTCCAGGCCCCGTCGAAGAAACGGCATCGGATTACTTCAACCCGCTGAGCCAAGCGCCCTCAGCACAGTCGCAGACATCGCTATCGTCGTTCCCGCGCTTTCCGTCGCAAACATCCCTTTCGGCATTTCCATCCTATCAAGAATCGAATTATTCACAGCAGCAGCAGCAGCAGCAGACGAGACGAAGACCGCCGGTCGATCAGGCTAGACAGCCTAGTATCCGCATCCGCCGAAATTCAAACGGGTCGGTCTATTCGAATCATAGTGTGACGAGCCAGTTTGATGGGTTTAGCGATGATGGGAGACCGAGGAGCATCTCGCAGCCTGAGCGCGCGAGGGTCTCGGATGGGCTTGCTCGTCATTCCAGGAGGGTTCCGCAGGTGGCGATGCCGCGACTTACAGAGGAGGGAGGCAGACCGAGTCTGGCCGAGTTAGGGATCAGTGATGATCAGTCTGCTCCTTTGTCGCCCACGGCTTCGCTTCCTGATGAGAACACGAATGGGAGGGGCGGGCTTGGTCGGCTACGGCGGGCGAGTCGCTTCATCTGGCCTGGGCATCGTCGGCAATCTGGCGAGGATCAGGCTGTACCTATGGGGCAGCGAGATGACGATCGTCGTGATGATGAATATGACCAAGAACTTGTGGACTGGCTCGATGTCATCGGTAAGAACATTCACATTCACGCCATCTACACCAACAAATCTAACAATCACAGACCCCGAAGTCCAAACCCTTTCAACACTCACAAATGTCCAAAACTCGCTCTTCGTTCCCGATCTCGGAAAATGGGTCAACCGTCGACCGACATACGCTCTGTCCCGACACGATCCCCAGGCAGACTGGGCACGAGGCGCCGTTGAGCAGGAACGACGCCGCGAAGCTGCACTGGAAGCACAAGAGACCGCTACGATCCCGCCGATTGCAGAAGCTGAAGCAGAAGAAGAAGAAGACCAACCTCGTCTTCCGCAGCGGAGTAACACTATCACTTCGCGTCTGACAGACTCGCACTATGCGGCGCTTCCACATGGAACGAACCTCGATGGCTGGACGCCGGAGGAAAAGGCCGAGTTGGATGACCATGTTCGACATATGCTGCACTCTCGACGTGCGCGGTTCAAGCGTCGCATGAAAGGTTTTGGTCAATACGTCAGACGTCCTCTCGGTTTCCTCGTTACACTCTACGCTACACTTATCACGCTCTTCGGTCTCGCTTGGGTTCTATTCCTCATCGGCTGGATTTACGTCGGCGAGAAACAAGTCTATGCAATTCACGTCATCGACAGTGTTCTTGTCGCGCTCTTCGCCGTCATGGGTGATGGTCTCGCGCCTTTCCGAGCCGTCGACACATACCACATGTTCTTCATCTGGCGCTTCTCGCGATTGATCAAGAGAGCCGAACAGGGAAAGAAACCGAGGAACAGATTACAGAAGAAGCGTGTTCCGCCGGGTGTGTCTACGAATCCGGAGCATTCGCACTTGACGGGCCATCAGGCTCGTGCTCTTCTCGAAGCTCAGGACTATAATCCTGAGAGAGACGGAAGGGTCGGCACGATCGACAACCAACCTCAACCGCAACCTGAGAGTCCCGAGACTGTTGATTTAGAAGGCGCCAAGTCAAACAGCCCTGAGTCAGACATGCCCGCTCTGACGTTTGCTCAGTTCAAGAGCCTGCAGCACCATCAGAAGAAAATGGCCAAGTCACACAGTTTCTACAAGCCCAACGAGACATTCACCCACTTCGCTTTCCCCCAAAGGTATCTCATCGCCATCGTAATTCTCCTCGACTGCCACTCCTGTCTTCAAATATCCCTCGGCGCATGTACCTGGGGCATCGACTACCACACGCGTCCGTTCGCTCTGACCACCGTGATCCTCTGTGTGAGCATAACCTGCAACATCACAGCCGGTCTGCTCATCAGCATTGGTGATCGGAAGACGCGAAAGAAGGACGTGTGGGAGCTGTTGGATAGACAGGAGCTGACGCAGGATGCTATGAAGCATATGGAGAAGAAGAAGAAGGAGGAGGAGAAGGAGAAAGAAAAGGAGAGGGGGTCGGATAAGGATGGGGAGTCGAGTAGGGGTGATGGATCGAGTAGTAGGACGTCGAAGGAATTTAAAAAGTTGGTGAAGCAGAACAGTTGAAGGGTTGTGGGATGAAGGATGAGGATGAGGATATATGTGGATATGATGATTACGGTTAATAAATAGTTGATACCTACCTAATTTACATAGATCATGAACACGAATACTTATATCACACCCTCAGTCTCTTGTTAGTCTTCATGCATGTCATCAACTATAGCCATGCCGTCTATAGACACCCCTATGTCGCTTATAAAGTACCAACCCACTGGGAGTACATCTCCGGCAGTTCGGTCCGCTTATCTGTCGATCAGACGATGATGGGCCAATGCACCTGACTTCGGTAGCCGTATCTGATTATTCTCATGCCATGATAGATCTACGAAAATTCTGTACTTGATGACCCCGCTTGGTGTTTTGTGGTACGATGTGTCATGGGATGGCCTGTGCCTCGGACGAGGGTGGTTCAGTGTCATCGTCGAAGTTTTCACTTGTAAGTGACGATGTAAGTGGGTATATGACAATGGAAACGTGAGACGAAGTATGGCGTAGCGAAAGTGATTATAGCAAATGAAGAACGAAGTCACAGTAGAGCAGTGATGTGAATTAGTACCAGCTCGTGGTCTTCAGTATAGCATTTGTAAATAGTATAGTATAGTATAGCATATCGACATAATCATCGACCCTTCAAACGTTTTTTACACACACGTCTTTCCTCATTCTCTTACATTTTCATCATCATCAGGTCCAATTATGAGGAAGCGTTCTGACCGAAACTGGAAAGCTGATTGGTGACGACGAGACCAGCGACACTGGCAGAGGTGAGAGTGGCGAGAACACCAGAGATGAGAGCCGAGACAGCAAGCTTGGCAACATCACCGCCGCGAGAGGGGGCGAGCTGGCTGAGGATACCGATCTGGATACCGAGGGAGCCGATGTTGCCGAAGCCGCAGAGGGCGTAGGTGGCGATGAGCTGGGAGCGGGGGGAGAGGCCGTAGAATTCGTTGTCCTTGGGGGAGGGGTTTGTGAGGAGGGAGAAGGCCTTGTACTCGTTCTAGAATGTGTCAGTATCTGATGGGAGAGTGAGAAGGGGGGGAAACGTACGGTGATGATCTTCTCGGCGATGAGCTTGGCGACGGGGAGAATATCGCCAGTCTTGTTGGTTCCGTTGGTGCGAGATACACCGAGGAGGAAAGACACGGGGAAGAGAAGATATCCAAGAATGAGCTGGAGAGTAAGAGGGGTGGGATCGTTGATGTTGAGGTATCGTCCCCACCAGGTCAAGAGACCGTTGATGAATGCGACCAGAGCAATAATGCAGAGAAGAGAGCAGACGATGGTACCGGCGATCTTGATTCCGAGCCAAGCACCGTTGGCGAAAGCGTGGAGAGCGTTCTCAGCCTTGTGCTCATCATCATCGGGAATGACTACACGACCAGCTGTGAGAGTCTCTTCAGTCTCGGGATATCGCATCTTGGAAATAGCCAGAGAAGCGGGGATGGACATGATGCAGGACGACACGAGGGCCTCACGGTTGAGACCGAGACCAATGTAGCCGACAAGGACAGATCCGGAGATTGTAGCGAAACCACAGGTCATGATCTGGTGAAGCTCGGCCTTGGTCATGTGAGGAACGAAGGGGCGGACAAGCATGGCTGATTCTCCCTGGCCGATGAAGGGGGTAGCTGCTGCGACGACGGCTTCAGCGCCCGAGACTCCGAGACCCCAGAAGACGAAGGTAGCGAACTTGACGATGAACCACTGGACGAATCCGATGTAGTAGAGGACCTGGACGAGGGAGATGAAGAAGATGATGGCGGGGATGACGCCGAAGAAGAAGTTGCCAGTGTTGGCGACGTCCTCGCTGGTCAGGAATGCAACACCAGCCTTGGCGAAGCCCAGAAGATCAGCGGCGCGGTCGGCGATGAAGCGGAAGATGTCGTATCCAACGGTTGTTCGCAGGACGAAGAGACCGATAACGTACTGCGTGAGCATGCCGCCAATGACAGTGCGCCAGTTGATGCGCTTGCGGTCCTTGCTAGTAGCCCAGAGGATGAAGAGAAAGACAGCCATTCCGAAAAGACTAACGGCGCGGTTCTCACGGGTGTTGTCAGCGACCTCCTCCGAAACAAAAGCGCCGATGAGAATAGCAGCTACAGTGACGGTAGCGCCAGCGAGAGTGCGCAGGTTGGCGGGGATGAGGTCGTAGATCCTGACGGCGGTGTTGAGCCAGACCTTCTTGATGACGTTGGAGACATGGCGGCTGGGAACGTGGAAGAAGATCAGACGGAGAGTAATGGCGAGCCACAAGAGGAAGGGAACAACCCAGTTCTTGTCGTTGCGGTGCAGGACGAGAGATGCGATCCACCAGCCTGTGAAGAGGCAGAAGATGACGAGGTGGATTATGGGGCGGCGGTAGCGATATACAGGGCCGAGACGTCTGCGCCAGCCGATGACAGCGGGGGCGTCGCTGTGGGAGTTTGCGCGGGCGGATTCGTCGACGACGCCTGCTTCGTGCTTCTCGTGGTCGCTATAGTCAGGAGGAGTATGCGCGCCAGTCTTTTCCTTCTCGTGGGAGTGGCGCTGAGGGGGAACTACACCTGGCGCATCTGTGGTGCCGGTTGTGTAGACGGGATCATCGTGGCCGGGGGTGTCGACGCGGGGAGAGTGGTGATGATGCTGGTGGTGGTGTTGGTGGGAGGGCTCGAGAGCTGGGTCGGGATTATGGTGGATGTTTGAATCTGCCATTGTAGCCGCGCTCTCTCTCTCAACTCAACACTAATTGGGGTATAAAAAAAGGGTATAAAGATAAAGAGGCAGAGGTGAGACCTCGGAGCTTCAAAGCTTGAGCAGTGAAGCACAAGAGAAGAACAAGAAAGGAAGGACCCTTGGGAGTGCGATGGCGAAACAAGGGCTTTTGTTCAGAAAAGTTTAGCCCTCAAAACTGGAGACGCTGAGAATGGAGTCAGACGATGGAGCAACTGAACTGAACTGAACTGACAGAAGAGACGATCTTCGTGGGTCGACAATTTTTTCTCTTCAAACGTGGGGATTGCTTGACTTTTTTAACCCAGCTTTTTTTCTTTTTTGCCTCCAGCTCCGGGACAGGGAGTGTACCTTGAGATACAGTTGGCGCGATTGGAGGGGTGTGCCTTGTAGGTTCATTATCTATTGATGGATTGGCCTGTTGGTTCAATTAAACCCCAGACTAACGACTTGAGCCAATGTTTGTTCAGACGACGATCTTTTTTGAGGAGGTGAGCACGAGGACAAGAACAAGGATGCAGAGGGATCTGGACTGTGAGCTTATCAGTTGGGGTCCATATATTTCGGAGATGCCTTTGCACCAAGTATATTTCTGGTGTTGAACGATCGGAAGAATAGAGATACACTGCAGGTACTGTAACAGTGACAGCAACACAGCTGTATCGCCCTCTGCTCTCACTGCGCTCTTTCATCTGCTGTATACTCAGCTATCTCAGTATACTTCTGTCAAGACTGAAGCCCTCTGTATCTAGATGCTGTTCTGTTGTCTGTAGTCGCCACCCCCGGCCCAAACCTCGGCGTGTACTATCCCTATTTTAGAAGGTTGCTGGAACGTTTGAAAAGCTCAAGTTCGTCTTCTCCACTGACGTAGTCTCCACAAACGGAGAAACCGCTCGTTATTGGCATAGCTCGGAGGACCCTTTGCCCACCACTTGCTCACTCATTGGCCAATAGGACTCGGTTTCTTGATTCATTGGGGAACTTGTGTAGCTTGGCTCTCGGTCACCATTTGCATCTTGTTCCCCGGGCCATATCTGATACAGACTGGCCCTATCTATTCCTTACCTTATTCTGACACAAGATAGATAAGAAAGGGTGTTGATATCTGTGTGAATGTCCAGACCTGACGAGTGAAGCAAGACCAAGCCTGTTTCTTGACTGAATCTCCGATACCTCTCCACTTGATCAAGAAAAGCCACACCCGTTCTTTAATCCAAATTCAGTTTTTTTACTTTTCACCCGAAATGGGACTATCACTCTTTAGGTAGGTCATTCTGTCCTTGGCTTACAGCTTCAAAGAGCCTCGTTATGTAACAACAACAACCACTCATCTCCCCCAGCACCTCCTCCAGTAAACTAACCTAACCCCCAGCTTGTCTTGCTTGCCCAGACCAGACCTTGAGCTTATCGACATGCATCGACAGGGATTCTGATAGCCTACTTCCCCAGCTTCAGCTAACGGGCCCCCCTCCCTCCCCTTCACACCATCTTTCTTCTTCCGAGGCTGGGGCTGGGCTATTATCTGCAAATAATAGCACGGCACGCACAGTCGCACACACACATGTCAGCTTGGGTAAAGAGATAGGCATGGATAATTCATTCGTCTCCTTCCGTGAAAGATATAGTCGTTTTGGATGTCACAGTGATTGTCGGCCATCTCCGTTGATATCTCGGTCTGGCCCGCCCGTCAGACTCTATCAAGACGACCGCTGTCTTGGGTTTGCTTGACACACTTCCCCTCAATTTCGAGAGTGCATGCATTGTTAATCTGGATCTAATTCATCTTCGTTAATCTGCTAATCGCTTCTCTCGTGGACTCCATACATCACATGTCTCTTTTGTCCTTGCCATATATGGCATCTCCCTATCTCCTCTCCTCTTCTCTTACATCCCAACTTTGCCGAGTTGCCTTCGCATGTGAGATCACGATGACCTCTTTTTGACTTTGGCTACACTGATAACAGCCTATCCCACTCTTCCTCCCGAGTGTCGCGCCAACGTTGGCTACACCGGTTCATCACTACAAGCGTTCATGTCCATATCGCCGCAACCTCTCCACGATATCGTCTCTTTCGCGTCTGCATCCGATTCATCGTCCCAGCCCCATCTGTCTCCGGCCGTAAGCCATTACTAAGCGGCACAGCCGAGCGAGAGCGACGGCCCGGCCTCAATGACGGTTATCTCGGTCGTCACGGGGGTTCGTGTAAATAAGCTTGATATGTCGCGTCGGGCCAGGCTGTGTACCTTACGGGGACATTCGCGTCTCGGCTCAGTATCTACCCCATGCGCCGTGTTAATGATGAAATGCGAGTGACTGAGACAGACTTCTCTGCTCTCTGTCTCGACAGGTGTCAATTCCAAGTCGTTGTGAAGTCGGGCATATCGCCATTGATTGGACCTGTTCAGGTATTCGATTGGTCACTATTGTAGATGTCGCAATGCTTCATTCGTGTACCTCGTGTTCTTATTAAATACGATCTAGCAATACTCCAAACTCCATCGCACTACTGCCTATTACAACGGCCCTCATACAGTATCCTCCTTTTACTCTCCACTTCTAAACCTCCTATTAAACTCTTCAACCGCAACCCCAATCATCTTGTACAAGAATCCCCTCTCACTGCCTTCACCGATAGGAATAAACGGTCCATTAGCTCCTCCTCTCAAAGCCAAGCTCACACCCGTCCGCTCCTTTGCGATAGTCTGAACATCCTTCAGAGGAACGTCCCACTCGCTTGTCAGACGTCGCGATCGGATCAACAAGATCCGAGCATATGTCACCATGACGACCATATCTTCCTTGGGTAGCTCAAGATGTCCAATGTACTGCTCGTCAAAGTATCGCCCATTGTCAACTTGCTTCAGCCAGTATTGACCGAGAGCTTCCCGCGGGTTGTAAGGGCGCACGATGCCATCTTGTGGAATGTATCGTGGATATCGTGTGCGATCCAATTCTTGACCGTCAAACACTGTGGTAGTGTTGCGAATACCTTCACTGACATTGCTTGCCATGTCAAGCACACCAACCGCCGGCTTGGTAGCCAGTCCAATCATGCCCTTGCCGACACCCTTGAAGAAGCCTAGAGCACCCTCCTGTTCGGCGCCCTCCAAGGGTTTGCGTGCAAGACCGCCAACGCCTGATGCAACACTTGTGATAAAGCTGTTCGCGCCAGCAGTCACACCGTACAAGGCGTGCTTCGGCCTGTTGCGAGCCCTTGTGATACGACGACGATCCTGGAATTGTTTGTCCAGTGACGCCGCTGCAAGTCCCTTACTGAGACTCCCTGTAAACTTGGAGAAACTGTCACTGAATCCGAACACCGTCTTCTTGGCAAACGAAGCGGCGCCCTTGGCGATGCCCAGACCAAACTCTTCTGGCTTATCCGACAAGATCAAGCCCTGATACGGTTCGTAAAACACATCTGTCACACCCGACGAGATGCTGTTGAACAGACCCACAGGGTTTCCGAGGAAGTCGGCAGATCCCAGAATCTTGTGGATCTGATACATGACCTCCTGACTATAGTGGCTGGAGAAGTTCTGAATAAGTACCGCTGTGGTCACTCTCACGTTGTCGAGGATAAGCGCATTGAACCGAAGTGGTGCATCGTTGACGTTTCCGACAGCCATGGTCATGACGTTGAGGAAGAACATGATGGGGTTGCGCGATGATGTCTTGTCCTCAGCATTGACACGTTCTGTACGCATGAAACTCAAGTTAAGCTGCATGGGCTGGATGTTGAGAACCTCAAAGTAGATATCTTGACCAGCTGGTTGGCCTGATGGCTCAGGAATGTCAAGATCTTCGTCGCACAGCTTCCCAGAATCGTCAACCTCTGTCCAGCTGGCGCCAGGCACATTTGTGAAGTCAAGAAGAGCAAACACAAAGTCCTCATCCAGATCAATTGTCATTTCCTGCAGCAGAATGGTCGCATACTTGACGTACAGCACACCATACGAATCATCCTTGACACGGCTGACCATGGCGTGCAGCGATGGATGAGCCTCTACCTCCTGCGCCTTCTTAGGCACAACACTGGGGTAAAGGACCATAGGGAAAATGCCACCGTACAATTGATTGTCGATCTGGATCCACTTGATAGCCATTGAGATTGTCTGGATCAGAGGCGAATCGCTGTACCGCAACTGGACATCACGGAAAGTCAAGTAGGCAAGTTCTTTCATCTGAGCGTTGACCAAGGAGACACCAATACCAGCCAGCTTGAGCTGCGCGCGGAATGTAGCACCTGTATCTTGATCCTTGACCTCAAAAGCCTCGGGGCCGGTGTTGGTCCTAGCCAATGCCTTGGGCTTGTACATGCTCTTGCTGGCACGGAAGTTGCTGAGAATCAGTGTCTGCTTCGGTCCATCGGCAGCAACGTTGATATCGACAATCTTAGGAGCTCCAGAAGAAGTATGGAACTTCATCGGAATCTGATTACCGATCTCGGCCAGCTTGACATGCCTTTCCTTGCCATTTGCAGCGATGATGATCTCTCGGAACTTGGCAGCAGGGAAATCCCAAGCATATGGCATGATGCTGCGAGGCGGAAGGCGATATCTTATCAGTCGCCATCCACTGCGGTCTTCGTCCCCATCTTCGTCAACATTGGGATTGGCTTGCCAGAACATGAACTCAACATCACTCTCGTTGCGCATCGAGTATGGCCAGTTCTTCTTCTCCATGCTGAGATTCAAGAAGACTGTAGAGTTCTCCATCAGAACCTCGACCTTGACGAGGTTCTGTCGCTGCCCAGCCTTGGCGATCTTGACATAAGTTGTGCCAATGTCCGCAATGTTGAATGGAGATGTCCATTGGTTGTTGACACCAGGGTAACAGAGACACAACTGCTTGACCTTGGATTTTTGCATGAAGTGTAGCGGCTGCAAAGCACCATCACTAAGAGTGAGATAGCCAGAGGAGCTGGATTCTCGAACAAGAATCTCTCCATCCATCTTGTTGTGTAGAACAAATCGAGGAGCAATCGTAACAACCTTGGTGAGCTTGTACTTGCCTTCACCTGACTCAACAGTAACACCCACGTGAATCTCCTTATCCTTAGTCGCTGAGTTCAACACAACCTCAGTGGTACTGCCGATAGCATCGAAACTTTGAGGCTTGCTCCATTCCGAGTCGGCAATCTTGAGAAGGGCTCGGTTGCGGTGATCATCATTTCCATAAGAGAACATGAAGGGAAGAGCCTTGGGACGCTCTCGATCAGATGTATCCATGAGAGGGAATTGGCCCGCTGCTGGCTTGGCCTGTTGCAGGAAGCTCTTGGCGCGGACTTGAACATCAACGCCAGTCTTGTTCAACACAACATAGGGGCTGAAGACTGTGATCTTGGAAGCACCTCCACTGTTGGGGATCTTGAAATGATGCAGTGAGAGATGCAGCGGCAATCCCTTGTCATCCTTGACAACGAGTTTATACTCTTTGCGGAACTCTTCATTCGTGCCTGAGTTGATGATTGCGAAATCGCTTGCCTTGAACACCGTATCTTGCATGTCGACGCTGAGGAGCAGAAGGTGTGAAAGCTCAACAACGTGGACGGGGCTGACACCTCCCTTTCGCAAGAAGTTGGTCCAATCTTTCTTGGTATTCTTATCATATATGCGATACTTGAAGTCGTATGGCAGCAGGTTCTCAAGCGTGACTGGCGCCGAGAGCTTGACCTTCATGTATGGGTATTGTCTGTAGTTGTTAGTATCATTACATGTAGCGAGGGCAGCAAGCTTACTTGGTCAATGGGTTGCCCTTATCAAAACGGGCATGGACCTGGAAGTAGAACGGATCGCCATTCTCTCCCTTACACACCACCTGCTTGGTAGGCCTCTTGAGCATGTCTCTCCAGAACAGATGGTCGGTACTCCACTGATACCCGAAACCGCCATCAGGCCTCACAATCACTTGCTTCTCAAATACGGCACCCACAGGAGCAGGTCTGGCGTCACCAGGCGCAATCTTCTCAATCTTGAGTAAATGTCCCTCCTGTACGTCAAATATACCAAGCTCGACTGGGATTTGCGTGGCATTTTCCACAAGTAGTGGAGATCTGAAGGTCACATACTTGATGTTGTCGGTTCCCAACTCGACTTCAACGCAGAGACGATGCAAGACATCGGCCTTGGGGCGAAGACCATACAGGTATTCTCCTTCTCGGTTGAGTCTCACGTTCTTAACGGGATCAAAACCACTGCCTTCCAACTGAATAGAGACGTAGTTCTGGTTCGACTCAGTGAGAAGGTTCTCACGCATCTTCTCCCAATGCTCAAAACTCCAGGGGGCTTCCTTGCCATCCTCCAAGCGGAGATTGATAGGCTCATCGCTGGTAGGACTCTTAGAGTGCACAACAACATCAAATCCAGTGTAGTTTCTGATGCGGTACGGTGCTTCAACACCACGCGGCTTGTCCAGCACATCCTCTTCGGATGTAAGGAACTGGAATGACTTGGAAGCCAGAGCAATTGAAGCGGTGGTAATGGTAACATCGAAAACCTTCTTTGAAGCGACATCAACCGACAACAGTCCTGAGATAGGGTCCTTAGCTACACCGAAGCCAACTTGCCATGGCTCGAGAAGAGGTTCCCAGCTGGACTTAGCAAAGTTGTAGACATTAGAGTACAGGTCAATGGCAGTCTCAGCCTTGAGGTTCGACGACCAATTCTCAGCTGAAGCAGTGAAGTTCTTGATGCCCAAGTCAAGGATTGGAAGTTCGTGTACGTCGCCAATTAGGACAACACGGATGCCGTCCACAGTTGCGGACAACGTCTCGTAGTTCTTTTGAGCAATCTGCTCTGGAGTCTTGCCCTTGTTATCGGCATGAGTAACAGCGTGAGAGGTTGCTGTGACCTTGCTTCGTCCAGCGATGGTAGACTGGCCTCGTCCACTGGCAGATCGTTGCTTCATTCCAGCGTGGCGAAGTTCTCTTGCTTTCTGCTCAGCAGGAGTCTCCTTAACTTGTTTAGGCTCGTTGCCAGACAACTCGCTCGCTTTGCTAATAATCTGAAGAACAAGAAGAATATCGCGGAGTGACAGTCGCAAGACAAGTGGTTCAATGTCCACGTGGATGTCCGTAGCTTGAGGCTTGGAGCTATCCATGCTCAATTGGACCGAGAAGTCATCAATGATACGAAGACGAGACGTCTCGAATTTGTCCATTCTACACAAGAACATGCCGATTTCGGAAATCTGGAAAGTCAAGGCATGCTGTTGCGAGAGAAGCATCTGTCGAATAGACAGGACAACCGCCTCGGAGCTTGATGTCAAGGGATTGGCGATCAGAATAACTTGAGCGTCAACGAGATTGACGCGGAAAGCAATGCTCATTGCAGACTCCTTCTTCTCTTGCTTTTGAGTGACCTCTTCGCTCTGTCGTCGCGAGATTTGCGACCGAGGACGCGAGGCGTTACCAGCATAAGAGACTTGCATGGACTCGGCGTCGGATTCGTCGGGTGTCGTCTCAGCGATACTCTCGTCATCCATTGGGCTGCCCTCATCAACCGTCAACGCCTCCATGGCGAATTTCTGAATGGCAAAGAGGTAGTCAAGTGCAAAGATCACCCTTGGACTGTCGATAGTAGCCATGGCAATCAAGCTCTTTTCTTTGCCGCCCGACATGGTAACGCTAGCCATCAGTTGTTGCACGTCCTTGTTCATCGATGACATGATACGACGGAACTTGTTGGTCTCGCGCGGCCGACTATCGTAGATTGTGAATGATCGGATAAGCAGCTCTGCCTCAAGTGAACCGTCGGAGAGCATCCTTGTCTTGACCTTTGTGTCATCGAGCGAGAATCGAGATAGACTGGACCTCGCAATGTCGTGCACAGGCTCATTCTCTGGCGCGTTGATCAGTTCAAGGCCAATGGTGTTGACGCGGAAGACGAGATCAAGCTTTGTCCATTCCTTGTCGATCGAACCAAGTTCAGGCCCAAGATCAATAAGACTCTGGTCTTCGCCAGCCTTGTCTTCACTGTTGACTGTGCGAGCGCGCTGTAGAGTACCCTCGTCAACTGCCTTGGCAGCCTCTTCTTCATTGTCGTTACCTTCGCCAGCAAATGCTGCAGGCACAGACTTAGAGATCTCCAGAAGGAACTTGACTTGGTACTGAGTGAGTCGCAGGTTGAAGTCAGACATCGTTCCTTCTATTTCGGTCTCTGGTCTCTTGACACCAGACTTGTGTTCAGCATATGTGATGTTGAATCCAAGATCGACATGGTCAATCATCTCGAGCTCCTCTGAATCATTACCAGCGTAGTGGAAGTCGGAAGTGAGCTTGATGTTGCGAATACCAGCAGACAGCTTCATAGCAATATCTGAGTTCTCGCTGTCGTCCAGAGGGGTGAATTTGTTCTGAGCGTAGATCTCACCAAGGTAAGCAGTGACGACATCTCTTTCAGTCTGACCTGGCTGTTGCACTCGAGGGAACACAACGATAGGAGTGTTGACAACAACATCAAACTTGAAGCGACTTGGGCTCTGTTGCAACTGATTGGCTTGGTTCATAGCAGCTTGGCGCGCAGCATTGTATAGAGCCTGCATCTTGCCAAATTTGACCAAGAAGTCAATAATCTTGCGGAATGGCTCCTCTACAAAATTCACCTTGACGGAACCAGCACGAAGGAAGACTGAGCTGTCATATCCAGGATAAGCCTTGGGATTGGAAGAGTCAAATGTTTCGTAGCGAAAGTCTGCCAAGTCATCGCCTTGAATGGTCACGAGCTTTCGCAAGTGTGAATCCTCTGAGACGCCGAGATTAACGTCGTCAACGAGCGAAAGATCACCAAGTCGAGCCGAGATACGCATGGTCTTGCCTCGTAGGAAGATGCCGGCGTCAGCCTTGTTGAAGGAGAGCGTGGCAAGCCGAATGCCATCATTATTGAGGATCAGCCTGATACTCTTCAAGTCAACCTTGACACGAATAGATCCTGTGTTGGAGTTTACTGAGGGGGCGTTGACGACCGCTACAGCAGTATCAACGCTTTCTGAATCGTCATCATCATCCAGTAGAGCCTTGTTATTATTCGACTCGTCTTCGTTATTCGTAAAAGTGATGAGGATAAAGTCCAGTAGCGTGAGCAGTGTCTTTCGGGTTACGACCAAGTTGATTGTGGATATGACAGCGTTGATGTTGGTCTCTACACCCTCGTACACGGGCATGAACTCGGGAGACAAGGGGTTGACCTTGACAAACTTGACGTGAACCAAGCTGCGGCCCTCCTTGAGATCCTCGCTGTCACCAGACGAGATTATCGACTTAAACTCAGCTGAAGGGTTGTCCACAAAGTCATCGACAGTGACTGAGCCAAGTGAAACATCGGCTACCATGTCGAATGGTCTGGTGTAAAACTCCAGGTCGAACCGCTCAGCGACCAACTCGACAAGCAAGGCATCGGGCTTCTGGCCATCAGGGTCACTTCGGTAAAGCGAACCCTTGAGGGTATCAACCTTAAACTTGAACTCAAAAATGCGCTGCTGAACTCGGAGCTGCTCTGCATCACCACCATCTGGAGCATCCTCAAAGTCATCATCATCTTCATCCATATCATCAAGCACAACAGCGGTTTCCGATTGCATAAATGGGAAAGGCGTGGACTGCCTTCGTTCACGCTGAGACTTTCTTCGTGATCGGTTGGATGAGTTGCTCTTGAGACGAGGACGAGATGGCTCCTTGCGCTCCTCTAATCTTGGTGCAGGTCCGCCAAACTTGGGAATAGCCACATCAATGACCTTCATGAGATTCTTATACTTGGTATCAGATACAGTGGCGTGAAGCATTGGCAGATGTCCCGAGACCTTGAACTTGGTCAAGTTGGGGGCCTTGGGTAGAATGGAGGTCTCGACAATGAAGTCAACATTGATCCGCTCAACAACATGGAGATGAGCTTCATCTGTCTTCTCAACCAATTGAGCTTTGGTGTCCTCAACTGAGGGTCCGATAAGGACTTGGGTCGACGTCAATTTGACAATAAACTTGTCATACATGACAGATTCGAGTCGCTTGAGATCTTCGTCGCTGTATGCCTGCTTTTGTTTCGATTGAATCTCCTTCATTGTGCTTTGGTCAACCAGCTCACTGTTGACATGGATGTGACCAGCATCTACAATCAGACATGTAGAGTTCTCGGTGGTGATGCTGACAGGCACAATGATCAGAGGTGCTTGGAGATCCAACTCAGCATTGATCGTCTTGTGCTCCTCCAAAGCGAACTCGAGACCCGCTCGAGTCTGCTCACGAATACTTTCAACGGTCGCACCAGCACTCTCCATGAGGGCGGTAATAGACTCCATGTGACGCTCAGGCGGTCTGAAGAAGTCGGCGATCCCAACAACAAAATTGGGGTTCCAGATAACCTCAAGAGGCTTCATCTTTCCGACAACGGCAATATCACCCTCGCGCTCAATGGGGTTCTGCTCAAACTCGAATTGGAAGAAGGGTTCTTCCTCTGGCTGCTCGAGTTCGGCCAACGACAGTCGCTTACGCTGCTTTTCAGTCGGTGCATCCTTGACTCGGACAATCTCAGGGTAGACTGAGTCTGGTGTTGTGCCATCGTTGACACGAAGGCCACCAAGGCTAACATTAGCAAGAACTGAATCCTTTCTCTGTAGCATCTTGGCTTTGAAGACATCAAAGTGCAGACTGAGGAGGTCCGCTGCGTGATCGTGAGGGCTCTTCTTGAGTGTGAAGCTACCTGTGCTCAGGGACGTCTCGATGCACATCTTGATAGCCTCACGAGGAACATCGACCTCATCAGCGATGGCGTTCTTCTCGTCCCAATCGATGGCCTCGTAGAGCTCTTGTCGTTGCTCCTCAGTCATCTGTGTGTTCTCTTCATTCTGTTCAATCTTTTCTTGAGGCTTGGAACCCCACACCCACGAGATCCAGCCTTGTTGTTGCTGTTGCTGTTGTTGTGGTTGGTTCTTGAGAGCTTCTGCATTCTCTTTCTTAAGCTGGTTGCGGGCCAAGGATCGCCAGAATCGCAGATCCTCGTATGTGAGCTTCCATTCGAGAGCATTGATCTCATCAGTTTCCTCGGCAGACATCTGATGGCCTTGTTTTCTCTTCTTGAACAGCTCGATATATCGTTTTCGATCGTCTCGTCGCTCGCGGAAGTAGTCCCATGACCATTTGCGGTTGCGTTCGTGAATCTTTGATAACACAGCGTTACCCGCAAACTCGAGCCAAGCACGGGGATCTTCTTTGGGTCGGACGCCCTTTGGTTGTAGGCGTTTGTATTCTTGGTGTCGAATGAAGTAATGGAACAAATCGACCATCATTAAAGCGTCTCGGTATTGGTCGTCATCGAGAACAAGACCAATTTCCTCGAACAGTAAGTTGGCCTTGAACTTGGGTACCTTGATATCGCCCGACTTGTCGAGCTCGATCTTTGCTTGACCATTGACGGGCCTGAGGATGAACTGATGGTTTGCATTCTCTTGAGCGTCTTCTCCAATCATTTCTCTAAACTTCGCTACCATTTCATCATGTGGCATTAATTCCTCTGAGGAGGTTGAAGCTTCTCGCCCAGTCCCGAGAAGGGTTGAATCAGTATTCCAGTACACAGCCAGAGCACCCAAGGTAGCCAGCTTGTGGGTGACTGTGTTAGAGTCTTGGATGAAAGTAGGCTTCCACTGACCATCGGTACTGACGGCACTGAACTCCTCGAGAGTAACACCGAGGGCGAATGGGTGCCCTGGCGCTGAGATGGAGTCTTCGTATCGAATGTGTATGTTCTTGACCGTGACTTGCAAGTTGTCGACGATCTTTGTTACCAGACTTTGTGTAAAGCTCTGGCTCTTCTTCTGCTCCTCCTGACTTAAACCTTCCTGGTTCCTCTCCTTGAGCAACTCGGCACTGTCAAGCTTCTCCATCTTGAGGCGCTGTTTCCTGCGATCTTCCTCGTCCTGATCGTACTCAGCCTCTTCCTTCGGGCTGGCAAGAAGAAAGACATCCTGAATAAAGACCTTGACGGGTGCACCGCGCAGGTTTGACCAGGGAATGACGAGTGTCAGCTCGCCGAGGTGACCCTCCATAACATTTATGGGAAGCTTGAGCTGGTCGAGTGCCTCGCGGCGCAGCTCGAGGTTGCGGAGCTTAACATCGCCGGACCAGATACCGACTTTCAACTGGGCTGGGTCGAAGTTCTTGACATACATGCCCAGGAAGCGGTTAAGCAGGCCAGCGACGAGGCCTTCGAGCATTCTGGAGGTGTTGTGGCCGTAACCCGGGCCGGGGAAGGGAAGGTAGGGTTTGTGTTATTTGTTTTATCGAGGACTCATCCGTCGGCGTGTGGTTGTTGACACGGGTGCCATGCGAGGCTCGATCGGTGAAGCGATTGCTATCCTCGGGCGTGAACGTGAGGTATAGGACTTTGTGGAGCGGGGTTACACTCGAGGCAGTATCGTAAGTATTTCCCCTCAAAGTGTTGGGTGAAATAGAGGGGAAAAGCGGGATTCGGTGGATGAGGGTATTACCGATTGTGCCTCTCGAGTAACAAAGATGGACGAAACTCGGTGATGGAGGAGATATGGAAAAGGTGGGTTTCGTGTCGGGCTGTGAGTGAGTGACGCAGCTGGGCCCGGAGCAAAAGTAGGAAGCAGCGGTTTTGGGGAATGGTGTGGCGTGTATGACGATGCTGTCAGAGGTACTTGTTATTTGGCATTGATTCTGGTGGAGGACCAAGTACCGAATTGGCTTTGGATTGACAGTAGCTTTATTTTTTTACGTTCCAACGCGGTCGGGTACCTACCGTAGATTGTAGAAACTGCTAACAGCTGGACCTAGCCCTGGAGCACATCAAAGCACAGGGCACTTTTGGTGGGGCATCTTGGAAGATCTTCTAAACAAGGACTTGGCAGAGTTGATCTGTTAAATATCATGACTATTTTATCGATATCAACAATACGATAGAAGGTTTAGCTATCTGTGCATTCCCTCCTCTCATCATTGCCGATTTCGGTAGCTATTCTCACTTTCAGGGCTATTTCTGGTTGGTGTTTATATCAATGGCTGCCCACCCGAACGAAGTCTGAAGCTATTCCACCAAAATACAACTCTCATGACGTCACGACATAGCTTCACGTCCATCGCGATGATGTAGGCGTGACAACAAAAACAGAACAAAATGGCACATCCATGAACGGCTTGGCCTCCTTTTCCGGGCCGGACGGGACTGTCTCTACGTGTGACAAGCAGAAATTATATTTCCCCAATTTCCAGTTCCAGGTACAATTACTAAGGAAACTGTAACAAGCAAGCCATTACGTAGATAGCTCCAAGATCTTGGAATAACAGGAAGCTTCCATGATTGTGGTGTCTCCATTGAAACACCGATCCTCATGGTATTTCAGTTTCAGCTGGCCTTCCATTCCAGACCTTTTTTACTCTTTTCTCCTTTCATACCTTTTCGGTTATCAGATGAAATCAGCTTGGTCTGGTTGCAGCAGTTACTCGCGTGCCTCTAATTGAACTCCATCTATAACATTGACAATGTTCCGTACCTCTTCTCGCTCCCTTTGGGACGTTGCCTCAAGAGCTTCTTCCAATCGAGCTTCGCAATTCCTCCCCCGCGCATCAATTGCGCCTCTTTTGCGTCAGCAGCGCGCCGCATACTCTAGCAAATCCGACGAAGAGAATCCTCCTCCTCCCAAGCAGCCCATTGACATTGAAGCTGAGCGCAAGCGGGGACAAGAGCTCCTCCAGTCCAACCCAAGTGTTGTTTCATCTAAGAGTTCGGTCGCCAATGCTGCGTCTACAGCTCAGGGCTCCAAGAGCGCTGATCAAGACATGACTAGTGAGCTCAAGCACGATATTGTAAGCTTCAATCTAGCGTAACACTCGATTCGAAGGATTCTAACAGTTTGAAGCACGTTGTCAAAGATACCTTTACCTTTACAGACGTCCCGCGCGAGTCGAGCATCCTCGGTTTGGCTGGTACACTGCCCTACCTGGGAACTTCGCTTTCGACCGTCTTCCTCGCTTGGGACTTGAACAAGCCCATTCCTACGGGCAACTCCTTCTACGATGCTATCATGATCGATCATGAGACAGCCAAATACCTGCTAAGCGCCCTTGAGCCTCTTCAGCTTGGATATGGTGCTGTCATCATCTCTTTCCTGGGTGCTATTCACTGGGTAAGTCTACAGCTTCACAATAGCTACACATTTAGCTAACCACCAGCGATCAGGGTCTCGAGTACGCCGAGAAGCAACCCCTTCGTGAACGAACCCGTTTCCGCTACGGCATGGGCCTTGCAGCTTCCATTGTCGCATGGCCAACTCTTATGCTCCCCGTAGAGTACGCTCTTACTTCTCAGTTCATGGCCTTCGTCGCTCTTTACTTCGCCGATTCCCGCGCTGCGACAAAGGGATGGGCACCTCGATGGTACGGCTCATACCGCTTCCTTCTCACAGCCATGGTCGGCTTCGCTATCTTCATCTCTCTCATCGGCCGCGCCAAGATCAAGCAAGGCGATGCCATCACTGCCAAGGGTCTGAGCGACAACTTCGCCAGGTCTGGTATTGCTGATCACGATACCAACTGGGAGAAGCTAGAGGCTGAGGAGAAGGCACGTCGACGAAAGCAAAAGGAGGAAGAAGAAAAGAAGGCAAAGGAGGCCGAGAAGAGGAAGAAGGAAGAGGAGAAGAAGGGTAAGAAGAAGGATGGCAAGGGCGATGATAAGGCTAAGAAGGGTGACGACAAGAACAAGGCTTCTGAGGAGGGTAACAAGAAGGACGAGGAGAAGAGCGAGAACAAGGACAAGGATACTGAGAAGAAGGATGATGGCAAGGACTCTGAGTCTAAGGACGAGGGTGAGTCCAAGGATGACAAGGAGGAGTCTGACTCGAAGGATGAGTTCAAGGACGAGGATAAAAAGTCTCAGTCTGACGAAGACAGCAAGGACGACAAGGACAAGAAGTCAGAGGAATCATCCGACAAGGAGTCAAAGGACGACTCCAAGCAAGAGTCCGACAAGAAGGACGATAAGAAGGACCAGTCTGAAGACAAGAAGGAGGAAAAGTCCGACGAGAAGAAGGATGATAAATCTGAGGGTAAGAAGGACAAGAAGGAATGAGTTGCTGTCGCAATGACCAAGTTGAGCTGAAGCGCTTAGCGATCATAACGGAGTTCCGGGATTTGCTGTACTTATTTCTTACATGACAGTTAATGAATTGATGTCACAGGATGCTACGTTTAAATTCAAGACTATGTTTGAGTTCACAAAGATTGACATCACCCTTGAAATGAATACTGTAACATGAAGGCAAATCACCAATCCGATGCATTAAAAAAAACTAGGTATCTCTGACCCACCGCGGGTATTGCTTCGCAAAATCCCAAACACAGCCTTGGCCCATGTGTAATTCTATCAGACCCTCGAAGAGAAGCGAAACACTCAAGACAGATGGTGGCACAACTTCCAACGCCGTGAAAATGCAACCTGACCAGGACCGTCTGTGTCAGTCCCAGGAGTACCCATCCAGCTTTTCCGCCATAAACCTCCCAAAAATCATCATCGTTAAAGTACTAGAACAAACAATCATTGCACGCCGAGTTTCTAACAATGCTCCTAAGGTCGAGCGAGCCCTTGCTTGGCCTATAGATGGTCAGTTGCCGTCGCATCGGATACTAGTAGTGTTGGGTTAACGTACCTTCATCTGTTCAATTCGGGCCTTCAGCTGACTTGTCACCTCTGCTGCCCTTCTCCAACTCTCGGCACCATTGCCTCCAGTAGGCTGAGGTAGCGACGACATAGGACGTTGAGAAGGTGCTGGTGCATGGTCGTCGTCGCGATATGATGCAGCACTTCTGAAGCCTCGTGCGGGAGATCCACGTCCGGATGAGCTTGCGCTACCAGCATATCGCATCTCAGGGCTAAGCTTGTTGCGAGGAATCATCTGCTCGCCATTTTCCTTCTCCTCAGACATACTGCTGGTGATGCTCATTCTATGGCGGCTCACCGAGGGAGGTCCATGGTCTCGGTAGACATCATCGTGTGTGGGAGAAGCAAGGCCAGGGCTGTTCATACCATTTCCAGAGCTACCCAATCCTTCGGCACGGCTCAAAGCCTTCTTAAGTCTTTCTAGTTCGCGTCGCAGGCGGTCGTTGGTCTGTTCCGTAGCCTCTGCATCGCTTCTCGCGCGGACCAATTGTGTCTCCTTGGCCTTGATGCTCAAGACGTCTCGGGTGTGGTCTTCGATCAGGCCAGCATTCTGGTTCTTGAGCTCTTGAATCTCTGACATGAACTTGCTACGTTCCTGTCGCATCTCATCAACTTGACGGGTTAGCCGGTCGTTGGCTGCTCTAAGCTCCTCAATCTCGGCGCGCTCCACAGCAGTGAGACCGCTAGATGGAGGCGGCGAGGCTGGTGCGACTGGGGGTGAGGGTGCGGTAGGTTTGGCGAGAGAGCGTCCGGCAAGTCCACGAGAGAGACCAAGGCGAGGTTGAGCGGGTGGTGCAGGCTCGTCATCGGGCATGACAGGGGCAGCGGGCGCTCGGCGAGGAGAGCCAGGTGCCGGACCTCCAAGGGTCCTCTTCTGGGGACCCTTCAATCCTCCAAGTGTAGGCTTTCCGAGCTTGCCAGCGGCAGGTCGTGAGCTTGGCTGAGGAGTGGGAGGAGTATCATCTGGCATTACTGGAGCCGCAGCGGCAGCAGGAGCAGCCTTCTTGGCCATAGGCTTCTTTCCACCCATGACTTTCTTGGGAGGCGCCGCTTTAGGTGCAGGTGCCGCCTTGGGCTTGGGCTTCTCCTTTGCTTTGACTTCGGCGGCCTCGAAGAATTCCTTGACCTTGTTCTTGCGGATGTCGTCCAGACCTTCCAGGTTAGGTGTCATAGCACGCTCACCAATAATCTTCATGATGGTACCAAGAATCTCAGCACCGCCATCTCGAAGAGCAGGGCTTGACTCGGACAAGAGCTTCTTTCCAGCCTCGCAGATGGTAGCTTGCTCGGGCTTGCTGGGCACATCTCGGGTGTTTCGTAGGCAGCGAATTAAGAACTTCATGGTACCCTCCTTGACCTGAGGGTTCTTGTTTCCAAGGTATGTGGTGATGTCCTCAAGACACTCAGTCAAGTCGGTGGAGGCGAAAGCAGCGTCGAGAGCGGCGCCGAGAGCATCCGCGACAGAAGCCTTCTTCTCCTTGAGTCGGTCCATGATGGGCTGCATCACAATGCTGCGATACTTGGCAAAGGCCTTTCGCAAGCCCTTTGCGAGAGCCTCGATACAGAGAGCAGCCTGAGTGACGACGGCAACATTGGCGTCCTTCATGCATTTGGCCAATCCGCGACAAACTTCATTGAAATCGGTTTCCTTGATGCGAGGAACATTAAGTGCCTGGTGAAGACCGTCGACTGCTTCTTTTCGGTCCTTCCACTTCGAGGAGGCAAGTAGATCGCTGAAGTTGGGCGGGATCTTCTTGCTGACATCCTGAGGTTCAGCCAAATCGAACGCGTCGACCTCGCCAACATCGTCGCCCTCTCCTTCGCCTTCTTCACCCTCCTCGCCACCTTCGGGAGCAGCGTCAATAGCTTCTTGTTGCGATCGGAGGAGTCGTTCTTGCTTGGGAGGGCCTTCGGCCTTGATCTTCTCAAACTGCGCTTCCAAATCGGTCTGTTGGGTAGGCTTGAGCTCGCCCCAGAACATCGGCTTCATAGCCTCCCTGAGCCATCTGTAAAGTTCGACTGTCAAGTTCGTTGCCTCAGCACGGACGTTCTTGTCGGCGGCACCGAAGGCTTTTGGGAGCGCTTTGAGCACAGGTTTGGGATCGACGACCTTGCAACCATAGTTATGGAAGATTTGTGTAAGGGCGTTCAGTGTCGCAGCAACGTTCTTGGGAACCTTGTTGGAAAGACCGGGCAGCATGTCCTCAATGACCGGCCCAGCGACATCGAGCTCAATGTACAAAAGCAAAGCTTCGATGGAGTTTTGCTTGATCGCGGCACGTGTGGAGGATAGACACTTCTCGACCATGGGTGTAATGGTCTGATTTCGCGTCCGTAGACAGCAGTCTCGTCCACCATATTTGAGGAATGCGCATAGGGCGGTGACGGCTTCTTGTTGAGCGGCGACGTTTGAATCGAGAACTGCTTTGTTCCACAGGCCGGGTTCGTTCAAAAATGGTCGGAAACAAGGATCGGACTCGTCGGGAGACTTTTCGAACTGCTTGGTTGCTTCTTCATATGCTCCTTTTCTAACCTTCCAGACCTTGTGAGCGAAGCGGTCCGCCAAGGGTATGGAGCTAAAATCTTCTTCTTCAGCCATGGTAGTGTTTGAGGGGGAAAATGTGTATTGGGGAGAACTCAAGACAGGGTATCTTTCGAGTGGATGATGTTGTTTCTTCTTGTTGTGCTTTATAAAGCGGACTAAGCGGGTAATTAGCTTATGAAATAAACGAGAGCGGCGAGGAGGATCCATCATATATAGAGCTCTGGTTGGGCTCTCATAAGCGCGCGAGACGCTCTACAGGAGCAAGAACAGGTTTGATGATATTCGAGTGAATGTAAGTTGAACGTACCAGAGTTTTAAAGCAGCGGATTGAACTGCGGGTATCAAATAGAGGGAAGAGGCTTTGTCGCGTGAGTGAAAGGGCAATGGATGGATGTTCAAGAGGAAACAAAGCAGAAGTGCGTCGTTCTTTCTATAGAGGGTAGCCCGGCGCAAGGTTAGTGAATCCAAATCTGTAGAGGAACAAGCATGCGCAACACAGAAGCAACTGCCAAAATAAGGAAGCAGGGCAGGGTGAGGTAAGAACAGGCAAGGGACTCTATTTGTTCCCAGATCCTTGTTGTTTGGTTTGGGTGAGGGACGATCAAATGGTCTTGTTCATTTTTTGGAGGGGAAAGACTGAAAGTCAACAAGCGCCCGTCACCTGATTTACAGGGGTTGAAATTGAAGTGCCTAAAATGACGGCGGGACGGAACAGAACATGGAGTCTGATTTTCAGGGACCTTACTTACAGTTTGTTTGTCTGTGAGGTGAGGTTGATAGTGCAGATGTTTTGTCGAATTGGGAAAGACAAGAGTTATATTGAGAGTTAAATGGGTCAGATGCTGTGCCACAGACCCTTCAAAAATAGACGTTCCTGGCTTATGACTCTTGTGGTGTGTTGTCATTCAAATGGCCCGGTTCTCTTTATTGACGCCCAATCTGCGCCATTGCCCCAGAAACAGACTGCAGCCACACCAACGTCAAAACGCATGAAGATCAACACCTACAGCCAAGAAACGGTTCAGAATTAATTACGGGACAAAACACTTTTTAAAAATCAGGAATTACTTCCAGATTACTTCTACCATCGAATCATCAGCCACAAATCTGTCTTTTTGAACAATACTCCCTTCAGATTGAGAAGAACAGATGTCACGCGCAAGGGACTGCTCTTACATTCCAACTGTAGCTGCAAGCCTTCAGCTCAACTGCAGGGTCAAGGCTCCAACGCCATAAAATGTTCCTTACATTTGATCAAAGCATTCAATCTGCCCTACTGAAGTTCGCCTTGCTTTTCATTGCGTAGTAACGAACCTTCTAGTAAGCTATTGACGTGTCATGCATGCTATAAACTAAAGATTGATATGCGTTGGTGTGCTATCCACATTCTTCAACAAGCTTGGACAAGGAATCCAAGACATATTGATTGAGGGGTAATTCTGGACATGGCAAACCTCAAAAATGCACTAGAAGGTCCCGTCATGACTGGTCCGTGGAGAAAAGTGATTGATGAAGCCTGTTTTCTGATGTTGCTTTTAACGTTGAAAGTCCAGTGTTTACAGATGCTTGTTGAGCATATGCTCACTTCAAGATCTTTGTGACCAGAGTTTAACATAAGTCACTTCGGGATGGGAAATCGATTTATGGTGGGATCTCAAAGAGAATCTCTTATAGGTCTGTGATTTCTTCTCTTCGTATTTCTACCGAATTGCTGCAAGAGAGCATCTAGTAAAAGTAACCGCGAAGGCTATCGGATGAAATCACGTGGTGATAAGAGTCCAGCACGGGCCGTCTCTCCATCCTGGTCCGGGAACCAGACCTGCCAGACTCCAAAGCATGATGGGATTAACTTAGCCATCCTATCAGATTAAAGAAATACAAGACAGAATCATTGGATAACTTGAAGTGTGTAACCTACGAAGGAAAAATGAATGGCTTTCTTATGATTGGTCTCTCAGGTGACCAAGTTCCAAGTCATCACGTGCCGATAAGATAAGGCTCTCCAACATCGTCATGCCCAAGCTTCCAGTTTATTTCTACGTCTGCCTGTCGCGTCGCAAGTATTGCTTCTCCATGCTTCAAGTGCGCTTTCGCACGCGGAACTCACAAACGACACATAGAGAGTTATCAAGAACACTCTTAAGATGAACGGTTCATCGCGCCCTTCCTTTGACCCCTCACGCCTCACCAAAGCCGCCGCGGCCGAATATTCTTCATCAGCATCCGAATCTGAAGACGAGCACCTCGCGCCAGGTCTTGATGCCGACAACGACTTCGGTGATTTTAACCCCCGAAAGAGGCGCCGTGTCGGTGGTAATAACAAAGAGAAGGCTGCGCTGGGCATCTTTGGCTCCGATAGCGAAGACGACGGACCTGCTAGAAAATGGAAGAGGACCACCTTGAGAAATAAAGGCATGAACTTTGTGTCAACAGGCGCAGGAAGCGATAAAGAAGATGGCGATGAAGATTCCGACGATAATCGGCCGATGCTAAGAAGCGCAATGGACCAAGACGACAACGATGAGGAGGAGGAGGAGGAGGAGGGCAACACTGGAGTAGGACTAGGCTTCGGGGGTGTTGCACGCGGTTTTGCACAGAACGATACCCAAAATTCAAGTCGAAGCGTAAGCGCCGAAGCAACAGCTCGACCGTCATTTCGAACCCGATTCGATGGCAAGAACCCTCTCGGTATGGGCTTTGTCCCATCATCAGCAAACGATCCTGTCCTCAAGAACCCGCGCGACGAGGGCTCTCCGACACCACGTAATAAGCCACAACCGAGTGCCTTTGGCGCAAAGGGCAAGACAAACCCGAAGTCTTTCGGTGCCCGAATGATGGCAAAGATGGGCTACCAGGAGGGACAAGGTCTTGGTAAGGAAGGCCAGGGTCGAAACGTCATTATCGAAGCGAACCTCCGACCGCAGGGTATTGGTCTTGGTGCTGTGAAGGAGAAATCTGAACAGGAACGGAAAGAAGAGAAGCGACAAGCCAAAATGCGAGGAGAAGAGGTTGTCGATTCGGACGAGGAGGAAAAGAAGAAACGAAAGAAGGCAAAAAAGAAGTCCCTAGGAGCTGCGTTTGACAGTGCAACAAGTACACCAAGACGACAGAAACCGAAATACCTTACGGCAGAGGAGCTCAAGGCTGCGGCTCCAGGTCTTCATATCCCAGATGCATTTGCCCCTATTCTCGATATGACAGGGCCTGGAAGCAAGATGCTCACATCAACGAGTGGTATCATGACACCGACGACAGGAACTGCCACACCCGAATCAACGGAAGTGATAGAGGCGAGGAAGCTTGTCAAGAGAGCGCAAGCAGACTTGTTAGCCTTTTCTGATGAATGGAAGAGCTTGCAAGAGAGGAAAACGTGGATAGACCTTGAGCTCAAGGAAAAGGAGCAGGAGATGGACGATTTACGATCGGATTTCGAGAGATTGCAGGTCTTTTCTGAGTTGGTCAGTGGAGAGCTTGCAACAGCCGACTGGGATCAAGTTATCGGGTGCCTGAAGAAGGCCCTTGAACTCAAGGCCACGACATCAGAGATTGCCGACATCGCGGTTGCGGCTATCCATCCTTTCCTTCGAGAAGGAGACTGGGATCTCCTACAAGAGCCAACACGCTTCGCATCAGATCTCAAAGAACTAAAATCACTACTCATGCCATCGACAACGAATGGCAAATCTGTCGGCAAGTGGGATTCCTCGGCAGCAGTCAATACAGACGACATCTACCGCCGTCATCACAAATCCACAACACCATACGAAAGCATGATGTACAAAAATTGGCTACCCAAAGCACTCGCGGCTGTCCGGTCATGGGATGTCTTTGAGCCAGAGAAGATGCTCAGCGTCATGGAGGCCTGGGATGACCTCCTACCATCCTTTGTCCGCGCACAATTCATCGACAATATCGCTCGGAAGTTGGAAACAGCAGTATCAGACTGGAATCCTAAGAACAGACGTCAGCACCACAGTCTACCGCACATATGGCTATTCCCATGGCTTCAATACCTCCCCTCATACCATCTTGACCCCAAGGGAACAGGTCTTGTAGCAGACGTCAAGAGAAAGTTCAGACAACTCATCGACGTATGGGATTTCAAGGAGGGTCGCTTACCTGGTCTTACAAAATGGGAACGCATTCTCGGCGATCAATGGCGACCGCTCGTAATGTCCCACGTCCTCCCGTCAATGGGCAAATATCTCCAGCGAAACTTCTCAGTCGAGCCAGCAGATCAGGAACCGAGCCTTCCTGTGCTCAGGGGTATTTTGAAATGGACGCCCACGCTCGGCCGAAGGGTTATTGCCGAGGTGCTGATACAGCATTTGTTCCCCAAGTGGCACAAGACGCTGGCGGAGTGGCTGTCGCTTGACGAGGTTGACTTGGGCGAGGTGGCGGATTGGTATGCTTGGTGGAGGGGGTTGTTGCCGGAGGATGTTATGGAGGTCAAGGGTGTGAAGGCGGAGTTTGATACGGGGTTGAAGGTCATGGCGAGGGCGGTGGCAGGGGCGTGATGAGTTGGACGGAGATGCGCAGATGGAGTGTCTCGGCTGAGCGGCGATAATGTAGCGTGGGAATATAGATTTGAATAGGGGTTTATAGAAATGAATCATATGGCCATCTGGAAAGATGGGTCACGTTGTCAGTGTGTCTCAACCCTGATTTTCCTCAGCTTCGGTTGTTCCGTGAGTGATGTCGAGGGTCTTCTGTATAGTCCGATACACTTGAGTGAGCATCTATTAGTCAAATATCTCCCTCTAAAGCTGCAGCAGAACGGGCAATAGACTCTGTTTAGGTGATGACCAAGGGACTGCAACAGGCTGATCCTGCTGAGCGTTATACCTCAATTTGTCCATATACCCATCGCCGTCACCATACCCTTAGCACATATCTAGAACAAGCCCAAATAGCAATATGTCCTCGGTTTCAAGACTATGATTTGCAGCTGAGGGAGGATTATGTACGAGTTCATAAGCGTGGCTGTCACAATTGCCACTCTTTCTCGAAGTTCTTCATCACAAGACGTTTTCCCTAGTAGCAAAAAGAGATTCTGATGTCACATCTAGAAGATTGAGTTTCAGATTCTAGACGGATCTTCATTAAAATATCCGTTATAAGATATTTTTCTTTCTTGTCGGTTGATAGAGATTAATGTGCAAGTTGAATCAAAGACATTGAGTTGCAGAATGGTGTACAGGGTCCTGAAGACTCACAAATTCAGATCGCCAACTCCGAAGACAGAAGAACAATGTGATATCTAAATCCTATAAGAAGAGGCCCTTCTCGTTCTGTTGGAAATTATCATCCTCGCCAAACTCTTCTCGTTCAAGATGCATTACCTTAAGCTCCTCCTTGCTCTTCTGCCTGCGATCATCGCTGCTCCAACCGTAACAGACGATGATGATATTATCGAGGGCGCCTACATCGTTACCCTGAAACAGAAACTTGACGAGAAGAAAGTCGAGCAGCACATCGATTGGGTTGATAGTATCCATAACGGGAGTGTTTTCCGTCGTACTGAAGATGGTGTCAAACTGGTCTGGAATGAGACGACCTATAAGGGGTACTCTGGAGACTTTGATAAGCAGACTATCAAGGAGATTAAGAAGAGCAAAGATGTAAGCCAACTCCTCCTCTTGTGGTTGCTCGATATTGATGTTGCTAGGTCCTTGCTGTTGAGCCTGTTCGCAAGATCAATCTTTACGAGACCATCACTCAGCAGAGATCGACCTGGGGTCTTGGCTCTATCTCGCATCGCACTCCTCATTTCAACAATTACATTTATGATTCGTCTGCTGGCGCTGGGACGTATGCGTATGTTGTTGATACTGGTATCAACATCGGGCATGACGAGTTTCAGGGCCGGGCGGCTTTGGGTTACAATGCTTATCCTGGTGCTGAGTTTGTCGATGCCAATGGTCATGGGACACATTGTGCTGGTACTATTGCTGGTAAAGAGTATGGCGTAGCCAAAAGAGCAAACTTGATTGCAGTTAAGGTGTTTCACACCGGCAGTGTAAGTCTTTTGCTCCTCTTTCATAGACTCTGCTGACATTCGCAGTCTCGAACTGATATCGTGCTTGATGGGTACAACTGGGCTGTGACCAACATCACCAACACCCCAGGCCGCAAAGAACAGGCTGTTATATCCATGTCCCTCGGTGGCAGTCGCTCAGACGCCTTCAACGCCGCCGTCCAAGCTGCCTACAGCGCTGGAGTCCACACCGTGGTCGCAGCAGGAAACGACAATGCCGATGCCGCCAAGTACTCACCCGCCTCGGCCCCCAACGCCACGACCATAGGAGCAATCGACGTTGACAACAAACGAGCCATCTTCTCCAACTACGGCGAGCTTGTTGATCTATTCGCGCCGGGTGTAAATGTCAAGAGTGCTTGGTATACCAGTAACAGTGCTACTAATACCATCAGTGGTACCAGTATGGCATGTCCTCATGTTGCGGGTTTGTCGCTGTATTTGAGAGCGAAGGAGGGCTTGACGACGCCTGAGAGTGTGGCGAGAAGATTGAAGGAGTTGGCGACGAGTGGTGTTGTTCAGGATGCTGGCAGCGGGAGCCCGAATCTGTTGGCTTATAACGGAGCTCCGCCGAGTTAGAGTGAGGATGTATGGTTTGGTGTTTGAGGTGGTGATAGACATAAACGATTAGGGTATCAGAGGGCATTCGTTTATTTCTTAGATACACTCGTTTAAATATTCTATGCTTTAAACATGCTTTTTTGACAATATCTTCTAACAACATTTATACGATTTGCCTCTGTATCGTTCGTTCCCTCTCATCGTCCTCACATGAGAGAATTTGCGTAAAGAGATATAGGGTAAGCAAACAGCGCTGATAAACATCATCAAAAACTAGAACGTCATGTGATTCACTGTTTCATGCTTTGCTTGAGGTTAGTGTTCAAACTGTGTCTCGATTCTGAGCCTATTAATTGGCCGGTTTATCAAGCCACGCAGCAACAAATGAGGGTGTCGATGTCAATGGTGCGAGCACAGAAAACGTGGCAGGGCAGGGTTGGGATGATGAAAGAGGAAAAGAGGAGGTCCGTGATGAGATAGCCGGTTCCGGGGGGATCTTATAGCTCGCAGTAATGTCACCCACTGTCCAGCAGAGAAAATGGTTGATGAACCTGTGTAACAATATGACCACATTGTGTAACCCAGTGAGTGAGTTGAACTGTGACGTTGGCTGCTGTCATCATGCAGCGTAAATTACATCCAGATCCTTCTGCTCCTGTTCGCGGCGTTGCCCCCTTTTCCTGTTTTGATTCGAGGCCTGCTTCTCCACATAAGCCAGACGCATACATCGTATGGACATGGTACTGATAGAAACAACAAACAATAAACACAAGACAATAATATTATCAGATAAACAATGGTGATTCAGATAGAGTATCGTATATCAATTCGATCGCGAGCAAAAAACGCTTCTGCAAGCCCAAATGTCACCCACCATCAGCTTCATCAATTCAACCGCTGCAGCCGCCACAAACATTGCATGGAATCAATTCCCATGTGCTGAGTGTCGCGTGCGTGTGAACCTGGTCTTATCTCGGTATGGATTTCCAGCTTAGCCTTTAGTCCTGGCCTGGCTTGTGCTGTGCTGATTATCGTTGGCGCTCTTTGCCGCTGCCGCTGCCGCTCGCTAAACCACTGGAAGCCCTTCTGTGCTCAGCGGCCACCTACTGTTTGCCCGCTTGTGACTGTGCTCGTGCCCGTGCTTCCTCAATCAACCACTTCCAGCTTCTCCATCGTGAGAGCCTGACATCACCGCAACTGACGGACGAACTGTCTGTTTGAATTACTCTTCGGAGACCACTTCGGAGGCTTTTTATTTTTTATTTTCCAGGCCACTATTTGCCTGGGTTTTACCATATTCTTGGCAACGAGTGATGCGACGCGACAGTCGTCATCTTGCTATTGCTTTGCTTCAAGGTTCTCTACTTACCACAACCAAGGCAGATTATTGATTGATTAGGCATTCTGGGAATGTTACAATCTGATTCCTGACTACCTTATACTCCTTATCTATTATTCAGCTGTACCGCTACAAAGTTCGCTTGCTGAGGTGAGGCAAGTGAGTGCGCAACGACTGCTGAAACTCACCCTCCGCCCACCGACCTGACCCGCCTACGTCTGCCTGACTCAACTCGATTCGATTAAACCTGATTACATGATCCATTTCGACTCCTCCACAATCCAATCTTCAACCTTTCCCCTCCGCCAAACGCTGGTCCCGCGACAGCGACAGCGATAGCGAATATCGACCCTTCACCATGTTTTGGAGATTCGGCGGTTACGCCAACATCTCCACCATCGACACAATCCTCGATAAGCCAGACTTTACCCTCGAGGAGCTACTCGAAGAGACAGACTTGATCCAGGAGCTCAAGCAGCACAACTCAAAGCTCATCGAATACCTCCGAAGCGACAAGGTCCTCGATAATCTGCTCGAATATGTAGTCGCTCCAAAGCTCGAGACCGTCGAGTCTCCCGACGAGTCCACCGACCAAGAGGCCAAGGCCAAGAACCGTTTCCTCTCTCTCTCGCGACCGCGCGCATCATCCCGCGCCACCGACCCGGGCGACGATGAGGAGGAGCAGGAGAAGAAGCGCAATCGCTACGCTTTTGTAGCTTGCGAGATTCTTAGCTCCGATACTTGGTCCATCTACGAGGCTTTGGCTGAGAACAGACAATTGATTCGCGATTTTTGGAACTTCTTGTCCCGCCCTGCCCCGCTCGATCCCCTCCAGGCGAGCTACTTCACAAAAGTCAATGAGTCTCTGTTCGAGAAGAAGACTGAGGACATGATGGAATTATTGACAACTCTTCCCGATGCTGTCCCTAATTTACTCAAGCATGTTGAGTGTCCTATGGTCATGGACCTACTGCTCAAAATCATTGCCCTGGACCGTAACGAGGGTGGCCAGGGTGTGGTCGAGGTGCGAAATCTCCCCACTAATCTAATGCATCTGTGCTAACATCATGACTTTAGTGGTTGTACTCCAAGGACATCATCCCGAGCCTTCTTTCCTGCCTCAGCCCCGAGAACAACTGGGTTGTGCAAACCGCCGCAGGTGACTTCATCAAGGCGATAATCACCATCTCTGCCAATGCCTCCCAGAACGAACAACAATGCATCGGCCCTAACGAGCTCACCCGCCAGCTTGTTTCCAAGCCATGCATTGAGCAGCTTATCGGCTACATGCTTGGCGGCGGCAACCCTCTGACAGTTGGTGTTGGTATCATTATTGAAGTCATTCGAAAGAACAACTCCGACTATGATCCTGATATGGGCACCGAGGCAAGCGCTGCGCCCTCCAGCCGCGACCCCATCTACCTGGGTACCCTTCTTCGTCTGTTCGCTGAGAACGTTCCCAAGTTCATGAACCTAATCATGGACGTTCCCTCCAAGAAGGAGAAGATCGACTCGACCTTTGGCGTCAAGCTCGAGCCCCTTGGCTTTGACCGATTTAAGACATGTGAGCTCATGGCCGAGTTGTTGCACTGCAGTAACATGGGCTTGTTGAATGAGCCAGGTTCCGAGGAGCTTACGGCTCAGCGTGATATCGAGCGACAACGTCTTCGTACCGAGGGCAAGTTGGCGCCGCTCAAGGAGGAGGATCACTCCACTGACGACTTGACCATGCGAAGCGCTGCACCCGAGGAGAAGAGACGTCTTGAGGTCACTAACGCTGACGACGATGGTTTCGAGGAGGTTGAGCCTAGCAAGGAGATGAGTGAGGATACTTCTCATGAGTTTGTCAAGGCTGAAGACGACATTCCTGGCGCTTCTACAACATCGCTCAGCAAGGATGAGGATGACTTTGTCGATGAGCCGCTCAGCCCTCCTCAAACAGCCGCAAAGGGCGACGAGACACGATTCGATGAGCCGGATTTGATGGTTGCGCCTTTGTCACCCACAAAAACTAAGACCGCTGAGCCTGCGTCTGCAGAGCCTGCTAAGGCTGATTCAACTGAGAAGTCCGAATCCAAGGAGCCCGGCAGCGAAAAGGCCGAGGAATCCAAGCCTAAGACAACGCAAGAGGATACTCCAAAGGACGACACCTCTGATTCTTCAGCTATCCTGACTCCTGCTCCATCCGAGCCAGAATCCAAGGCTGAGTCTACGGATGCCTCCGTCAAGGTGGAGGAGCAGCCTCGAGGTATCTCTCCTCAGCCGGACGATATGCCTGCACCTCTCTTCTCTGCTCCTCCTCCACCGGAATCTGGAGCTGATCGCCCACCACAAGCGGCTGAAAAGGCGGCTGGTGATGCTCAAGCTGCGACTGCTGAGGCCTCCACCACTGAGACAAAGACCGAGGAGGCCAAGGACGACAAGCCTACGAAGGAGCAGCAGCCTACCGGACAGGCTAGCGAGGAGCCCGTCGTTGGAGATTTCCTGAAGCTTCAGTTCGTTGAACACCGTGTTGTCCCAACCATTCTTGTAAGTGAATCATGCCCTCCACTGATTGCCATCTAACATGGGCAGAACTTCTTCTTTGCATACCCCTGGAACAACTTTCTGCATAATGTTGTGTACGATATTGTTCAGCAAGTTTTCAACGGCCCCATGGACCGCAGCTACAACCCTACATTGGCCGTTTCATTGTTCGAAGCTGCCGACGTTACAAGTGCCATCATCAACGGCCAAAAGGCCAGCGACGAGTCCCAGGCCAAGACCAAAACCCGCATGGGATACATGGGACACCTCACCCTCATCGCCGAGGAGGTTGTTAAGTTCACCGAACGCCATCCCCCGGAGCTCCTCTCGGAGACTGTTCTTGACCGAGTCATGAGCCAGGAATGGATCAGCTACGTTGAGGGATCGCTCGCCGAGACACGCGAGCGAGACAATGCCATCCTTGGTGGTGTACGACCGGAGGTAGCTATGGGCAACCGGTCAATGGGCGGCAGTGGACTTGGTGGCGTTGGCCTGTCTGGCTTGAGCGGAGGCTCTGACGGTGGTGGTTCCAGTGCACTTGCGGAAGCTGGCCTTAACGGGGGAATAGAGCTCAGCCAGGACAGCGGAAATGGCATCGGCCCTTTCACTATCAGTGGAGCCACATTAATGTCCGGCTTTGGCAGCAGCAGCGATGAGGAGGACGAAGATGGGGACGAAAACGAGGAGGATGTCAATTCCGAGGTGAGTGGTGTTTCCGCTGAAGCTGAAGACGATGGTTCGGATCACGGCATCCCTGGATACCCTGGCATAGCAGAAACACTTGAGGATGTGATCATGCGGTCTCCTGAGACTTTTGCATCACAATTCCCTGACTTGGATTATCGGGAGGACGTCACAAGGGGGTCTCCTATGGACTTGGACGAAACTGTAGCACACCATCAGCGCTCATCTCAAGATGAAGAGCAACAGCATGCTGAGCAGGTTGAGGATGTCTCGAAACCAGAAGGCAACCCTTAGGAGGGCGCATCTTACTGGGGAACACTTGATCGTCCACGCACAAGACGAGAGACGCGAGTCAGGCGGCGCCCTGAGATGCTGCAACTTGACGACCTTGAGAATTTCGAGGACGTCGAGGTTGAAGAGCTCATGAGGCTGCTGACGACAACGAGGTTTTGAGACATTTATACCAGGCGTTGTGGGATAGAATGGGCGGATGGATGGCTGGGGGGATTATCATGTAAGGTCTGGATTGACCTAGTTTGGGATCTGTATAGAATAATGATTGGCAACGGAGACAAGAGTTAGGAGTGCACGCTGCTACGAAGGAACGAAATGGAAAGGGGGGTCAGGCTTCGATGCCAGTGTTTTCAGGACGCCTATCCCTCCGACTCATCTCCTAGTGTCAACTGATCATTTCACACTCATGAGCGCCTCGTACTGACGAGACATTTCTAGTTCCGAGCTTATACGGACCCCTTGAACTCAGGATCAATGGAACCTCCATCGATTCCCCCACCGCCTCCACCTCCCCCGCCGCTGAACATCCCTCCTTCTAGGGCGAGACTTCAACTGGCGGCTCGATTGGCGATGCATCAGAAGAACAACCAGGCACAATCATCTGGAAATTTAAGTAACGACGATGATGACGATGACGAGAACCCTACAGATCCGTTTGCCGATACAGAAGAGGACTTTGACGATGATGATCAGACGCAAGGTGATGAAAGGGGCGCATGGTGGAGAGACGTGGTGAGGGATCGTGGAGGAAAGCCAGATGGGAATGAATCAGACGACGAGCGTGATGACGACGATGACGATGAGTTTGGAGACTTCGCCATGCCGGAAGACGACGCTCAAAACGTTATAAGACCTCAACCTGTGAATCCTGCAAAGGAAGGCTCGGCTTCAACGAGGGGATTGAGTGGACTATGGCCGTTTGGACTGTCAAAGGCGGAGAAGGAAAAGGAGGGGAGTAGACAGGCTGCTGAGGAGGGGAAGGATGATGAAGTCAAGGCTGTGGAAGTTAAGGAGGCCAAGAGAAGAACGAGTATTGAGGATCCTGACGATGACGAGGTTGTGGTTTAGATACCTGAGATGGGGGGATTAATGGTGTACGATATGAATATAGGAATTGCTATGGGTTTATGTGTATGTAGACTTGCATCAAGACAGTTGTTTCAATTACGTGGTGTGCCTTGTATGGAGGTAAGTAGTGTTTGGGTGTTGTGGACGGATGAGATGCTCCATCTGATGTGCTACCCCTTTGCGGAGGGTTGGCTTTCCAGGAATGTAAACATCTTTCTCTCAGCGCTCAGTGCTATCGCAGTCTCTTGATCTAGCCCCCAGCAAGATTAATAATACACAGAACGTTGATGTCAGGAGGATTGGATCCCCTGAATCATAGCTGAACTCTCAAGCGCTTAGACATGACCGGTCCGTGTCCAACGGAGTCTTGAAGCGTGAGCACTAAAACGGCCCCAGCTCATCTCGCTTATAGCCTTATCTCGCTTGTAACCGAGGACTCCCGTCTCGGAAACACGGGAAGTCCTTGTTTGAAAGGGGAATGATACTCCGTATTTGACAATTATTCTGGTCTTTGATCTTGGGCATGGGGATGAGGGTTTAATAGTTTGTTTTATGTCTAGAGCGGGAGAGAAGACGGGATGGAAGGGCAGGGTGTTTAGGGAAAGCTTAAAATGGAAAGCAAGTGTTTTAATCTCGGTAAGTTCGCCCTGCAGATCTGGACCAAAGTTCTCTTTTTCCTTTTCGCTAAGGTAAGGAGTAAGGATCTGATAATAATAGGTATAAGATGTCGGTGAACTTAGATGTATCAGGTCAGAGTGTAAGACTTGCAGATGCGAGGGGGCCAAGTATGTACAGCGGTTGGTAGAATGCAAAAGGGGAAAACTTGTGATGATGGATTTTGGGGGTTGATCCTTCAATACGATGTGCTATGACGAACTCTAACAAAGTTTCGAGTTTGGACCCGAGGGTATCAGCCGTGTTAATGGAAGAGTGACATCGTCGCGAAGATCAAGACCATCAGTATTTTAATCTGTCGACTTGAAACAGCTCAATTCACTTATCCAACCTTACCACTATATGTTGGTGTTCAATCTCGATGATTGTCAAAGCCAAGTACTAAAATAGGAGCAGACGCGCATTGCGGCACGTCATGGTGTGGTGATGGAGTACTGATCGCGGTCTCAATTCGTTGTGACCTCGAGTCACGGATACCTGGGCCCTGCTGCTTGAGCTGGGCGGGTCTGGGGTAGCTTGTACAACTGGCAGTTTTGGGGGCTGTGAGTTGGAGCACAGGATTCAAGATTTGGGATGCTTGAGGATGGAGGGCATGTCATAGAAGAATGGGCTTAAAACAAGAGAAGAGAAATGGTAGAATAACTCAAGGATCGCATCTTCAATTACCGATGCTCTTTTGAGCAGATCTTGTTGATAGCATCATCGGTTCAATACAATGTCTCCCCAAAGACGAAGCCTACCACGGCTCATCACCGACCTCTCCCACGACTCACCAGACCAACTCATAGAAGCGATAGCCTCAACACTCTCAATATCGCTCAACGACATTCTTCTCTTTGATTCATTCACCGAACTAGGCGGCGATGAAGAAGCAGCGGAACTCGTCCGTCAAACATGTCAAAGCAAAGGCTTCGATATTAAAAGCGACGACATAATGGCGTGTCAGACGCTAGCCGAGCTTCAGACAAGATGTACGCCAAAGTCTAGATCTGACTCGGTAGAGTCTTATTCTTCGTCTTCCAGCGGAAGTGTTAGGGGGGTTAGTGGTAGGGCTGCAGGGGGAACCTCAGCGGTGGACCCTAATTTGGAGAGCTTACTTCAGTCATTTCCCAGCGTCAGCAGCGTGTGCATGGTCTGGCCCAGAGCAGGCCCATTCGACGGCCAACTCGTTGCTCTTATTAAGATCGACCCTAGCCTCCAACTCCAGAGCAGTAGCAGCAAACCTCTACCTATCGACTCTGTTAGGGACGAGATTTCTTCACTTCGCATGGCCGTGCAGCAGCCCCAGATATGGATTCCCACCGACTTTGACTTTGACGATAATAAACGTGGCGCGCAAACATGGGTGCAGAACATGGACGAGATTACCTACAAGGAGGTCATGAAGCTTCAGATTCCTGCGCGACGGCGGATGGTAAAGAGACAAATGCCCAGGGTGGGGAGTGAGGATTTGGAGGTGTTTCCGATGAGTTCGATGCAGCAGCTTTACCTGGCCGCTGTTGAGAATGAGAGTGAGAGTGAGAGGTGGACGAAAGGGCTCATGGTTAGGGTTAAAGGCGGTGCGGAACCGGCTGATGTCGACGCTGCGATTGAAGCCATCGTCGCTAGGCATGATATGCTCAGAGCACGATTCGTCAAGGGCGATGAGTGGATGCAGTGTGTTGCTCCCAAAGGCACGAATTCCTACATCCTTTCGCATCATATTGATGTTGGTGAGGATGAGATACTCACGCTCATCAACGAAACCGAAGATACGATTGATCCATTCGATGGACCGGTTTTTGCGGCAATGTATATTCACAACCAGGACAAGCAGATGCTATACCTCGCGGCGCACCAACTCATTCTCGATTCACTATCCTGGAGGATCATTCTCAACGATTTGGAAGAGTTGCTCCAAAAAGGCACGCTTTTGTCGGAGGGCAGTGTGTCGTTTGAGCGGTGGATTGAGCATCAGGGCCATGAGATGGAGCAGAGGTTGTTTGAGCCGACACTTCCGTTTGATGTCTTCTCGGCGAATCTGGAGTATTGGGATCTGGATCAGGATGCGAATACCTACGGAAACTCAGACCGGTTGTCTTTTCAACTCACTGCGGAACAAGCGTACTCTCTGGAGCGATCATCGGCCCAGGTCTTGAGAACAGATTCGGCAGATGTTATACTCGCTGCACTCCTCCTTTCGTTCTGCCAGGTCTTTCCTGATAGACTTTTACCGACGTTATGGAAGCAGGAAAATGGGCGGGATGCTTCAGAGGGGGATTTTAACATTTTGGAAACGGTCGGGTGGTTCGCTTCACTATGTCCAATCGGTGTGTCTGTTGATCCAGAGACAGATTTGACTGAAGTCATCACTTTGATCAAGGATACAAGAAGGAGCATACCAAGATCAGGTGCTCCGTTCTTCAATTCCGAGTTTTCATCATCTCAAGGCGCAGCGACGAACACCCCCCTCGAAATCATCTTCAACACTGTCGATACTGCGAAACAACTTCAACGAAAGAACGGATTGTTGGAACCTATCGCCCTACCTGGCCAATCCCATCTCAAGTCCACCACTGGTTCCGATATTGGAAGGACCGCTCTTTTCGAAGTCTCAGCGATGATGGATAACGCTGGAGGTCAGATTGATGTGATGTACAGCAAGACCTGCAAATTCCAGGATAAGATCCAGACGTGGATTCAAGTCTTTGAGTATCAACTGCTCGAAGCTATTACGAAACTCGAATCTCACGAACCACGACTCACACTCTCCGACATTCCTTTAATCCAATCATCATATCAAGCTCTCGAGCGACTCACATCAGATCGAAGAATTAACGTCAAGGACATTGAGACGATACAGCCCATCACACCAGCCCAGCAAGAACTCCTCATCGCACAATCTCAAAACAGCGAATCCTTCCACGTCCATGTATCTCACGAACTCACCGGCTTGAACCACATTATTGATGTTACGAGGTTATGTGAAGCGTGGGAGGTCATTGTTGCAAACACACCTGCTCTACGGAGTATTTTCATCGATGCTGTTTCAAGAGAGGGTTTGTTTGATCAAGTTGTGCTGAAGAAAATCTCACCGAATATTCTATTCATTGAGACGATGGACCCGAGAGAAGCGATTGGCACGTTGCCGGGGTTGAATATGGGGTTTGGAGAGCCGAGACATAGACTTTCGGTGTGCTATAATCCTGAGGGGATGATGGTGAGGCTTGATGCTAGCCAGGCACTCTGCGATGTAAGTCCCCATTCACATACTCTCAAGTAAGGTGTTAACTGTGATAGTTGCCGAGTCTTCATCTCTTGATAGCGGAACTAAGCCGTGTCTACTCCGGTCAAGATCCCCAGGACAATTCATCGCTTCATAACACATATCTCCACCAGATAGCCTCCATCGACACAGCTTATAGTCTTGAAGTTTGGAAAACGAGCCTTTCCTACGCAACACCATGTATCTTCCCGCCCCTCTCGACCACTTCAAAGGATACGTTCCACACCGTTCCCTTTGATCTCGACATTCCGACCATGCAAATGCGCATGTTCTGCCAACAGAACCAAGTCCACGCCCAAGCTGTTTTCCAACTTGCTTGGGCTCTCGTCTTACGTGCCTTTGTAGGCATGGACGCTGTTACGTTTGGGTATCAATTCTCCGCGCGCGATGAACAACTCCTCCGTGGGATTGAAGAACTGGTCGGGAGTTTTGCAACCATTCTACCGTGTTATATCGAACTGCCGCCTTCCGCTTCTCTGGGACAGTGTCTTGCTATCGCGGGAGAAGGGTATGCCAATGCGAGGAAGCATGATAATCTCACCATGTCTGAAGTTCAGCATGCGTTGGGGCTCAAGGATAAGAGGCTGTTCAACACTTGCCTTTACTTTCATGAGGAGAATAATCTCGTCGCGGGCGATGAGTTGATAACCACGCCTTTGACATGTGGGCGCAAGACGGACTGTGATGTGTCCCTTACGCTTATGTTTATCAACGATCGTTTACACGTCAACTTCACATCCCGACATCTCTCAACTTCTCAAATTCAGAGTGTTATGAATAGTTTTCACTCAGCCTTAACGCAAATCCTCACGACACCCCAAAAGCTCATCGTGGAGACAGATCTTCTTACAGATAGGGACTACGCCCAACTCGTCGTTCAAGACTGGGCCACCCAATCTCAAAAAATCTCATCCTGTCTCCACGATGTTATTCTTCAGCATAGTCTTCTTCGTCCAGACGCAGAAGCTGTCTGTTCCTGGGACGGCGACATAACATACGCCCAACTCTCAACGCTCGTTTCACGCCTGAAAACATACCTCGTCAATCTCGGCGTCGGACCAGGAACTATAGTCCCCGTCGTTCTCGAAAAGAACCATTGGGCGCCTGTTATAATCCTCGCTGTTCTTTCAGCCGGTGCCAGTTTCGCAGCGTTGGATTCGCAGGATGCTAGTACGGTGAAATCGACTATTGATTACCTCAATCCTCATATCGTTCTGGCGACTGAGACGGCTTGGAAGGATTTGAGTTCGTTGGCGATCAATCTTGTCATTGTTAATGATACATTCTTCGCAATGCTGACGCCGTATCTTTCGACGATGGGACAAGAGACAAGTCCTGACCACGCAGCGTGTGTATTTGTCACGCCTAAGAAATCAAGGAGTATTTTCTTCACGCATGCTTCGCTACTCTCTGCATTCTTCGCCCAAGGACCAGCGTTGAAACTCAACAGCGAAAGCCGCGTTCTTCAACTCTCAGCCTTCAACGTCGATATCTCCCTGGTGGAAATTCTTGGAACTTTAGTCCACGGTGGTTGTGTCTGCATTCCCTCAGCACACGAACGAAGTAACGATATTGCGAGTGCCATGGCTCGAATGGATGTGACGTGGTCGTACATGACAAGTCTTATCGCGAGGAGCATCCATCCAGATTCAGTACCGAGTTTACGAACGCTGTGTTTTCGAACGAGAAAACTGGATCCTGATACATACATGCCGTGGATGGAAGATCATGATATTCTCCTTGCGTATGGCGCACCGGATATTTGTCCCCTCGGCATTTCAGTCACGGAAGTTGAGAAGGATAACAGTTTGGACGTCATTACGCCACCGGTCACAGGTCGTTTTTGGGTTCTTAATCCTGATAATCCTAAGAAGCTCATGCCTGTCGGTGCGATTGGTGAATTGGCCATCGACAGTCCTCTCGTTACGCCTCATCGCTTTGCACTGGACAGGCCTCTCGTTGCACCAGATTTGGAGGGTGAGCGACAGAGACCTCGATATCTCAAGACAGGGCATCGTGTGCGCTATCTCGACGACGGAAACGTCCAGTTCATTTCTAGCGTTCGTGACGAGGTTAGAGTCGGAGGTCTAATGGTCGACGTCGCGCAAGTTGAACAACTCATGCGTCGTTGTCTAGGCCAAGGCATCGATGTAGTCGTTGACTCCGTCACCATGCGCGACACAGGTCCTTTGCTGGCTGCGTTTCTTCAACTCGGTCACGCTATGCAACCTAATGAGAATCTTCACACTCTCACCCCTGAGACTCGAGAACGGACGTACATCGCTAAGAAGATGTTTGAAGCATCCCTCGAGAATCCTTCGTCCAACACACCCCGTCTTCCACGGCACTCTATCCCTGCAGTGTTCATCCCCGTTAGAGCATTTCCAATGTCAACGTCTCTAAAAGTCAACCGGCGAAAACTCCAACGCAGTGTCGCTAATCTCTCGACTCACGATGTCCTGCTTATGTCGCACGTTCCTAATCCAGGAGAAATCCAACGTGTAACCCTCTCGCAAAAGCCCCTGCCCTTGACAGGCCCTGAGGAAATGATGCGTGAAATGTGGGCAAATACTCTTGGTATTTCAGTCTCTGCTGTGAAAGGCTCAAGTACTTTCTCATCAGTCGGTGGGAATAAGTACCTCGCTGCTCACCTCGTCATCGCAGCTCGCAAATGTGGTGTTTACATCTCACTATCTGATCTGTTGGGTGAACGGTCACTTACCGAGATATGTCGCTCTGCTGAGTCTTCTACGAGGAAAGTCTCAGCTCGAAAACAAGTCGCGAGGAAGATTGATACGAAATTCGTCAAGGAGGTCATCGCGCCGCAGCTTGGAGTTTCTTCACCTGATGTTCTTGACTTCACTGAAGCGACCTCCCAACAAGTCCGCGCTCTTGAACTAGGGATGTTTCCAAACCGAGCTGATATAATCTGTCTCGCGCTTCGTTTCAACGGTCCCATTGATACATCGCGTCTCGAAACAGCTTGTAAAGGACTGAGCGACATGCATGCTATTCTCAACGTAGCGTTTATTTCGCACCTTCACACGGTTTATCAAGTCCACTGCGCTTCTTTCAAGCCGCCATTCTCAACCATTTCTTGCAGTACAGGCTCTCTTGAAGAAGTCACGCAGAATCTCATCAAGGACCATCAATCTCTACCTTTTGACCCAACGACACCTGTTACGAACTTTACATTCTTAAATGCAGAACAACAAGGATGCTTGGTTATTCGCCTAAGTACATCTCAAATCGACGATGTAGCCGCTCATTTACTCGTTCACGAACTCACAGCTCTCTACGAAGGAGACGATACGACTGACGTACCGAGATCTTCGTATCTTGACTACACGCGCGCTTCACGAGTAACGCGTGCTCAAGGTCTAGAATACTGGAATGTTCAACTTGAGAATGCAAAGATGACAAAAATCATCGCTCACACACGCCCTGCTGCTCCAGCGTCTCTGTCTGAGATTCGAACGGTAAAACATACAACTTCTCTAGGCCATCTATCCTCCTACGGCATGACTCCTGATGCAGCGCTAAAAGCATCATGGGCCATCGTCCTCTCAACACTCTCATCCTCCCACGACGTTCTCTTCGGCGAAGTCATCCACACTTCAACCCCGGATATCGTCGGTCCCATGACAAACATCCTCCCTGTACGAGTCCAATTCCCTTCCAGTCACAGCACACCCCTCGATCTCATGAACTGCATCCAACTCCAGCGCCAATCCCACTCTCGCTTCGAAACATTCGGATTTCAAGAACTCATCAACAAATGCACAAACTGGCGCGCCTGTACACGCTTCAGCACCGTCGTTCAGCATCACATCCCTGGACCGCACGATGGATCGTCGACGATGAATATCGACGGTGCGACGTTTACGTACAAGATGGTAGAAGCGTGGACGAGGGACTTTCCAGATCTTTTTGTAAGGTCGAGCATTGAGGCGAATGATCGTGTTATTCTGGAGATCAGGTACTCTGAGGAACGACTTACTGCTGCGTTTGTGCAGAGTTGTTTGAGTTTGCTTGTTGCGGCGTGGGAGACCATTATGCATCCTGAGACGATTCATCAACCGATGGTTCACTCGTCAGATGAGATTTCGAGATCACAGAGGCAGATCCCTTTACCTGCGACACAACCCCCTCAAGGACCGCCCGTTGAATCGCTTGATGCGGCTCAACGCACGGATCTTCAAGTTTCTATCGTCAAGGCCTGGGATAAGGTTATAAAACCTTCTTCCACAAGCATCCCAAAAGATAAAATCCCCACGACACCATTCTACGCTATCTCTGGCTGCATTCTTCCCGCACACACTCTCACAGCTGAACTCAACAACGTCCTCCCCGTTAGCATCACATTGGAAGACGTCCTCGCCCATCCAAGCATGCACTCTCAACTCGAGCTCCTAACACGTCTTCTCCCTCCCAAGTCAGACTCTGGATCTTTACTCCGCCCAAAGTCAAAGTCCGGTCCCGAGCGCTCAACGACAACAGCACTTCGCAACGGGCTACGAAATCTCAAGAACAGAAATAGCATGCTAAGTCTGAAAAGCAGCTGGATCAAAAACAAGCGTCCCTCAACAGCGCACTCGGACGATGAGCCTGTCCCCGTTATCCCAGAGACAGTACCGGAAGCGCCCGTTCAAGAAGTCCTCTCGCCCATCCCAACGATTGTAATTCCGGAGATTGGGTCTTCAGATACACCCGTTAGTTCAAGCGGGCCAATGTATGAACTCGACGGCGGTCCCGTTCTCGGCGATAGTCGAAGTAGCGGAGGATCATCGTGGAGAACAGTTGAAGAGGGAAGTTTGATGAGTCCTGTCAGCCCAGTGAGTCCAGGACGGAGGGTGTCGACATGGGGCAGTATGTTTGAACTACCCATGAGAGGACTGTCACCATTTGGAAACAGGTCACCGAGATGATACACTCATTGTTGATTTCTTCTGTGGCGCTATGCCTGTTGAAGCTGATGGATAATGATGATAATGTCTTATTTCTTAGTTTTGGTAATATGTAGATAATGAAGGATACCCATTGAACCAACTCCAGCTCGCTTGTGAACACCCATGGCTGTACGAGTAAATGAGCCCAAACTGCAGACTTTGAACGAACTGATTCAGCTAACACCATGCTAATCCCCAGCTTCACTATATCACATACCAAACACTAAAATGTGCAAACGAATTGTCCTCGAATACAACCTCTTGGTTTTTTATACAATATCTGTCCCAACAGACAATCTCTATATCAATGCAACCGGGGTATATAAATCTTCCAGGTAATTCAAAAATGTCACAATACAAAAAACCGCACGCTCGAATCCCATATACATTGCGCCAAATCATCTCATCGTGATGCCCCAGTCGAGGCGGCTAGTGGAATTCACCCACCCGAGGACCGAAGTAATCCGTGCCCTCGAGAGGTTGAAGGGGACAGGCGTCGTCCTCGCATCCCACGTAGCCAACTGTGTTGCCCCACCAGTTGAACTCGGTGCCTTCAAGCTGGAGGGAGAAGAAGATGATGATGCCTGCAATGGCGATACCGCAGGACCAGGCTGCAGAGAGCACGAAGTTGTACTGCAACTGTTAGTATTGTTTCGTGAGTTTGGAGAATTTTGAGGCAACTTACTTTAGACCACAAGCCGAGGTAGCGCGACTTGAGATAAATCCAGGAAAAGTACGCAATGGGTACCGAGGGCCAGACATACGACATGTTGTAAGGTGCCCAAACGATACCTCCATACATGATAGCCACAGGGTGAATCTGTCTTGTCCAGGTCCAGTTGGGGAACCTCTTGTTGATAGCCCAAACAGCCAGAACAACCACAACACCCAGAGGGAAACCAATCAAGACCTCAGTGTAGAGACCGTTCTTTCCAAAGATCTTGCTAGGTCCAACAGTACCCCAAAGAACTGAAGCAGTAAAGAAAGTGTTGACACTGGGGCAGGTCATCTTCCACCGGGCATCCTCAGTGCAGACTCCCTCGATCTGGGTCATCTGGAAGTTGAGAACACCAACGCAAACAAAGGTGCTGATAAAAGTAGCGATGATCTGAGCGAAGAAGGTGTGTCGAGGAGGAATCTTGACGTAGTGAGCAAGCTTGAGATCGTTGGAGAACATGACAGCATGGGCGCAGGTGACGTAGCCAAAAGACTTGAAGTAGTTCATGGCCAGAGCATTGCCTTCAACGAAGGAACCTCCAATAAACTCAGCGAGAACTGTCAGAGTGACCTCAATACCAGTCATGGCCTTGATGATGCCGACGGGAATGACAAACACAAGGCAAAGTGCAAGACCGTAGAAAATGACACCAGGTGAAGTGTGGGTGTCCCAGCCAGCAATACCAGAAATACCAAATGCAATAGCGCAAACAAGGCAAACCATGTACCACCACTCAGGAACTTCACGGTAGGCCTTCATGAGACGAGTGTGAACATCGAGGTCGTGAACCTCCTCCGCGCGCTTCGACTTCCTCCTCATGCTGTTGAAAAGACCCTTGAAGCCAGTAACAATTTCGCGTCGATGGAACAGAAGAGCATAGGTAAGGGTCGAAGTGTAGATGCCGAAGAAGAAAATGTAGATAACAACGTTTCCAGCGCCCAGGAAGGGGGGAGAGTAATCGGCGTATTTCTCGGCATCGAAGAGTCCTCGGTCGTTGATAGCTCGAGTGACGTTGTACAGCTCGCCCCAGCGATCGTAGACACGGTTGGTGTTGATGGGAAGATACCCAGTGTTGTAGATGTTGGAGTACCAGAGGCCGAGAACCACCCACATGGAAATGAAAGCACCAACAAATCGGTTGAAAGTACTGAAGAAAGGAACCATAAGAGGGTCAGCAGAATCCCAGAGGAGAACGTTCCAATCCCATGTTGGGAACGGGTTGATGCCAAGACCGTTGTTGAAACCGGTGATGGTGTTGAGGTCACGGTTATAGGGATCAATCCAGGACATCCAGCTGAAGTTGGAGAGCGAGGTCCAGATGTAGTTAGGGAACCAGAACCAGACAAACATAGCACCGAACATGACATAAAAGAACTTGATACGAGAAACGCGCCAGATCTTGGCAAAG